>NC_090265.1:51275776-51649110 GCF_040414725.1 Anabrus simplex | reverse complement strand
AACCTCTTCCGTTCATTGAAAGCCTGTAAGATAGTTTAAGTTTTATAGCCATTACTCGCCGCGGACGGTCTTCGGCCCTGAGTAGCCGGTGTTCAGACCTCAGGAACGGGAGAGTAGCATTGACCTTGCTGTGCTGCATGGCCGATGACTTATCATGTGAGTGGATTTATTATACAATCCCAATGAGGGGAAATCGGCACAGGCCTAAAAGGTCCCTTGACTATCGATTTCCGTGGAGCATGGTCCCATGTGTTCGTGACCCGAAAGGGTTGGTTTGTTGTCACATGGTCCCATGAGTCATGGGGGACGGTGGGAAAGGTCCCAATATGTACATATTGTATTAAAAGTAGCAACATGCTACATACATCATCATTATAAACCTTTATGCCTTTCAGTTTTCAGTCTGCAAGCCTCTGTGAATGCACGAAACGTCATCACAATCATCTATTTGCAACTAATGCTGTGACCTCATTTATTTCTCTACCTCTTATCTTTAAATCGTCGGAAACTGAATCTAACCATCATCGTCTTTGTCTCCCTCTATTTCTCTTCCCCTTTACAAATTAGTCCATTATTCTCCTAGATAACCTATCCTCCTCAATTCGCCTCACATGGCCCCGCTACGGACGCCTGTTTGTGCGTACAGCTTCATCCATCGAGTTCGTTCTTAACTCAGCCTTTATCTCCTCATTCCAAGTTCACTCATGTCATTGTTCATAACTGTTTGTACCAGCAATCATTATCGTTACTTTCATGTCTGTTACTTCTAATTTATGAACAAGTTATCCTGTGTCCACCCAGCTCTCACTCCCGTAAAGCAAAGTTCGTCTGAAAACAGACCGTCCGGGAGCTTACTTTCTTCTTACAGAACACTGTTGAGCTTTACTGCGCCTTGATTCATTCTCACTCACTATGCTACAATTCTGGGTGATCATACATCCTAAGTACTTGAAATTATCTACATATTCCGGCTTTGTATCACCAATCTGACATTCAGTTCTCTTGGATTTCTTACCTACTGGCATCAATTTATTCTTCGATAGGTTAAATTTTCATACGACACTCATTGCACCATTTTCAAGTTGCAAGATATTAGGCGGCAGGCTTTCGGCACAATCTGCCATCAAGACCAAGTCGTCAGCATAGGTCAGACTGCTTACTACATTCCCACCTAACTGAATCCCTCCCTGACACTTAATATCCTTCATGAGATGATCCACGTAAACTACGAACAACAAAGGTGAAAGATTACAGACTTGTCTTACATCTGTAAGTACCCTGAACCAATAACTTATTCTACCATCAATTATCACTGCAATCCAGTTGTCAAATAAACGCTTTTGATTGATTTTAATAAGCTAACCTTAATCCAAGAGTCCCCTTGTATGGCGAACATCCTTCCCTCGGTAACACTGTCATATGCTTTCTTAGATCTGCGAAGTATTAACCTAACTGTCTATTCCTCTGGTAGTATTTGTCAATTACCTGGCGCACACTGAAAAGCTGATCCTGACAGCCCCTCTATGCCCTGAAACCACACTGGTTTTCATCCAACTTCCTCTCAACCACTGATCGCAACCTCTCTTACAAGATGCCAGTGAATACTTTGCCTGCTACACTTATCAATGAGATACCTTGATAGTTGGTGCAATCCTTCCTATTCCCTTGCTAATAGATAGATGCAATTACTGCTTTTGTCCAATCTGATGGTACCTTACCAACACTCCATGTTGATCTTACTACTCTATGAAGCCATTTCATCCTTAGCTTCCTACTATACTTCACCATTTCAGGCCTAATTACCTCTATTACTGCTGCTGTATGACAATGGAGTATATTTACCATACTTTTGCACTTCCTCAAACGAAATTTCACCAACATCAATATCCTCCTCTCCATGAGCTCGGTTTTTCGCGACATCACCAGGAAGATTTCCTTTTACGTTGAGAAGAATATTCAAAAGATTCCCTCCATCTGTCCAGTGATTATCTTGACTCTATAATGAGTTTAGTCTTAATTACCCAAAACACTGTTCATTTCCTCTTTCCCTCCCTTCCTAAGATTCTTTATTTCTGTCCAGAAAGGTTTCCCTGCTGCTTGACCTAGCCTTTCTAAGTTATTATCAAAATCTTCCCACGACTTCTTTTTTGGATTTAACAACTATTTCTTTCGCTCTGTTTCTTCATCTACGTACAATTCCCTGTCTTCATCAGCCCTTGTTTGGGGCCATTTCTTATAAGCCTTCTTTTCATTCCACCATGATGTTCGCTTTTTCCCCCATCTTCACACACAGTTGTTCCTAGGCATTCCTTTGCTGTTTCTACAACAGCATCCCTGTATGCCACCGATTCTCATTCAATACCCTGAACGTGCTTACTGTCCACTGTTCGGAACTTCTCACTAATCATATCCCTGTACTTCTGTCTAACTTACTCGTCCTAGAGGTGGTTTGCCCTTATTCGTTTGCAGACAGATTTCACTTTCTCTATCCTAGGCTTAGAGATTCTTAGTTCATTAAGAATCAGATAGTGGTCTGTATCATCAGAAATCCCCGGAAAACCCGCGTATTCCTAATAGATCTCCTGAATTCGAAGTCGGTTAAGATATACTCTGTTATAGCTCTGGAACCGCTACCCTCACATGTGTAACGGGGAATAGCCTTTTGCTTGAAGAATGTATTTGTAACTGCTAATCACATACTAGCACAGAAATCCAGCATACGCTTCCCATCCCTATTAGCTTCCATATCTTCCCCACATTTACCAATCACCCATTCGAATCCTTCAGTTCTATTTCCAAATCTCGCATTGAAATCGCCCGCTATCCTATCCTTGCTGTTGACCCTGAGTACGATGTCACTCAATGGTTCATAAAACTTGTCAACTTCATCCTCATCTGAATCCTCACGTAGTGAATACACTGAGACAATTCTCATCCTAATTTCTCCAACTGCCAAATCTAACCCCTCGCCCCATCATTCAGTCATTTACGTGCTTAAAATAAACTATGTTGTGTGCAATAGTTTTCCTGATGAAGAGCCCACTCTCTACCATTCCCTTTTTAACACCCTTCAAGTATACTTTATATTATCTCTTCTTCGTTATCTCCCCTTACCCGAGTATCATTTACTCCTAGCACATCCAGATGCATCCTCTTTGCTGACTCAGTCAGTTCTACTTTCTTCCTTCCATAAGCCCCGTTAGTATTGATAGCTCCGCAATCGAATTCCATTTCGTTCGCCAAGGTGTTTCCAAGGAGTCCCTCGCCTTTCAAGTGGGAGTGGGAGTCCGTTACTCCCATAGGTCCGAGGCTTGCTTAAAATGTTCTGAGTTCAGTAAATTCTTCAAGCTGGATGATACTCCACTTACACATAGTCCAAGTGAGGATCTCTCTTCTAACGGATTAGGGACCACCGGTGGACTGTATAGTCCAAGCCGCCTGAGTACAAGGAAATCCATCACTCAGAACATGTCCGAGATTCCCACTCCCATTCCGTAGCAACTGGTATCCCGGATCTCAGGACCACATACTAGGCCACTCAGCCGTTGCCCATGGGTCACAAACTAGGACGTGACTACAGTGCCTTCAACACGAACTATGTATCAAATGACAATAAATTGACACCAAAGACATGAATTAGGTATCATCATAAAAAACACCTCAATGTAGACATCGATATTTCATAGCCATGCAAGAAAGGTAAATAATGAAGCTGTTTATACGAATTAGTATAAAAAATCAGATCTTCCTCATCTCTTAGTTTTTGTAATGTGAGGGATTGAATAGAAATACTCCACAACTATAATTTTGTAAACGTTGAGACCCGGAACTTGTTTTTGAAACGAGTTTCTAAATAATTTTGCCTACGCTTTTGTCAAGAAGTTTTATTTATTGGATAAAAGATCGAAAATAACAAATTTTTATTTGTTTAATTTTTTTGCGGGGTTGGGGGGAGGGTTAAAACTCCCAGTAATCTGTATTGAATAGCAGAGATGGTCTATATAATTTCCTATTTCTAAAACAATAAAATATTTACAAAACCTCCACTTCAAAATTCTGACGTATAAATCCTGAGGAAAAACACAAAAACAAAAACAAATAAACTAACAATAAAATAAAACAATAAAGACATAATTGAAAGAAACAAGCAAATAAATAAAGTGAACTCCCACAAATTCTGCAACCTAGAACGGTTCATTAGAGCTCAAATGAAGAGATATAAACCACGGTAGTTTGCGTGTGAACACTTGATCTGAGAGTGCAAACACGCTGCCTGACTCGAACATGGTGTAAATACGCTTTTGACAAGCTTGTTTTAGCAACATTCGATCACAAAGCATTACATCAAATCAGTAGTGATTGATACGGAAATCTGCTTCTTTTAGTTAGATGCAACTTGTACATTAACACTTCCAGTCAGAATTAACTTCCGGTGGTCCAGATAGACAAGCGACAAAGCTGATTCTCCACACAAAAGAGCACCGCGTGTGACTGTCAGCACTGACACACCCGTGATGGATGACAGCGCCGGAGACTGCGGCCACTGTTCGAACTAATTACAGAACAAAAGATCTCTCAGTTATGGATGCAGTAACCACGTTTAATACATACTCAGTGTGTATTACACGTCACAGTACATTCGAATGCAATCTTGTGATGGCCTTTCGACAAGTAATCACATACATAATATGTTTGTAAATAAAGGATACAGATCTCTGCACATAGTTATGAGGGTATTTAGGGGTTGTAGTAAGGATGTATAGGAAAGGGCATACAAGTCTCTGGTAAGACTCCAAATAGAGTATGGTTCCAGTGTATGGGACCCTCACCAGGATTACTTGGTCAAGAACTGGAAACAATCCAAAGAAACGTAGCTCTATTTGTTCTGGGTGATTGCCGACAAAAGTGTAAAGTTACTATAATGTTGCAAATTTGGGCTGGGAAGACTTGGAAGAAAGGAGACGAGCTGCTGGAATAAGTGGTATGTTCAGAGCGGTCAGTGGCGTGGAATGCCATCATTAGACAAATAAGTTTGAGTTGTGTCTTTAAAAGTAGGAAAGATCACAATATGAAGACAAATCAGGATTTCAAGAGGACAAATTGGGGCAAATATTCGTTCATAGGAAGGGGAGTTAGGTATTGGAATAACTTACCAAGCGAGATGTTCAATACATTTCCAATTTCTTTGAAATCATTTAAGAAAATTCTAGAAAAACAACAGATAGGGAATCTGCCACCTGGGCGACTGCCCTAAACGCAGATCCGTAGTGATTGATGGAAGAACATAAATAACTTGGTGTTTTCTAGGAAACACAACATTAGTAACTTCGGTTAGTGGCGCAACCTGAAAGCGTAAAGCAACACATGTGGGAGAATAATATCATTCCAGCAAAAAGGTCCTTTTATCAAAGAAAGCGAGCAATAAAATACAGGCAGTCCTTTAAAAACAGAATTGTTTGTCCAAACAATTTCCTGTAATTACAACATTCGTCCACGGACAACGCTTTGAAGTGTGTATGTCACTAAGCCTGTTTCATCCCTTGTTTAACCCGTACCTCATGTTAACTGTTGTGAAGAAATCTTAAAATGTAAGATTACACTAGCAATGTCTGTAAATATGGGTGATTACTGGATGCGTATCAAATATCATGTTCACGTGTGGATTATTCCAGCATTATATACGCTTGTAATCTCGAAAAAAATTAAACCCAGCGAGTTGGCCGTGCGGTTATGGCCGCGCAGCTGTGAGCTTGCATTCGGTAGATAGTTGGTTCGAATTCCACCGTCGACAGCCCTGAGGGTGGTTTTCCACGATTTCTCCTTTTCACACCCGACTGATACTGGGGCGACGTTCCCAATACTAGCACTTACCCATCCTTCCGTCGTCGAAAACCTTCGGTGGGTAAGTGGGACATTAAACAAGTAGCAAGAGAACGATGGAATTTTTAAGTCAAAGTAATATAGAGTGCCGCTCAAAAATACTTCGTATGCGATGTATTTGATTGGCAAGCCTGCTTATTTTTTCTTTCAATTAATCACTACTGATCTGCATTTAGGGCAGTCGCCCAGGTGGCAGAATCCCTATCTGTTGTTTCCTAGCCTTTTCCTAAATGATTTAAAAAAAATTGGAAATGTATTGAACATCTCCCTTGATAAGTTATTCCAGTCCCTAACTCCCCTTCCTATAAATGAAGATTTTCCCCAATTTTTCCTCTTGAATTTCAAATTTATCTTCATATTGCGATCTTTCCTATTTTTAAAGACACCACTCACACTTATTCATCTACTAATGTCATTCCACGCCATCTCTCCGCTGATAGCTCGCAACATACTACTTAGTCAAACAGCTCGTCTTCTTTCTCCCATTTCTTCCCCGCGCAAACTTTGCAACATTTTTGTAACACTACTCTCTTGTGCGTAAATCACCCAGAACAAATCGAGCTGCTTTTCTTTGGATGTTTTTCAGTTCATGAATCAAGTAATCTTGGTGAGGGTCCCATACACTGGAACCATACTCTAGTTGGGGTCTTACCAGATACTTATATGACCTCTATTTTACATCCTTACTACAACCCCTGAACACCCTCATAACCATGTGCGGAGATTTGTACCCTGTATTTACAATCTCATTCATATGATTACCCCAGTGGCGATCTTTCCTTATGTTAACACCTAGACACTTACAATGATCCCCAAATGGAACTTTCTCCCCATCAACGCAGTAATTAAAACGGAGAGGACTTTTCCTATTTGTGAAACTCACAACCTGACTTTTAACCCCAGTTACCATCATACCATTGCCTGCTGTCCATCTCACAACGTTATCGAGTTTACTTTGCAGTTGTTCACAATCTTGTAACTTATTTATTACTCTGTACAGAATAACATCATCCGCAAAAAGCCTTATCCCTGATTCCACTTCTTTACTCATTCATTTATATATATATAAGAAAACGTAATGGTTCAATAATACTGCCTTGAGAAATTCCTCTCTTAATTATTGCAGGGTGAGATAAAGCCCCGCATACCTAATTCTCTGAGATCTATTTCCTATGGGCGAACAGGAACACAACAAATTGAACAAGCCATTCAGACTGTCCGCTGGTGAAAGTAATGATGTTGGAAAGCTTGTAAGTATTCCTTTTAAGAGTCAACTTTCGTGAAATACTACCTCATAAGTACTTTTGTAGAGTTTTACAGTCATACATACTATGTACTTGGCGGACTTTTAGTGCATATATTACAAGTATATTTTACAGTAATGCAGAAGAGGAAGGAATAATCCATTGATTTACGACATTCTCTTAGATGAACTTTAGGGGGATGTGGGGGTCACAATCCAATGTTGCAAAGGAGTTTGGTATATCGCAGCAGTTAGTTAGTGCTTGGCATGGCCGTCAGAAGAAACGAGGGACTCTAGAAAATAAGCATCGACGAGGTCTCCTCGGAACTACACACCAAATCAAGACAGAATCATCCGTAGGCTATCTTTGGTGGGTCCTAAAAGCCACTGAGTTCAGCCTGGGGAAAACCTGATGTGTCAGAACAAAACCATGGACTCAGGGTTCATGTTTGTACAGTGAAACCTTGCCTAGCAGTTGCAGATGCATCTTACAGGCTATCTGATCCTGCAACGAATAGGAAGGCTACACACGCAGGGCACTGTTATTGGACCTTGATTTTTTGTTGTGTATATAAACGACGCGAGTAAAGAAACGGACTCACTGATAAGGCTTTTGTGAATTATGCTGTACTGTATGGAGTAATAAATAAGTTACGGGATTGTGAACAACATAAAAAGACTTCAATAATGTTGTGTGATGGACAGCAGGAAATCGTACGCCGGTAACAGGTATGAAAAGGCAGGCTGTAAGTCTCACCAAGAGGAAACCGTTTTTAATTACCGTGTGATGGAGTTACAGTAATTCACAGGAATCGTTGTATTTACCTTAGTTTTAATATAAGGAATGATATTAATTGGGGTAATCACATTGTAGTGATTGTAATTAAACATTACAGATCTCTTCATATGGTTATGAGAGTATTTAGGGGTTATAGTAAGGATGTAAGAGATAGGGCGAATAAGTCTCTAGTAAGACCTCAATTACGGTATAATTATAGCATATGGGACCCTCACCAGGATTTCTTGATTCACGAACTGGAAAAAAAAATCCAAAGAAAAGCAGTTCGATTTGTTCTGGATGATTTCCGACAAAAGAGTAGCGTTACAAAAATGTAAGTTTGGGCTGGGAAGACTTGGGACAAAGGAGAAGAGCTGCTCGACTAAGTGGTATGTTAAGATAAAGAATGTTACAGATGTTTATTAATTTCCACCTATTCAATCGAAAGTGAGTTCTTGTAATTAAGAATTATATCTTGTCATATTAATTACAGGGACATGTTTCGCTCATTATATGGGCATCATCAGCCTTAATCTCATACCTGTAGGATAAAAATCAGGATCCTGATTGTTCTTAATCAAAGTTTTTAAGGAAAAAGTACATATCATAAAGCTGATTATACTTGTAGGTACTTGTTTAACATTACATACTAAAATACATTTAAAAGATGAAGGAGTAGGAGGAATGTTGTTACAACACTCGTACAATAAAATATTTTTCAAACTTTACAATCAGTCCTTATTTATAACTTTTAAGAATGACCATGGCTAAAATAGTTAGTTGATACGAGAACTGGAAAATATTCAAAGGATAGCAGCACGATTTGTTTTGGAAGATTGTCAATAAAACTGCTTTAAGACGCTGATTGTAAAAATCATACTGTACGTTTTCATACGCGTATATTTCGCGTCTTTCATATCGCGTCCTCTTACATACCCCAAAGAGAATTCCTGTCTGTATTGGCCTGTATATTTTGTTTAACCACTATAAATGTTTTCGTAACTTTATAGTATTTTGCTCCTGGATGTTTCAGACCAGACACAAGTTCGATTGAGTAGGACAAGAAAATACTGAATTTTCAAATTGTGTTCCGAATTTGTGAGGATAAGTATAAAATGAAAATACTTATCCTCAACACTTCTTTGGTGAAGTTTTAGATGTTTGAACGACTTTTAGTTGGTTTAGGATTTACATCATTTGTTGAAAAATCTTATTAAGGAGCATAAGGTGTTGCTTGACAGATTATATTATCTCCGCGTTGAGAAGGATGAGCTTTATTGCTGTGCATATTCACTGAATGGTAATGACCTCCACATATCGGACACGGTTTAGTACATTTTATATGCGAATCGGAAATACTTACTGATTCCGAATTCTGTATAACATCTGACATTGACAAATTGTATGCGTACTAAATTCCGATAGAGAAGTTAACTGTTCTGATATCTGATTCCACGAAACTAATAGCAATCTATACGTAGAGCATTATAAGTTGCAGGGACAAATGGGATGTGCATATTATGTCACAATGCTTATATACCACTTCTCTGTAAAACGTAGAATTCCAAATTAAATTTAACAAATTCACGAAAACATGTATCAAATCAAAAACTTCGGACCGCATGAGACATCAAGTTTCACCATGTCAAGATCTTCAGAAATTCATTCATGAAAGGTCAGACATGGAACACCACATTTCAAAAGCTTTTTCGCTTTTTTCGTGCGTTGGTTATTGTCCATGTTTCACTTCCATACAATGCTACACTCCAGATCTTTCAAAACATCTTCCTAATTCTTATATCAATGCTCGAAACGAGAAAATTTATTTTCTTAAGAAAGGCCTTCGTTGATTTTGCTAGTGTGAATTTTGTGTCCTCCATAATTATCCCATATTTAGTTATTTTACTACCCAAGTTATAATATTCATCTAATTCCTTATGACTTATTTTCCTAATCTAATATTTCCCGTATCACTTGACCTTCTTCCACTGCACTCCATTACTTTTGTTTTAGACTTATTTTATTTTATTGAATAACTCCACCATTGTCCGGTCTCAAGTCCGGAATGGGAAAGGAGGAATATTAGCTGGCTTGGCAACCAGCTGTAAAACTGCTAGCACCAAGTGTCGAGCGGCGGTACATAACTTGACTCCCCATAGGGTCCAATGGCTTCGGACGGATGAGGCCCATGGTCGCCTCAGTGTAGGAAATGATACTGGAAACCATCATCTGTGTTTTTGGCCCAACGGTCGTAGAGGCGGATGAGGTCATGCCAGACGGACTGGCTCTGAAGGCGCAGCTCATTGGTGTTTCGAGTCTGTGGCAGTCCGTTGCAGTCGTGGTACTAGAAAGTGCACGTGGCATTTCATTTGTGCCGCAGGGTATGGATCCGACATCATAGTGTGTGGGCCACTTCCTTGCAAGCAGTGATCCACCTTACACAAAATCCCGCTTGTGGCACTTTTTCCTACTGTCACGCTCTTCAACTCAAGTCCAACGACGATGGGATAAGCAAAGTGGAGGCATGATTTCGGGTGAATCTGGAAGCGTCTAGTTCAGAGCTGCACGTTGGCAGCAGATGTGTGATGGTCGTCTTTCTGAGACCCCGTGACTACTCAGGAATTCGGTCCGGCAACTGTGTTTGGGCTGGCATGTTTAGGATCACCGCTGCCCACCTTGAATGGGGAAGCCCCTGGAAAATGAGAGCTAAACGTCGGTTGTCACAATCTCGGCCGGATGAGAGGTCGCACAAGCGGGTCATCTCTTATGCGGTCGAAACACGAAAATTACCAAAACTTTGAGTGTAGGAACCTGGAATGTTCGAACCTTAAGTGATTTGAAAGACAATAACAGACCTGAGAGAAGAACAGCGCTTGTCACCCATGAGCTTGGACGAATGAACATTGATATTGGTGCCTTAAGTGAAACCAGGCTGTCCAGAAAAGGTAAACTGACAGAGTTCAGCTCAGGCTACACAATCTTCTGGAAGGGAAAAGATGAGGGAGAACCCCGCATTCATTGTGTGGGATTCACTGTGAAGACTACTTTGGTGAATGATTATTAGCTAACTCCAACCGCTGTCAACGAAAGAATTATGACTCTCCGAATCCCACTCTCTGGAGCCAAATCTATGGCACTCATCTCCGCATATGCTCCCACCTTGGATACTGATACTTACTTAATTGTCTGCGCTACAGTCCATGTAGGTCCTTGGCTTCCTTAATCACCTGCCTCCATTCGTCCCAGTCCTCGGCTTTCCTTCTACAGCATTTAACTCCCATCTTACTAGGGTCATCCTCAACATCATCAATCCATCTCTTCCTGGGCCTTCCTCTCCTCCTTGTTCCTTCCGGTTTTCCCATAAAGACTTTTTTGACAGTCAGTCCATACTTATCCAGTTCATTCCTTAATTCCTTCAACTTGCGAGGTCTCTTTAATGTCCTTATATTCCACGTTACTACTATGATATATTTTTTTCTTCTCTTAAGCCGTTTTTCTCGCCATGTCTTCACCAAGTTATCCGCTTTTCCTGTAGTATGTCTTAAGTATCCGTAACATTTGTCTTTTTACAAGATAGGGGAGTTAACACTACGCCCAACCCTCAACCTGGAGGACCAAAGTATCACTCTTAGTCTGGATGATCACCTTAGCTCGTCAACGCCCAGTGTCACCTACAGGTGCACTGCATTTAAAAGGCAACAGTCACAAACTGAAAGGTATTATTGAGCTTGTTTCTGCTCATGAGTCATTGTTGAAACTTACACAAGATAATCTGTGTGAATGTTATTTTATTGAACGTTGGAATTGGTTGTGAGGATTAGTTTTCTATGATGTCTACAAGTACTTGTGATGGAGAACCTACCACTTTTCATTCTTCGTCAAAAAACTGGAAGAAACGGTGAGTCTAAACCTTTGAGTGTATTATGACTTGCAGATAATAGGCTAGTAATGATATTTGTTTACATTTTCTTGTGGTAGAACTGGTTTTAGAGGGGTGGGGTATGTTCGAAATCAGTGTGTCATCTACAGGTGACATCAGGCATTATACTTTCTAGATGTGATTCTTTGTGGCAGTATTAGAGTTACGGCACATTGTTTGTTTCTTCTCTAGGTTGGAGGTTCACGAGACTATAGAGGCTTTAGATGAACTGGAGAGTATTACTGACTTTACACTAATTCCTCCCGATGACGGACGACAGACGGAAGAAGAAAGTGGTGACGAGGCAGATACGGATATGAACCATTTAGGTGGCCGTATGTTGACAGCAATTGTTGAGACGAACGTTACGTCAGAAGTAGATCCTGATTCTGATTCTGACTCTGAATTATTGTCCAGGCATACTGTAGGCTTTATGGAAAACCACCAGAGAAAACCTACGTCTGTGGAGCTCCTACAAATATTAGAGTTCCACATGAAGTCAGACTGAATCCTGATGCCAAACGGGAAGGCCATCTATCCTTTCTTCAATATACGTCTTCCAATGTGAAGAAATGACATTCCTTGGAACTGAAAAGAAAATGTCAGTCACAAATTAGGAAAATTAAGAGTAACTGGTGGCAACAAAAAGCTGAAGAACTGCAAAGACTATCCGATGCCCGTGACCTGAAAAACTTCTGTGCTGGCATAAAGGAGATAATGGTCCAATTCTATCTTCATCAGAGTTTTTGAAAACTGCTGAAAACTACATCATTTTAACCGATAATGGAGAAATTTTAGAGCGCAGCAAGGAACATTTCTTGGCCTTTCCATACCGCGCCTCCAATGTCGCTGAGGACATTCTTCGTAATGTCCCTCAGCAGTCCCAACAACCATAGATGTCAGTTCAAATCAAATCAAATCAAATCAAATCAAATCAAATCAAATCAAATCAAATCAAATCAAATCAAATCAAATCAAATCAAATCAAATCAAATCAAATCAAATCAAATCAAATCAAATCAAATCAAATCAAATCAAATCAAATCAAATCAAATCAAATCAAATCAAATCAAATCAAATCAAATCAAATCAAATCAAATCAAATCAAATCAAATCAAATCAAATCAAATCAAATCAAATCAAATCAAATCAAATCAAATCAAATCAAATCAAATCAAATCAAATCAAATCAAATCAAATCAAATCAAATCAAATCAAATCAAATCAAATCAAATCAAATCAAATCAAATCAAATCAAATCAAATCAAATCAAATCAAATCAAATCAAATCAAATCAAATCAAATCAAATCAAATCAAATCAAATCAAATCAAATCAAATCAAATCAAATCAAATCAAATCAAATCAAATCAAATCAAATCAAATCAAATCAAATCAAATCAAATCAAATCAAATCAAATCAAATCAAATCAAATCAAATCAAATCAAATGAAATGAAATCAAATCAAATCAAATCAAATCAAATCAAATCAAATCAAATCAAATCAAATCAAATCAAATCAAATCAAATCAAATCAAATCAAATCAAATCAAATCAAATCAAATCAAATCAAATCACATCACATCACATCACATCACATCACATCACATCACATCACATCACATCACATCACATCACATCACATCACATCACATCACATCACATCACATCACATCACATCACATCAAATCAAATCAAATCAAATCAAATCAAATCAAATCAAATCAAATCAAATCAAATCAAATCAAATCAAATCAAATCAAATCAAATCAAATCAAATCAAATCAAATCAAATCTCTTTATTTGCAAATGAGGTGTCTACCTCGGTGGCAAATGGTACACTAAAATACATTATTGTCAAGCACTAAATTTTAAATTAACAAGAGACGAAGAAAATTTTCCTAGAATACAAGATTATACAACTCACACTAATAATTTTTTCTATTAAACACACACATCATCCTTAAAAAATTTATATTGTTTAAAAAATTCCACTTATAATATCTCCTGTACTTACGAACATAGTCAACTCATATACAGTATGTGAAATTACTTCTAATAATACTATACAACTGGTATAAGATTAAAATTAACATTGTATTTATTATATATTTATATTTAGCCAATTTTGGAACCTAAGTAGCACAACGACCTGCTGCGTCTTAACCAGAGACCCTTTTGCCACCACTTTTCAGAGTTCCTGAAGGGCATTCACAGCTACCGTAGTGGTCCTAGGGCTCTCGAAGTCCCCACTGTACTTCACCCCTACAGGCAGTCTCCTACTTGGGCTGTCCAAACTCCATAGACCAGGGGATGGAATTAATTTAATCACACACATTTTTTATTTACAATATCCTGCACTGGTCGAATGTCCTCTAACGTTTCATTTATTTTCTCTGTTGCTGTTCATTCCCTTCTTGAATATCTGTACAGATTTTGGAAAACGATCAAACACTACCCCTGGTAAACTGTTCCACTCCTTCACGCCCTTCCCAATGAATTATAATTTACCCCAATCGCTTCGGCTAAAATTCCTTCTAATTTTGTACTTGTGGTCAGTTCTGCCAATATAATTATTTTCCAACCGAAGCCTCTCACGGATTTCTCTCCATGCTTCTTCTCCTGTATAGGCTCTATATAATCCTATAAGTCTAGTTTTCTCCCTTCTCTTACTTAAAGTTTCCCACCCAAGTTCCTTTAACATTTCTGATACACTACTCTGTCTCCTGAAATCCCCTGTTACAAATCTTGCTGCTTTCCTCAGCACACCATCTAGTTCTTTTATTAGGTATTCTTGGTGAGGATCCCAAACACTGTTTGCACATTCCTTGTAACGATGTAACGATATGTATGCTTTCCCAACAATGTCATCAACATGACCCTTCCAGTGCAAATTACTTTCAAATCTCACACCTAAGTATTTGCACTTGCTATCTTTTGGGATAACTACCTCATCCAAAGTATATTCAAATTCAGTTTTAAAGCTCCGGTTTGTAAATGCTGTAACAGTTGATTTGCGTCCATTAACCTTCATATTATTTTCTTCAACCCATTGTTGTATACTCTCAAGGTCCCTTTGTAATTCTGAACAATCCTCAATGTAATTTATTTTCCTATAAACAATTATGTCATCTGCATACAATCTTATTTTCGATGTTATATTGTTCCCTAAATCATTTGCATATATTAAAAAAAGTAACGGACCGATTATACTACCCTGTGCAATTCCCTTCCAAACTTCCTCTTCCTGTGATATATTATTTCCTACATTGACTTTCTGAACCCTTGAATTTAGAAATGTTCTTATCCAACGTATAACCTTTACGTCCAATCCTATTCCCTCCAATTTCTTTAATAATATTCCATGTTCCACTCTATCAAAGGCTTTGGAAAGATCTATGGCTATGCAATCTAACTGGCCTCCTGAATCCAACTGATCGGATATGTCCTGCTGAAATCCCACCAGTTGTGCCTCACAAGAAAATTTCTTTCTAAATCCATACTGGCTCCTCATGAACCAATTTTTACCATCACATTTCCCTCTGATATACTTTGCTATTAAACTCTCCAGTATTTTACAAACTATACTGGTCAGACTGATTGGTCTGTAGTTCTCTGGTTTCCTTTTATCACCCTTTCCTTTATAAATTGGTATTATTACAGATTCCTTCCATTCCTTTGGTATTACACTATTATTTATGACATAGTCAAAGACAAATTTTAAATAAGGCACTAAGTACCACCCTATTGTCTTAATACCTCCCCAGTAATTTGATCACTTCCTGCTGCTTTTACTTGCCGAAGCAGTTGGATTTCTCTGAAAATATCTTCATTTGTGAATGAGAAGCTTCTTGTTTTCCTGTGTATCTCTCCCTCTCTACCTTCTGTTACGGTTTCCAAATCCTGACAATCTTCTACTGAATCTCTGAATTCCCTACTAAATAGATTTGCTTTCTCGGTATCTGTTAAATAGTGTTCACCCCCTTCTCCCACCATTGTAGGAATTTGGATTCCTTTTCCTTTTTGATTCCTAATATATGAGTACAGCTTTTTCCAGTTCCATTTGTGGTCATTACCCTCTTGAAGTATGCCATTCATATAATTCTCTTTTGCTTCCTTTTTCACTCTATTCAGTTCCCTCATTAGCTGTTTTCTAGTTTCTCTATTCTCCCTACCCTCTTTGATTTTTCTGTTTACTATTCTACATTTTCTTTTTAATTTTCTTATTTCCCTTGTATAGTAAACAGGATCTGAGGTAATTTTACCTTTCTTAACAGGTACAAATCTCTTCTCTCCTTCACAAATGATTCCTTTAAATTTAGCCCAAAGTGTATCCACATTATTCCCTTCACTTATCCAATAACTGAATTGTGATTTAAGGTAAGTCCCAAATTCATCAACTTTAGTTTTTCTGTATAATTTCTTGTCTTGTGTGACCCTCTTATTAAGCATTTTTGGTACGAGTCCTACATCCATTATTACAGCCTTATGGTCACCTATTCCTTCAATTACCTCAGTTTTATCAACAATTTCCCATGGTTTAACCAAGAATACATCTAGCAAGTTATTGAGACGAGTCGTTTCTTGTACTACTTGTGTAAATCATCCCTCCCAAATTAACTTATTTGCCAGTTTCTGTTCATGGGCTTCACTTGCAGCTCCATTCCATTCAACTTCAGGCAAGTTTAGATCTCCCCCAATTATTACCATGTAATTATTATTGTTTTTGTGAGTATAATCTATTATTTTCTCAAATATTTCCGTGTCTCTTTCCTCTCTTCCAGCCCTATATGTTCCTATAATTCCTACCTCCTTCATATTATGACAAACTAATTTTATCCCTAATATTTCATCCCTTTCATCAGTAATCCATTCATGTGAACAATAAGTTTCCTTCACCAGAATAAACACCCTCCCTCCCTTTTTATCTCCTCGGTCTCTACGATAGACTGTATATCCTTCTGGAAATACTTCTCTATTACCAACCCCCTTCTCTCAACCACGATTCAATCAAATCAAAATCTCTTTATTTGCAAATGAGGTGTCTACCTCGGTGGCAAATGGTTCACTAAAATACATTATTGTCAAGCACTAATTTTTAAATTAACAAGAGACGAAGACAATTTTCCTAGAATACAATATTATACAATTTACACTAATAATTTGTTATATTAAACACATACATCATCCTTAATAAATTTATATTGTTTACAAAATTCTACTTATAATATCTTACAAACATAGTCAACTCATATACAGTATGTGAAATTACTTCTGGTAATAATATACAACTGGTATAAGATTAAAATTAACATTGAATTTATTTACATATTTATGTTTTACCCATTTCGGAACATAAGTAGCATAACGACCTGCTGCGTCTTAACCAGAGCCCCTTTTTGCCACCACTTTTCAGAGTTCCTGAAGGGCCTCCACAGCTACCGTAGCGGTCCCAGGGCCCTCGAAGTCCCCACTGTACTTCACCCCTACAGGCAGTCCCCTACTTGGGCTGTCCAAACTCCATAGACCAGGGGATGGAATTAATTTAATCACACACATTTTTTATTTACAATATCCTGCACTGGTCGAATGCTCTCTAACATTTCATTTATTTTCTCTGTTGCTGTTCATTCCCTTCTTGAATATCTGTACAGATTTTGGAAAACGATCAAACACTACCCCTGGTAAACTGTTCCACTCCTTCACGCCCTTCCCAATGAATGAAACTTTACCCCAATCGCTTCTGCTAAAATTCCTTCTAATTTTGTACTTGTGGTCAGTTCTACCAATATAATTATTTTCCAACTGAAGCCTCTCACGGATATCTCTCCATGCTTCTTCTCCTGTATAGGCTCTATATAATCCTATAAGTCTAGTTTTCTCCCTTCTCTTACTTAAAGGTTCCCAACCAAGTTCCTTTAGCATTTCTGATACACTACTCTTTTTCCTGAAATCCCCTGTTACAAACCTTGCTGCTTTCCTCTGCACACCATCTAGTTCTTTTATTAGGTATTCTTGGTGAGGATCCCAAACACTGTTTGCATATTCCAATAATGGACGAACCATACTTAAAAAACTTTTTTCTTTTAATTCTTTGTTGCATCCTTTAAGTAGCCTCATTATGACATGTAACGATCTGTATGCTTTCCCAACAATGTCATCAACATGACTCTTCCAGTGCAAATTACTTTCAAATATCACACCTAAGTATTTGCACTTGCCATCTTAGGGATAACTACCTCATCCAAAGTACATTCAAATTCAGTTTTAAAGCTCCTGTTTGTAAATGTTGTAACAGTTGATTTGTCTCCATTAATCTTCATATTATTCTTCAACCCATTCTTGGATACTCTCAAGGTCCCTTTGTAATTCTGAGCAATCCTCAGTGTTATTTATTTCCCTATAAACAATTATGTCATCTGCATACAATCTTATTTTCGATGTTATATTGTTCCCTAAATCATTTGCGTATATTAAGAAAAGTAACGGACCGATTATACTACCCTGTGCAATTCCCTTCCAAACTTTCTCTTCCTGTGATATATAATTTCCTACTTTGACTTTCTGAACCCTTGAATTTAGAAATGTTCTTATCCAACGTATAACCCTTACGTCCAGTCCTATTCCCTCCAATTTCTTTAATAATATTCCATGTTCCACTCTATCAAAGGCTTTGGAAAGACCTATGGCTATGCAATCTAACTGGCCTCCTGAATCCAACTGATCTGATATGTCCTGCTGAAATCCCACCAGTTGTGCCTCGCAAGAAAATTTCTTTCTAAATCCATACTGGCTCCTCATGAACCAATTTTTATCATCACATATCCCTCTGATGTGTTTTGCTATTAAACTCTCCAGTATTTTACAAACTATACTGGTCAGGCTGATTGGTCTGTAGTTCTCTGGTTTCCTTTTGTCACCCTTTCCTTTATAAATTGGTATTATTATAGATTCCTTCCATTCCTTTGGTGTTACACTATTATTTATGACATTGTCAAAGAGAAATTTTAAATAAGGCACTATATACAACCCCATCGTCTTTAATACCTCCCCAGTAATTTGATCACTTCCTGCTGCTTTTCCTTGCTGAAGCAGTTGGATTTCTCTGAAAATATCTTCATTTGTGAATGAGAAGCTTCTTGTTTCCCTATGTGTCTCTCCGTCTATATCTTCTGTTATGGTTTCCAAGTCCTGACAATCTTCTACTGAATCTCTGAATTCCCTACTGAAGAGGTTTGCTTTCTCAGTATCTGTTAAATAGTGTTCACCCCCTTCTCCCACCATTGTAGGAATTTGGATTCCTTTTCCTTTTTGATTCCTAATATATGAATACAGCTTTTTCCATTTCCCTTTGTGGTCATTACCCTCTTGAAGAATGCCATTCATATAATTCTCTTTTGCTTCCTTTTTCACTCTATTCAGTTCCCTCATTAGCTGTTTTCTAGTTTCTCTATTCTCCCTACCCTCTTTGATTTTCCTGTTTACTATTCTACATTTTCTTTTTAATTTTCTTATTTCCCTTGTATAATAAACAGGGTCTGAGGTCATTTTACCCTTCTTAACAGGTACAAATCTCTTCTCTCCTCTCCTACCCAAATGATTCCTTTAAATTTAGCCCAAAGTGTATCCACATTACTCCCTTCACTTATCCAACAACTGAATTGTGATTTAAGGTAAGTCCCAAATTCATCAACTTTAGTTTTTCTGTATAATTTCTTGTCTTGTGTGACCCTCTTAATTAGCCTTTTTGGTACCAGTCCTACATCCATTATTACAGCCTTATGGTCACCTATTCCTTCAATTACCTCAGTTTTATCAACAATTTCCCAGGGTTTAACCAAGAATACATCTAGTAAGTTATTGAGACGAGTCGGTTCTTGTACTACTTGTGTAAATCCTCCCTCCCAAATTAACTTATTTGCCAGTTTCTGTTCATGGGCTTCACTTGCAGCTCCATTCCATTCAACTTCAGGCAAGTTTAGATCTCCCCCAATTATTACCATATTATTATTATTATTATTATTGTTTTTATGAGTATAATCTATTATTTTCTCAAATATTTCCATGTCTCTTTCCTCTCTTCCAGGCCTGTATGTTCCTATAATTCCCACCTCCTTCATATTATGACAAACTAATTTTATCCCTAATATTTCATCCCTTTCATCGGTAAACCATTCATCTGAACAATAAGTTTCCTTCACCAGAATAAACACACCCCCCCTCCCTTTTTATCTCCACGGTCTCTACGATAGACTGTGTACCCTTCTGGAAATACTTCTCTATTACCCACCCCTTCTCTCAACCATGATTCTACTCCTATCACCACATCAGTCTCATAAGATTCCATCAATGTACCGAATTTTAATTGTTTATTTACTACACTCTGACAGTTTACCAAGAGCAATCTCAGACCTCCTTCCTCCCTAAAACTTGACTGTTGCAATTGGGTAACGTTTTACTCATGAGTTGAGAACATCCCTGGAACCCAGATCCTTGTACATAGATCTTGATTTAAGGGTCTGGGTTTTCTGGCAAGTTTCCCTGTATGTGCCAGTTTAGTGGTATGGGTTTTCTTAAGTACAGATTAGTTTGCAAATCTCTGTTGATAATTGTAGCAATTTGTCTACAGAGATTTGCTTTTCCATTATCATTCAGATGTAACCCATGCCTAGTAAACATTTGCCTGCCAAGACCTAAAGTATCTACTACATAGACATTTCTAAAACTCTTACATAATATCTTGATTTTTATATTTACATCATGTACAGCTTTGTTCACACATGAGTCCTCTAAAAGGTCATACCTAGGTGGCACATTAACTACAATTACTTTTGAGTCAGGTAGTTTGGAAAGCTTACCTCTGAGAGTCATAATTAGTTCCTCACCTTCATTTGCAGCATTGTCATTTGTACCACTCACAATTACCACATAATTGTCCTTCTCTAACACAGGATCACAACTTGAAAGGACGTCTTCAGTTTTGGCACCTGGTTTTATTAGTCCTAAAACCTCAGTTTCTGGATTCTGCAGCTCATCCTTGATGCCTTCTGCCATACCCCGCCCTTGACTGTCTGCGTAGAGATGAATCTTTGGCGATCTTGACTTTCGGTTGGTTTTCTTCTTCTGTAGGTTACCTCCACTGGATTTAAAATTATTTGGAAAACTTGGTATGTCTTCTTCTGGAACTTGCTGAAGTAACTGAAATCTATTTTGGCACTGCAAAGAGTTTTTTCCCGGTTTTAAGTTGTACGTAGTTTCTCCCATATGTTTAACATTAGGCCTAAAATGGCTACGCGTCACTTCCGTCCACGGCGATCTTTCTTCTCCAATGTCTTCTTTATCTTCCAGTTTCTTTATTCTGTCCTTTAAGCTTTCATTTTCATGTTTCAGAGCGCATAAATCTTCTTGTAGCACTCCTAAAATCTTAATTATAGTTTCGTATGTCTCTCTTTCTTGTTGTTATGCCTCACTATCGGTTTGTTTACATTCGGGACACAGCCACTCACTTTCTTCAATATCAGTCCTATTTACAATATTTGCACAACGAAAATGGTACCATTCATCACACTTACGACATAGAATCCCATTTTAAACTACTCTTCTGCATTTGCCACACTTTTCACTGCATCTTACACCATTATCTACTACGGATATCACAGACTCACACACAGTAGTCGCCATCTTACTTGATCCACTCCTATCACCACATCAGTATCATAAAATTACATCAATGTGCCGAATTTTAATTGTTTATTTACTATACTCTAACAGTTTATTAAGAGCAATCTCAGACCCCCTTCCTCACTAAAATTTGAATGTTGCAATTGGGTAACGTTTGACTCATGAGTTGAGAACTTCCCTGGAACCCAGATCCTTGTATATAGATCTTGATTTAAGAATCTGGGTTTTCTGGCAAGTTTCCCTGTATGTGCCAGTTTAGTGGTACCCGGTATGGGTTTTCTTAAGTACAGATTAGTTTGCAAATCTCTGTTGATAATTGTAGCAATTTGTCTACAGAGAGTTGCTTTTCCATTACCATTCAGATGTAACCCATGCCTAGTGAACATTTGCCTGCCAAGACCTGAAGTATCTACTACATAGTCATTTCTAAAACCCTTACATAATCTCTTGATTTTTATATTTACATCATGTGCAGCTTTGTTCACACACGAGTCCTCTAAAAGGTCATACCTGGGTGGCACATTAACTACAATTACTTTTGAGTCAGATAGTTTGGAAATCTTACCTCTGAGGGTCGTAATTAGTTCCTCACCTTCATTTGCAGCAATGCCATTTGTACCACTCACAATCACCACATAATTGTCCTTCTCAAACACAGGATCACTACTTGAAAGGACGTCTTCAGTTTTGGCACCTGGTTTTATTAGTCCTAAGACCTCAGTTTCTTGATTCTGCAGCTCATCCTTGATGCCTTCTGCCATACCTCGCCCTCAACTGTCTGCGTAGAGATGAATTTTTGGCGATCTTGACTTTCGGTTGGTTTTCTTCTTCTGTAGGTTACCTCCACTGGATTTAAAATTATTTGGAAAACTTGGTGCGTCTTCTTCTGGAACTTGTTGCAATAACTGAAATCTATTTTGGCACTGCAAAGAGTTTTTTCCCGGTTTTAAGTTGTACGTAGTTTCTCCCATATGTTTAACATTAGGCCTAAAATGGCTACGCGTCACTTCCGTTCACGGCGATCTTTCTTCTTCAATGTCTTTTTAACTTCCAGTTTCTTTATTCTGTCCTTTAAGCTTTCATTTTCATGTTTCAGAGCGCATAAGTCTTCTTGTAGCACTCCTAAAATCTTAATTATAGTTTCGTAAGTCTCTCTTTCTTGTTGTTCTGCCTCACTATCAGTTTGTTTACACTCGGGACACAGCCACACACTTTCTTCAATATCAGTCCTATTTACAATATTTGCACAACGAAAATATTACCATTCATCACATGCACGACACAGAATCCCATTTTTAACTACTCTTCTGCATTTGCCACATTTTTCACTGCATCTTACACCATTATCCACTATGGATATCACAGACTCACACACAGTAGTCGCCATCTTGTTAATTCACCCATATACAGAGACTTTACCAAAGCACTCAATCAACTAAAACCAAGAAGTGTTCCTGGTCCTGATAATCGCTCTAGAACTGATACAAAATGGAGATATATACTTGAAGACTAGAGTTTTCACACTAATCCTCTTGATTTAGGAAACTCGAGAAGTACGGTACCTGACGACTTGAAAAATGCTACCATCATCATTATCTTCAAGGAAGGCGATCGTAGTGTATGTGGGAACCACCGTGGTATATCGCTTTTGTCAATTGCATGTAAAATTCTCGCAAGAATTATATTAAATCGGCTCCACGTTATCTCAGAGAGGATTTTGCCTGAGTAAAATGTGGTTTCCGAACCTCCAGAGGTACAACAGATATGATCATCTGTGCTAGTCAACTCCACAAAAAATGTAGAGAGCAACAGAAGCCTCTGCATTTAGTTTCCTATGATTTGGGAAAAGCCTTTGATTCAGTACCAAGATCTGCTATGTGGAAAGTATTGAGATAGTTTGGATGTGCTGAACGTTATATGGTAATGGTTGAAGCTCTTCATGATGACATGTCTGGACAGGTTCTTCATAGTAACTCAGTATCAGATTAGTTTCCAATCACTCATGGATTGAAACAAGGCTGTTTGCTTGCTCCTACACTCTTTGCACTGTGCATGCCTGCCATTCTGCATGAATCATCTGCAAACAACTTAGGCATGGAGATTAAATTTCGTTTTGATGGAGGCCTTTTCAATCTGGCAAGACTTCGCTCTCAAAGACGTACTCTGGTTACCCAGGTGACAGAACTGCAGTATGCCGATAACACCGCATCTCCTGCTCTAACACTTGAGAACTACAACGGTAAGTCGACTGCTTTAAAACTGTATGTGATCCCTTTGATCTTGCCATTTATACAGTTATTTTATTTCAGTATTCCCCACAATAAGTAATCAGTCTGTTTCTTACAGTCATGACTGAACTTACCGCATTTACTCATTAGACCTACTCGGATATTATACCCTCCTTGGATTTTCGAGATGCGAATAAAACTTGCACAACCTGCCCCATGATTAACTCCCCCTGTATCTCCAACTTAGATACATCACTGGAGCAGGTTGATAACTTTTTATGTCTTGGAAGCATCTTTTCTAAACGGTGTACCTGCGAACAAGATGTTGATAAAAGAATTCTTATCATGCACCATTCGGACGGTTAATGCACAGAATCTACATGAATGACGACCTAAAACTGCATACCAAACTCATAGTATACAAAGCTGTTGTCATTTCCACGCTACTGTAATGCTGTGAAACTTGGTCAAGCAATCAATCAATGACTACTGATCGGCATTCAGGGCAGTCGCCCAGGTGGCAGATTCCCTATCTTTAGTTTTCCTAGCCTTTTCTTAAATTTCAAAGAAACTGGAAATTTATTGAATATCTCCCTTGGTAAGTTATTCCAATCCCTATCTCCCCTTCCTATAAACGAATATGTGTCCCAATTTGTCCTCTTGAATTCCAGCTTTATCTACATATTGTGATCTTTCCTACTTTCAAAGACATCACTCAAACTTATTCGTCCACTGATATCATTCCACTCCATCTCTCCACTGACAGCTCGGAACATACCACTTAGTCGAGCAGCACTCCTCCTTTATCCCAAGTTTTCCCAGCCCAAACGTTACAACATTTTTGTAACGCTGATCTTTTGTCGGAAATCACTCAAAAAATCGAGCTGCTTTTCTTCGGATTTATTCCAGTGCTTGAATCAAATAATCATGGTGAGATTAACATAGACTAGAACCATACTCTATTTGGGGTCTTACCAGAAACTTTACTTTCATTCGCATCCTTACTAAGAGCCCTAAATACCCTCATAACTATCTGCAGAGATCTGTACCCTTTATTTACAATCATATTTATGTGATCACCGAAATGAAGATATTTCTTAAATGCAGATCAGTAGTGATTGATTGATTGAGATGTTCAATAAATTGTCAAATTCTGAGCAATTACTTTATAAGAGACTGGGTAAATAACGGATAAGAATCTGCCACCTGAGCGACTGCCCTAGAATATTCTGGACATCGTGGTGGTCAAACCAAATGAGCTCTATAGATAAACTGAAGTAGTAGATCATGGAGAGATGGCGTGGGAGGACATCAGTAGACGAATACGTGTGAGTGGTGTCTTTAAAAGTAGGAAAGATCACAATATGAAGATAAAGTTGGAATTCAAGAGGACAAATTGGGGCAAATATTCGTTTATAGGAAGGGGAGTTAGGGATTGGAATAACTTACCAAGGGAAATGTTCAATAATTTTCCAATTTCTTTGCGATCATTTAAGAAAAGGCTAGGAAAACAACAGATAGGGAATCTGTCACCTGGGAGACTGCCCTAAATGCAGATCAGTAGTGATTGATTTCCTTATATTAACACATAGACAATTAAAATAATACCTATCGTGATATCACCATGATATCAAAAAGCTTGAGAGCTTCCACCAACAAAAAATGAGATGCATCTTGAAAATAAAGTTGGAGGAGTATGTGACCAACACTGTAGTTTTCGACAAAGCGCAGCTAAATAGCATTGAGGAAACAATCATCGTTCATCAACTGAGATGGTTAGGCCATGTTCACCGCATGAGTGATACCAGGCTTCGCCGCCAAATTCTTTATGGTGAATATTGCTGCGGCAGTAGACCTCATGGAGCCCCTCTTAAGCGTTTTAAGGACCAGCTGATAAAAATCATGAAGACAACTATTATAAATATACGGATATGGGAAGAATGTTCTGTGGACCATTCACTATGGCGGAACACTACATCCGCCGCTATCAACTTGTTCGAAAGAGAACGCCGCAGACATCAAGGGGCCAAGCAACAAGCAAGAAAGCTCCGTCAATTACAACCGCGCCTTCCTGCATCCATTCAGTGTGATTTGTGTGAGCGTATGTTTTATGCCAATACTGCTGTATAGTCATCGCAAACACATCCATAAACTGAGTTGAACTGCTGACTTTATGCAGGAAGATGTTATAGGCCTATGTACTCGGATCGAGTTACAGCCGACGATTTATTTGAATCTTGTTTTCCTTCCGCAAGACTGTGCCTATACCATTCAGAATATTCTACAGCCATTTGCAGACTCAGGTAAAATCTCAGGGTTTTGATTTCCTCCCCTTGCATTGGGATTCCCTGTCCAAATTCCTTTTTGATTTGAAAAGAAGGGGGGACAAACTGCAGCCTTGCCTTACTCCTGAAGAAAATAATCGATGCTGTCATTCTAGCACTAATATACATTTGTAATTATTCCTCCCTTCAAAGTAGTGCATTCTCCGCTCTCTAGAAAATGGCTTTGGTTCACCTATTACCCAAGACTAAAAATCCTAGACTATGCAATGGCTATAGGCCAATTAACATACCGTCAATAGCAGCCAAAGGACTTGAACAAATTGTATATTATCAAATCACAAGCTATCTCAACGGCCACGATATACCAGTCAGCAGAACGTGAAGAATTTTGGAATGGCCAGCCCCTCTCTTGGTCAGACAAGAGAATATCTGCACGTAGACGAGCTCGATTCTTGGAATCAGAAGCAGGAAATAACTCCTGTTCTTCAACCCTGTCAACAAGAGCAATGCTGCAGTTATCATTCTCTGCGTATTTCCACTCTGCATGATGGTAGTTGAAATCTCCTGCGTAGATAGCGGGCGTGGAAATTTGTGCTTGATTTTGAAGTCGTACGTCGGAGAAGGACATGGTGGTGTTGGCAGGAAAGAGTCTTTGGGGTGGGTGGGTGGGTCGGTTAATTAATTACAATGACCCTGGATTTGTCCGGGTTTGGAAGCAGCCCATGCTGGGTAGACCAGTTTTCAACTGCTTCCAAATCGGAATAAATGCACACTCAGAAGAAATTGTCTACACTGAAAGTTTATTATGCCGGGGTGAGTGGTTCAAACGGTTGAGGCCTTGGCCTTTTGGCCGCAACTTTGCAGGTACGATCCTGGCTCAGTCCGGTGGTATTTGAAGGTGCTCAAGTACGTCAGCCTCGTGTCAGTAGATTTGCTGGCACCTAAAAGAATTCCTGAGGGAATAAATTCTGGCACCTCGGTGTCTCAGAAAACCGTGAACATATGTTTATTATGGATCTGATGCCCTTATCCCCTCATGTGTAACATATTATACCTAAAGATAAATTCACAACTGGTAATCCAATACCAACATAGAGGTCCAGTAAACGCTTCTTATTCGTGCTTGATTCCATATCTTCCCCACATTTACACATCACGATCTCATATCCTTCAGATCTGTTTTCGATTCTTACAAAAATAAATTGAAAATAGCCCATTGACACAGATCAGTCCTTTCTGTTGACCCTGACAATGATGTCACTTAATACTACATAAAAACTGTCAAATTCATCCTCATCTGCTCTCTCATATGAGATAATTCTCGACCTAATTCTTTCTACCGATAAATCTATCCACATCAATTGCTCATTTACATGCAGAATATGAACTACGTTACGTGCTGTGTTGTTGCTGATAATAATCCTACCTCACACTCTGCCCTTCACCTTTTAATACCCTTTAAGAACAGCTTATAACCTCATCTTTCTTGCTGTCTCCCTTACTTGAGTATCATTAACTCCTAACTCATCCAGACATACTGTATTATCTTTACTGCATCAGCCAGTTATACTTCATTTCTCCTTTAAGCACCCCACTGAATTCCATTTCGTTTTTATTATTCTTTCTTCTTATTTCCTTATGCCTATTTATAGAGCGCGTTGGAACTTGTTCATTTGCTTGATGACTTTCACATTCCTATTTTTCCAAAATCTCTTCATGAACTCACTGTGTTGCCTCTTCCGTTCTTCTGGCCACTTTGTACCCCGTCCTGATGCTAGTTTTGACCACAAATGTGGGTTTATTTATTGAAGTCGTGAAGACTTGATGATTTTTCATATCTTTCCCGATTTTCAATTCATTCAGGTCTCCTCTTGTTTCCTCTAGCCAATTTATTCTCCTGTTTCGAGAATTTATTACACTGAATAACCTTTTTGTGGGTCTATTATTATCCGTCCTAAAAATGTGTCCAAAAATTTCAAACATCTCCGTACAGCATTGATGAAACTATCTGTGTAACTATACAGTTCTGTAGTTCGCATTTAAAACCAAATTCAACTTTCTTGTATGGGGCTTGCGGTAGTATAATTCTTCTGTAATGTTTCAATTTAGCATTACGAGGCATTACTCATTTATTGTAGTAATCCCATGTCAGTCTAAATGCCCTGTGAAGTTTTGAGGCCCTTTCTGTATTGACCAAACTGTCTCATCTCGAAGGAAGAATTATTTCTCGGATGATACCTGTAAAATTGTCACATTTGTCATTACAATTTGATTTTTCTTGCACGTTTGCTGAAAATTCTGCAAATACTGTACTCGGTTTTCTTTAGTGATATCCTGAAGGCCTGCCTGTGATGATATTCTGTGTAATGTCTCGTTAGCATACCTAGATTCCTCCTTGATATTATTATTATTATTATTATTATTATTATTATTATTATTATTATTATTATTACCAAACAGTTAAAATTCTTCTTTACTTAATTTTTTATATATAGTTTCTGCTATACACTGATTCATGGTGGTATAGACGCGAGTGAGAGCCTCTCCAGTATTTATCATTGCGAAGGTGTCATAAGACGGTGTTAAGTGTATTTCAAGTGTGCATTCAGTGGTGTTTTAACTTGTGCATGTGCAGTGGTACTTTAATTGGAAGAAGGTATCGTAATTCGTAAGTAATTTGCAAAAGTTTATCGAATTACAATGGGTAACTCACGGAAACAAGTGAAGGCTAAAGCCCGCATCGCTCAGCCCGCGAGCAGGAGTGCCACCCCACTCTCTAACGGCAAGGAAATAAACAGTGACAGCCCACTCTCTCATGAGGCAACTGCTGAAACTACGCGGGAACAAGTGAAGAACACCAACCGTTCTGTAAATTCACAGAACAGCGCTGCCAACATCTTGGCCTGTGATGATCAGTGCACTCCATCGGACACTTTGCGAACGAGTGTAAGCAAGGAGGTTATAGATACTACGGTGTCGCTAACGTTGGATAACCTCATTAAGAACAGTTCACTCCTCAACGAACTTGTAGACAGAGTAGCCGATAAGGTCATACAAAAACGTAAGGAAAGTATTGATTTTAATACTGATGTAATAAGAGAATTAAAATGTGAACTCAGCAGACGAGACGAGGCAATAACTGAACTTCAACGGCAGTTAGACGATAGGACAGATGAGTTGGAAAGTTATCAACGTCGGAACAGTTTACGCATATTTGGAGTACCTGAAATAGCAGGGGAAGACACGGACAAGCGCATTCAGGAGATTGCCACTCGAATCAATGTTCCACTTGATCCAGCGATGATCGACCGTTCACACAGAGTTGGTACCAGAAGTCACAACAAAACCAGGCCCATCATTGTGAAATTTGTTTCATACGCCTACCGAAATGCAGTCTTCAAATCAAAGAGGCTGTTAAAGAACAGCGGTATAACTATACGGTAGGACCTAACTAAGACCCGTACTGATATTCTCAAACGTGCTGTGAGCCATTTCGGACTAAATTCAGTGTGGACTATGGATGGTGTTATAATGGTGCGCGCTGGTGATGTGAAACATCGAGTGAAGACTGAACGTGACCTTGAGGAACTGAAGAAACGCTACCCAGCTCCACTGAAATGATGCGGTGAGATAATTCGTATTCCTGTGTATCACTCTATTACCGGAAATACTTAGGACGAGAAGTAGAGATAATTCTGGCGAGGCTAACAATACAAAAGTCTCTCTTTCGCAACCATTCTATTTAGCGAAGTATATTAGTTATAATTTTTAATACTTAGAAATATCTACTAACGCGATTCATTTTATACCAATTTTCTACTCATTTATTTTTCTCACTTCATCACATAATTTCTAAATCCTTAAGTTATTTTATATTTGTATAGGCTACTAAAATCATCGTACTTCTTTGTACGATTTGCTATTGAACTATTGAACCCTTTGTACCATATTGTACACATGACAAGTAATGAGTGTGTCTTATCTGATTTACTATACGATGTTAGTGTGAGAAACACAAGAAATCTTAAGGTCATTCATATCAATTCTCAGTCTCTTGTCGACTCCTCCCATATATCTGAGTTCCGGCACATTTTTGGCAAGAGTTCGTTTGATATTATCGCAGTCAGTGAAACATTTCTTAAACCTTCAGTACCAGATTCTGCCATCTGTCTCGATGGGTATAATATTTTCCGTAACGACAGATTAAACAGAGCCGCTGGTGGTGTTGCAGTTTATTTGAAGAATAGCATAAAATGTAATGTACTTAGTAAATCTCCTGGAGAGTACAGTAAGAAACCTGAGTACATAATCCTTGATATAGCCCTTTCAGATACTAAAATTCTTTTCGCTTGTATATATCGTCCACCAAAAGTAGGGTTCATGGATACATTCCTGAATGATATGTATTCTCATGTTATGAATTATAAATATATATTCGTTGCGGGCGATGTTAATGCTCGGTTCGGAACTGGGGCGTTTGAAAGCGAAAAAATACGTGATGTGCTCAACGCTTGTAACCTCGACTGCCTTCCTTTCAATCCAACCTTTCATACTGCCACTTCCGATAGCACTCTCGACATAATCTCATCGAACTGCAATGAGTTGGTAGTAGAATACGGACAGGAACCAGCTGCCGGTTTTTCTGGTCATGACTTGCTGTATGCTGTATTCACTTTATCCACGCCGAAACAAATTCCTAAAACTATTCTTGTTCGAGACTTCAGTAAATTTGACGTGAACAATTTTCGTGCTGACGCTGAATTACTACCCTGGTATATGTTTTTTCAGTCTAATGACGTAGATCAAAAAGTATCTCTCTTCAACAGCTTTGTACTTTTACTCTATGACAAGCATGCGCCACAAAAAAGAATTCTCGTAAAACACCGGTCATCACCATGGTTCAATAAGCGTATTAAGGAATTGATAAGCAAACGGGACAGAGCTAGGAAGAAATTTATTAAAACTAAACTTCCAGATGATTACGAGCAATTCAGGATCTTACGTAACGAGACAAAACAAGTAATGAGGAACACTAAAGTGAAGTATACGTACAACATCTTCCGTAATTGTAAGAGCACCTCAGCTTCTTGGCGTGCTGCAAAATCTCTTGGTATTGGAGTCAGTCACTCTCTAGATAGCCAGATGCCTGTTACTCCATCTGAATTAAGTGAATATTATATGACATCAGTCTCTAACTCCAACTCTCCGAAAGTATCAGAGACTGCCAAACATTATAGACATCTCACTCCAAGTAACAGAGATAAATTCTATTTCATGTACGTACACCCTTCACAGGTAGAAAAAGCAGTCAGATCAATACGAACTAAAGCTAAAGGTCCAGATAATATTCCAATATCCATGATTTCTACCTGCATGGACATATTTCTTCCTGCCCTTGTGCACTTATTTAACTTCTCTCTACAGAATGGAGTTTATCCCTCAGAGTGGAAGCGTGCCAATGTACGTCCTGTGCCCAAAAAGAAAATACCAACAGTCTGTAGTGATTTTAGGCCTATCAACATCCTCTGTGCACTTAGTAAGGCACTAGAAAAAATTGTTCATGAGCAGATATGTGAATATTTGTCTAAATACAACATTCTAAATCCCTACCAATCTGGCTTCAAGAAGGGCCATAGTACTACTACTGCTCTTCTGAAAGTTACAGATGATATACACGCGGCCACCGATAAGAGGCAGCTTACTATCTTATGTCTCTTTGATTTCTCTAAGGCATTTGACTCTGTTAATCATGAGTTGTTTCTTGCTAAGCTGAAGTCAATTGGCTTCTCCCAGAGTGCTCTGTCGTGGTTTGAATCATATCTGTCAAATAGATCACAAAGAGTCACGTTCGTTCACGGTCGATTCTCTAGCTGGGAATCAGTAAACTGTGGCGTACCACAAGGATCAGTCCTCGGTCCTTTATGTTTTTCTATTTATATTAATGACATATCTGAAGTCTTTAAAAGCAGTAGCTTTCACATGTATGCGGATGACTTACAAGCTTACTTCCACTTTTGTCCCACTAACGCATCTTCTTCTATAACGCATTTTAACCATGACATCTCTCGATTGATTGAATGGAGCGCAAATCATAACCTCCAATTAAATGTGGCTAAGACCCAGCTTATTTGCATAGGTTACACAAAACTCCTGAAAACTGTTGACCTCAAATCCCTCCCAGCAATAAAAATTCTAGAGACAGATATTCATTATAGTGATACCGTTAACAATCTAGGTCTAATTTTCGACAGAACCTTATCCTGGTCTGATCATACGTCAAATGTAATCCGAAAAGTTGTGTCATCCATGCATATTTTGAAACGTAACGTGTCATGTACACCATCTTTCATGCGAAAACTACTTGTTCAAAGTCTTATATTTCCAATAATTGACTATGGTTCAGTCGTATACAACGACTTATCTGAAACTTTGAACATAAAACTACAGAGGGTACAAAACGCATGTGTTCGTTACGTTACAAATGCCAGGCGTGATGAACACATAACACCCTATTACATACAGCTACAATGGTTGAAACTCCATGAACGTCGGGAAATCTCAGTAGCTGTTGCTACGCAGAAAATTCTCAAACTGAAGACACCATCCTACCTTTATAATGCATTTAAACCTATGGAGTCGGTACATAACAGAGATAATAGGTTTACAAAAACCACCCTTCAAATTCCCCTTCATCGTACCACTAAATTTAACAAATCCTTTGTTCGCACTGCATCACGTATCTTTAACGTCTTTAATCTTCACCGTTTCGCAAGTAACACTAACTGTACCCAACTAAAGCAGTTCTTAACATCTATCTTTCTGGAGGAGTACGCAAGAGGCTGAGATCAGGCATTCTTGTGTCGAACAATCAGGAATATGTATATTTCGAAGAAAATTGTTTCTCTGCTTTAGCTTTATATTCTTTAAACCCATGTAGTCCAGAATTACAGACGGGCTTAATGATTTACTTTCTTACTTATTATATAATGTATGTCTTAACCTTACTGGATTTGGTATCTGTATTTTCATATTTTTTTAAAGTTTCTTGTTTAATTTAATACTTTAATATTATAAAAATGTAGTTACTGTTTTCATAAATCTGCATTGTATTATAAGAAGACGCTGCATAAAGGGGCTTTTCAGTCTCAGTGGCATGTAAATCATGATCAATAAATTCAAATTCAAATTCAAAATAATCCCTTACACCCCGCTGAATCAGTGGAATACCAGTAATGAGAGGATTTCAATCTACCCTTTGTTGTGGCTGAAACTGCATGTTGTATAGCAGACCTCAATAAGTGGCATGTTAAAATCCTCATATTTGAAGTAGTATTAGATGTTCAATGTGGTAGCATGAAACAAAGAATACAACCACTGACAGTGATCGATGTTTAAATAGAGAACCGTTAATAGGTACTGAAATTACTGTTGACATCCTTAATTACGTAACAGTAGTGATCAACAAATAATGAAGGCTCTTCTCAGGAGGGCATTGTCGAGGTAGGGACGGACAATATATCTGCTTGAAATATACACTTTTAAAACAAGAACAGATGAGAAAAAATATGCGAGACACAGAGCATTGAAAATATCTGAATCTATTGATATAAGCACATCTTGGAACTGTTGTTCATCCGAAAATTTATGTAACGAAAAAATGTCGTGTAACAAAATGTATGGCGCGATGTTACCTAGCAACAGTACCTTGAGAGCTTCACAGGCCATGGATTAGTATGCCATCGCCATCCGTCAATACTTCATATCACAGTCTGCACGGTTGCTAGGTAACACAGCGTCGTGTCAGGCATTATTAAAATACATACTTATGATCATTTGATTTTCGAAAAAGGCAGTTTCCTATACATCTTTCTACGTCTTATTGTTATAAACAGCATGTTGATCATAAATAATAGAAGAATTCCTTAGCCCGAGCATTCCTTCCATCTGGAAGTTCTCAAAGTTTGCATTTATTAATTTAGTAAAACTGTTACACGTCCTTTTTTAAGAGGCTTAAACCGTAACAGCGTACTGTATCAGCTAACATCGACCGACCGTGTACTTTATGCGCGGTTTGCTCAGTAAGAATGGGCGCGGATTACGTCCGTGAGTGCAAGTTCAAATCCCCTGTAGGAATGTTCAGCACTTTTTACTTTCCTGTTCCTCTTAACGTTGTGGGGTTCTGTTTTTTATTTACTTATTTATTAATTTTGTTAGAGTTACAGCTACAAGGCCATCTCTTCCACTTAACCAGGAAACTTAATACAACTACAAAAATAATTAACATTTTGGTCATATTTTCTCACATATGATTATTTCGTCACCGGATGCTTAAGGTTAATCAAAAAGGACCGTTTAATACACAAGACCCGACGAGGAGAGAATGTTTAAATGACTTGAATCCGGCTAACTGAGCGCAAGTTTACTAGCGTAGTAACTGTTCAAACATGTGGCCTTATTCATTAACCACGGTTCGTTCTAGAATGTTAGGGACCTAGAGGCAGACATAATGAGATTTCGAAGTCTCTCAGGATCTTCCAACTGAAGAGCATGGTCCTTACACACGAGCGTTTTGTTGTCGTCGTTGTCGAATACAAATATATTCTTTGTCGTCGGCACGACCACTTCCCTCGTTGAGTATGACCACATTTTGTGGCTAGACCAGAGTCAAAATCTGGTCCAACCCGCTTCATCACGAATGGAGTAATTTCTTCCTGCAAATAACTTCGATGATTCACAGTATGAATTCTGAAGAGGAGGCTGTACTACTTCTGCTCATGCGAGGAAGCAGAAAAGGGAAAAGAACGCGGAGAATATCGTTACATCCAATTGTAGAACACCGACTAGTGTTTGGGCAGTTTCATTTTTTATATCACCAACTTGGAATCATCCGGACAAGCTTTTCCAGTTCTTCAGAATGTCTAAAAATACTTTCATTGAGCTACTACAGGAAATTGCACCAATTATTTCAAGGAGAGGTAATTCGGTGAGGAAGGTCGTATAGACACCATTATAACTGGGGAACTTGTCACGATGTGGTTGATGTCTCGCCGTGTGAAAAGGAAAACGCTTCAGTGGGGCTGTGATCAGTGGACGGAATTGGCTACATCTGGCAACAATAGTTCACGTGTGGTCGACAAATCGTTCGTCTGGAAAGGGTACGTATCTTCCCACTGCAGTCTAGGCCTACGATAACGGCAAATTGTCGACAACGGACCACAAATGAACCACTTTTTGAGGTCGACAACGACGAAAGAGAAACACTCATGTGTAAGGGCCCTTACTTGTTTTTAAATGGTCCCATGTGATGAAGGCCAGCTTAAATCAGATGATCTGTCGGGCTAGGCAACAGGTCCCTCGATTCCATTTGTCGACTGGGGTGTAGTTGTGAATAACTGATGACATTTGTGGTAGAGCTCCGGTGAGTTAATGCCGCATACTTTCACGGTAGCCTAGGGGCATACCTTCTAGCAGCAGTGGTAGTCGATCGCGGAAGAACTACAGGTAGCGAAATCTTGTTAAAACCCGCGAGTGGTCGCTATATGAAATTTTCTCTCACATTATTTTTTATTGTGATATTACTTCACAGTGATGACAGGGAAGTGACTGCTCCCTTTTTTAGCTGGGTTTATAACTGTCGTGAGTAGAGCGATTCAGATTTTAAGGTTGAACACTCCCTCCCCTAGTCAGAACAAAGGTTCTTATATGTCCGTGCGCGATGCGTGAGAGTATCTCTCATCGCGCGACTAATGACGTCGGTGGTATGTTGAAGTGGAGCGGAAAACTTACTCCTGTTGTACACATTAGTATTTGATTTAGGTCGTGCGCGGAACGTTCTCCATTTGCAGTTACTGATAAATGCGTCTTCAAACATGTTGAGTCGAGGAAGAATACTAGTTGAATTAGCGCTGTTACAAAATCCAGATAACTCACATGTTGAGAGAAGACCTAATGTAGTTCATTCTTGTTTTTGTATTGAACTTCGACTGTCATAAAGTCTTATATTACGTACTGACATGCGATTGAATTTAAGTGTAATTTCCAATATTTTTATTTTCAGAAATTAATGCATGGTGACAGGTATCCTGTCCTGATCACGTGGAAAGTGGTCAAGAGTAAAACCACAGATGTCATTTCGCAACGAGACCCTTTATTATGAGCACTTGTTTTAAATGTTATTGTGTTCAGAAACCTTGCTTTGTACGTAAATATTACTAGATATAATGCATGTGTGTGAGATTTTTTTACAACTTCAGGACGGAAGTTATTTTTGTATACATGGCATATGTTATTTTAAGTAGTAATTTGTGTCTTTAATAAACAGATGATAATTTAATTTTTAGCTAAAATATATAAGGTAGAACTTGAGTTTTATTTCAATAGTAAATTTCAGCCTTACGCCCCACAAAAATGTGAAAAATTTCATATTTACTTTAATGTGGGAGAAAGTCTCACGCACGATCACTCACGTTACATTTCGGCTAGCGACCACTCGCAGGTTAAATGGCTCTCAAAAAAGTGTCGGCCAATTAGGTAGTCATCCAATGTATCACACTACATATCTACTCCTCATTGCAAACTCTTGTCCAGTAGGAATTATGAGCACTCCAGTAGTCCATGTTATGACTGTTCACAGTTCCATTGTTATGAAATCGCGACTCGTCCGTAAACATGATATTCGACACGACCACGCGATAATTTGTTTCTCGACTCAGTATCCAATGCACAGGACTATACCCGAGATTCGAAGTCTCACTATGGAGTACCTATGTAGCTGTAGATGGTAGGGTTGAAAACAATTGGCATGTAAGATCCGTGATACAGACTACAAAAGCGGTACAAAGATAAAATAAAGTCCCAAATGAAGAAATGTCAAATTAAAACTGACAACTGGGAAGGCAGTGTTCTTGATCGTCCAGTATGGCATCGTAGTATCTTGAAAGGAACTCAGCACTTCGGGCAACAACGTCAGGAAATAGAAACTGACAAGCGAAGTGTTTGGAAACAACGGGAATTAGTGAAGAAAAACAACATTACAGAGCTATCCCGCACCAGGCCAAATATAATCTCACCGGACAAAAAATTAGTCACCCTAGTGGAAACGCACAAATGGATCGTTAAACCTGTACAGGTGGCGCAGCGAACGAGTCCCGTTATCAACCGCACCCTCACTGCCTCGACGTGACCATAAGGCAGTAGCGATCAGCGGGATATTGATGTTTCAAGAGGACGGTGTAGATGGGTAGATGTAAGGATGTCACAGAGTGGCAAAAGGAGGCTGTCGTGTTTGGCCGTGCCCATGGTCATACGGTGCGTAAAGTTTCTGGATTTGTTGGTGTTTTGCAGCGGGCTGTTCAACGTGTCTACAAGCAGTTGTGTACTACACGTGGCCACGTAACACGACGTCCGAATTGTGGTCGGGAATAGATCTAGACTGAGAGGAACCGGAGACACATTTCACGGCTTGTGAATCAAAATCGCTTCCAAACCCGACAGGAATATCTGCAGTAAGTGAATGAAGGTACATCCAAGCTTGTTAGCGAGAGATCATTGCGACGGGAACTGCATGCAATTAAGTTTTGCAGTCTGTCACTACGCAAGAGGCTATTGCTCACAGAGGCACACAAAGATGCGCGAAGTCAATGGAATAGAAATCATCGAACGTGGATAGTAACTGAATGGCAGAATGTAATGTGTTCTGAAGAATTTCGTTTTTACCTGTATTGCAATGACGCACATCGTCGAGTGCACCGAAGGCGAAATGAAGCATTTCATCCTGGATGTGTGCAAGGCCAGGTTCAAGTCGAAGGTAGGTCTGTGATATTTTGGGGTTGTTCTTCGTATGCCTTTCAGTCAACATCTCCATGATGAGTATGATATTGATACCCGTATTTTTCAAGATGACAACAGCAAAGTTCATCGGGCTGAACTCACATGTGACTGGTTTATTGAAAACTCCCGCTCTCTATTATATCTTGGTTGCCATTGAAAATCACCTGACTTGAACCTCATTGAAAATCTGTGAGACATGTTGGAACAGTGGGTAAAACGTCCACATCAGCATCCCCGCAATATCGTGGAATTCTGCGATCAAATCCTCAGTGAGTGGCTTAACCTGGATGCGGCGTACACGCACAACCTTGTGGATTCATTTCTCAACCGAGTCAAAGTGGTTATCAAGTCCAGGGGTGGAGTTACACGGTATGAAATTATATTAGTAATAATTTCTCCACGGGGTAACTCAATTTTTGTCCGGTGAGCTTATGTCAACAATGCGGTAGAATCTGAGGCTCCAAGATTGACTTCTGGAGCCATCTAAGTACTCACAAAAACTGAGCTTTGAAGAAGACAATCCTACTCGTCAGCGAGTAATAGCCCGTCAACCGTACAGTCCTGAATCGGCTTGCCAATCAGGCAAAATTACCGTAAGCATTGAGCCACTCATCACATCGACACATCAGGTTGAAGATCCTTGTGCAGTAAAACGTGCCTTGCTGCGTGAAGAAGTCCGTAACGGCCTGCTGCACTTCATTGTCCAACAGGAAGTGTCGACCATTCAAGTCCTTTATGAGGGGGCCGAAGGTGTGATAATTGCATGGGGAGAGATCAGGATTTACCGCCCGCTTTATGTTGTTATTGTCGTCGTCGGTAATTGACGAGGCTGCCATCACAGATCGATTGGCGTCTTGTGTTGAAAGGCGACCGCCACGGAACTTGGTGCACCATTCCACAACGGTGGTTTTCAACAGACATGCTGCCCCATACACAGCCTTCATTCTCCGATGGATGTCCATTGGTGTTTTCCCTTTGACAACCAAGAACAGAATAACAACACATTGGTCCTGTTTGGACGCATTTGGTAATAACGTCGCCATAGTTCACGTGGCCGCGTTTAACGCAAGCACCTTGGCACGACACGTCTGCCACACTAATCCCTTTGTCTACATGTCCGTGCTTATATACCCGCATCGCAGTCCCGCTACGTTTCATGTCCGCTGCAGCAACGTCCTCACACGGAAACTTTCGATCACGCAAAGTTTGAAGAGTGAGGAAAAGTTCTGGAAGAAAGGGGAATGATGATCATTAGGATGAAAACAAAATATATGTGTAGGTAAGAAGCACAAGATCTATTATTAACCTGCAAGAAGAACAACTACCATTGGTCAGGAAGTTTCAATATCTGGGTTCATACGTACAAAGTGTTGGACGAATTGAGGCTGAAACACTGAACACGGTAAATAATGGATAGATGAACTGGAAGAAAATGAGTGGAGTACTCTGTGGTAAGAAGGTCAGTTGGAGGATAAAAGGAAAGCTGTACAAATCTTTGGTGGGGCCTGATATGCTGTATGGTGCAGAAACTTGTCCGATCACAAAAGCCCAAGAGAGAAAGATGGATGTGGCATATATGAGAATGTTAAGATGGATGAGTGGAGTTTCTAGAAAGAATAGAATAAAGAATTATTACGTTAGAGGATCACTGAAAGTGGGACCTTTAGGAGAGAAGGGTCAAGAAAGTGGTGTAAAATGGTATGGGCATGTGCAGATAACAGGGGAGGATTACTCTCATGCGTTAATACTTGTTCATATTGTATCCAAACTCTCTATCATTGAGAGGTTTTCGCAACGTAAACAACACTGTTCATATATAAACTTGATTTAAGTAATTTGATAGATTCTGAGGATGTTCTTGTAGAACGAAACATGTCATTCTTTTTATAATAATGTATATATATGTTATTTTACTGGATGTTATAGTGTTATAATTGATATTTAAATTGTGTGTTTGACAGAGTCCGCCTCTGAGGTGTAGTGGTTAGCGTGATTAGCTGCCACCCCCGGAGGCCCGGGTTCGATTCTCGGCTCTGCCACGAAATTTGAAAAGTGGTACGAGGGCTGGAACGGGGTCCACTCAGCCTCGGGAGGTCAACTGAGTAGAGGTGGGTTCGATTCCCACCTCAGCCATCCTGGAAGCAGTTTTCCGTGGTTCCCACTTCTCCTCCAGGCGAATGCCGGGATGGTACCTAACTTAAGGCCACGGCCGCTTCCTTCCCTCTTCCTTGCCTATCCCTTCCAATCTTCCCATCCCTCCACAAGGCCCCTGTTCAGCATAGCAGGTGAGGCCGCCTGGACGAGGTACTGGTCATACTCCCCAGTTGTATCCCCCGACCAAGAGTCTGAAGCTCCAGGACACTGTCCTTGAGGCGGTAGAGGTGGGATCCCTCGCTATGTCCGAGGGAAAAACCGAACCTGGAGGGTAAACAGATGATAATGATGATGATGATGATGTTTGACAGAATTAAAAGAGTTTTTCTTTCATTTGACTAAGTCGATACTGGAAAGTATGGCTTCCTCTTTAAGGACGAATAATAATAATAATAATAATAATAATAATAATAATAATAATAATAATAATAATAATAATAATATACTGATAGTGGCTTTACGTCGCACCGACGCAGGTAGGTGGAATAGGAAAATGCTAGGAGATGAAAGGAAACGGCCGTAGCCATAATTAAGGTACAGCTCGGCCCGGCCACGCGGTGTAGGGGCAACGCGTCCGCCTGTCACCCGGCGGCCCCGGGTTCGATTCCCGGCCAGGTCAGGGATTTTTAATTGTAAATTATTAATATCCCTGGCCTGGGGACTGGGTGTTTGTGTTGTCCTTAACTTTTCTTTCCTCACATTCAACACACTGCACTTTCGCAATTACAATCACACGCAGGTTCATATGATATGGTACAAGTATTGGCAAAAAATCTACAGAGGTCGACGCTACGAATAAGTATATTTTTTAAGAGGTACAGCCCCAGCATTTGCCTGGTGTGAAAATGGGAAACCACGGGAAAATATTCAGGGCTGCCGACAGTGGGATTCGAACCTACTATCTCCCGGATGCAATCTCACAGCTGCGGTCCCTTAACTACACGGCCAAATCGCCCGGCAATAATAATAATAATAAAATAATAATAATTATAATAATAATAATAATAATAATAATAATAATAATAATAATAATAATAATAATAATAATATATTTGCAGCTGCTAATGCAGGTCATACCATGCTAACTATTCTTATAGCTCTCGATCTGCAGCTTTGTATTCTTGTCTTCCTTCTCAGGTTGTAAAATCCATTTAAAGCACTTACATATATTAAGGCCAATACATGTTATGTTCTTAGATTCGAGAACACCACTGCCTGCGAATAGATATTATTTTCAACTGGATATCGGGCCCGGCTCCGTAATGTTGTTATAATAGTCCACCGGTGACGTCTCCTGTTTGCCTAGATCAAACACAGTTGATGTAGTCATTCCTTAAGTTAAAAATAGAACAAATTCGGATGAATTTATTCTGCCATTTTGCTTCCCGCATGACAGCCTAGACATATCTCTCAACTCTGACCTCCTTGAGATATCTTGGGCTCCCAGTTAGGACCCAGAGTGTTCAGGATTGCCTTTCCCAAACATTGTAGCGTCGCAAAAGCTGGTAGTAGCCGATATGAAGTTGAATATGTAACATTCTATAACCTCATTTCCTTACCATAATGTTACTATGTTCGACGTGCCGTGTAAACTCAGTCATCATCGTGTGCAATAAAGTTGACGTCAAATATCATGCAAAATGAACATAACAGTAAGAGAGTATCATATATGAAGCCATAAAATTGAATTTTATGAGTGTTACCAGACGTGATACATGTCCAGAGTTCAGTTAACCATGTAGGTTCACAATTGAGAGCAGAGAAAGTCACAGAAGGAATCAAAACAGAGCAAAGGAGCAGAGCAGAGGTTCTTGTCTGTTACACACTGTGTTCTTGACTACCCGCTAACGAGTTGAACGCCAAGTGCGTGTCTAATGCTTATATGAAATGAATTATATATTGGTGCAAGCGCTGAACATCTAAACCTGAAGTAAATACACACATAAAGATTTTTGAAGGTTTGACAGTTGGTTAATCGCTGGATTTCTGTTCCCAAGACCACGGTTCGTTTGGTGTTTTAATACGAAATTTCCATGTTTCATGTCGCTGAATCCGAGCAAGTATAAGAAATTTAGGACCAAATGTTGACACCTCGGAATTTTGGTATAATTCTCCGCTGCACGGTAGAGCATAGAATCATGGATGTGCTTTCAGAGAAACAGAGTAGAGATTATTTGGTGGTTGCCCTCTTAGCAGCCACTTAATACATACAGAGAGTGCATGCTTTCACTCCATCCACACAGTTCCGATAAATATGTAGTATCATGATCTACGTCTAACAATATGACAGCTGATCCAGCACAGAACGTTTCCATGCCATGCCATAAGATAGCCCCACCTCGTTCAGCAAAATAGGTGCTGATTTAGGGCACAATTTTACGGGCATAAGTAGCTATTCGCAAGATATGTATTATGAGAATCATTCCACTGCGTTCGGTAACGTTACTGGGTGTAAGGGGCTTTGCTGTGACCTATACACGCCTGTCAAAGACAGTGGAAACTCGTTAAAACACGGCGCCATTTGTATCCACTCTATGTAGAAGGCAGTGATCTGTCACACTGTAATAACATGAGGGAGAAGATGACGAACACTGGTTACCTAGTTACCGCGAGGTAGGTTTTCTGTCCATGTGAAAATAATGACGCTAACTCCAGACAGACCTTCAGCTTAAAAACATATCCATGTTGAAACAGACAATCCTTGGAAATATTCCAGGGAAGAGCCACTTAATGTTCACGCATTTGGCATAGGCAGAGGTTTCTAAGCAACGTAGCCGTGGTTCGAATGTCATCCAATGCCTTTGGCTTTTATATATCAACAACCACGTCGGGGTCCGGCGCTTTGGTCAGCTTATTGGCCTTTGGTTCGGAGAACCCTGGGTTCGATTCTCATCCGAGCCGAGGGTTTTAATCACGTCTGGTTAATTCCTGTTGACCGGGTAAGTTGGCCGTGTGTTTAGGGGTGCGCAGCTGTGAGAATGCATCCGGGAGATAGTAGGTTCGAATCCCACTGTCGGCAGCCCTGAATATTTTCCCGTGGTTTCCCGTTTTCACACCAGGCAAATGCTGGGGCTGTACCTTTTAAAAATATACTTATTCGTAGCGTCGACCTCTGTAGATTTTTTGCCAATACTTGTACCATAGGACATGAACCTGCGTGTAATTTTAATTTCGAAAGTGTAGTGTGTTGAATGTGAGGAAAGAAAAGTTAAGGACAACACAAACACCCAGTCCCCAGGCCAGGGATATTAATAATTTACAATTAAAAATCCTTGACCTGGCCGGGAATCGAAACCGGGACCGCCGGGTGACAGGCGGACGCGTTGCCCCTACACCGCGTGGCCGGACGGGGCTGTACCGAACCCCACTGTCGGCAGCTCTGATGAAGGTTTTCCGTGGTTTCCCATTTTCACTCCAGGCAAATGCAGGGAATGTGCTCTAATTAAAGCCACGACCGCTTCCTTTCCATTCCTAGGCATTTGCTATCCCATCGTCGCCATAAGACCTATCCGTGTCGGTGCAACATAAAGCAAATAATAATAATAATAATAATAATAATAATAATAATAATAATAATAATAATAATGTTGGTCGTGGTTTGGGTGTTTCTTTTCTTCTAAATACACATCCTCAACTACATACAACACATCGCACGAAAAACCATCACAGAAACAATAGTGGGTACAACTCTCCACACATTGTTGCGTCATGAAGGGCATCCAGCGTTAAACCTAAGTGAAATAAATTCAAAGGCCGATCCTAGATACCTGAGAAAAGGCCAGGAGTATCAAGAATCTCGTCTGGCTCCATGGCTAAATGGTTAGAAGGCTGGCTTTTGGTACATTGGTCGGGTGCTATTCCTGATCGGTCCCAGTTGTTTAACTTTCCTTGGTTGATTTCCATCGCTCAGGGGCTGGGTACAAGTGCCGTTTTCAGCATTAGAACTTATCTTAGGCAGGGCATCATCGACACAGACGTACAGGTCGTCTATAGTGTGTCGACTCGAAAGACCTGTGCCAAAGTTTTCCGGAGGCCTTACGCCATTATTATTATTATTATTAAATGAAAATAAGCCTATTAGAACTACGAAAAGCGATACTTAGAGGCATATATTTGCTTTCCTTTGTGTCCACATTTTTTCACCTTTTAACTGTGGGCTCCCTTTCTCTCTTCAGACCAGGTTGTTCCAGTCTCCCTCTTTGGTATTTTCTCTTTGTCAGCATGTCATTTATGAATTTTGGATCTGAAGATTCTCTGTTTTGGACATCTCCTGGTGTAATTTCAAATGGGTTTTCATTTTGCCAATCCATTTCGTTGTGTCCGTTTTGGCTTTTAATATTATTATTATTATTATTATCCATCATCATCATCATCATCTGTTTACCCTCCAGGTTCGGTTTTTCCCTCGAACTCAGCGAGGGATCCCACCTCTACCGCCTCAAGGGCAGTGTCCTGGAACTTCAGACTCTTGGTCGGGGGATACAACTGGGGAGAATGACCAGTACCTCGCCCAGGTGGCCTCACCTGCTATGCTGAACAGGGGCCTTGCGGAGGGATGGGAAGATTGGAAGGGATAGGCAAGGAAGAGGGAAGGAAGCGGCCGTGGCCTTAAGTTAGGTACGATCCCGGCATTCGCCTGGAGGAGAAGTGGGAAACCACGGAAAACCACTTCCAGGATGGCTGAGGTGAGAATCGAACCCACCTCTACTCAGTTGACCTCCCGAGGCTGAGTGGACCCCGTTCCAGCCCTCGTACCACTTTTCAATTTTCGTGGCAGAGCCGGGAATCGAACCCGGGCCTCCGGGGGTGGCAGCAAATCACCCTAACCACTACACCACAGAGGCGGACATTATTATTATTATTATTATTACTATTATTATTATTATTATTATTATTATTCAGGAGGTACACCTCCACTCCGCACATTCAAAAGAAGCGCCTTAATAAACTCTGTCTATCCAACAAAATGTGAAACTGCTACTTCATGAAGTTGGGAATTTAATCAGAAGATGTCACTACTGAAGTATTGAGTAATTGTGTTATTGTGAAGTTGTCTACACTGACTGGGTTTACTTGCTTTGTGTTTGTTTACTTCAAAAACTTTGGACATTTGTCCATTGATGTCACTCCCAAAAACTGCGGTCACGCACGCTGGTGAAAGGTAAAAAAGTTGTTATTAAAATAAATTTTGTGTTCATGGGTTTTCTCTAGTAAATTTACTTTCAGTTGTTTTTGTATATCTTTCAAAGTTTGTAACACTTCTTTCTCATTCCGCCAGTTTTGAATCTGGCCGATAAGTATTTTCTGTAATTTTTCAGCCTATCAAAGGCTTCTTTTTGGTTCTTTGGGTGTAACTTTTGAGTCTGCCAATAAAATTGAGAGGGTGTGTCCGGATTTGCCCAGAATACTCTCGAATCTTCCCTTCGGGTATATAAACTGCGGCTGCTCTCGCTACACTGTCTCATTGATCGTCGTCTTTATGAGCGTGTGTGTTGAGACAGGAGGGGAGGCGCTTCATTCTTCGGCAGGCCAGCCAGGTGATGGCCACCAATATTCTATTTTTCTAGCTGTCTCCGCAAACGTATCCCAGTGGAAGGCCCGAATTTCTGACTATGTAACCGTTTGATGTAAACTTGTTCCTTTTTATGTAAAATTTTATAAAGTCTTTAACTGTAAATCGGGATAGAGAGTGCGTTACCCTCTCGAGTTCCCCTTCATCTTTGAGGTGACTACGTTTTCGTAACTGTTTTCTTTCCGGTGGTGTATTAAGTTAACTTTCATTCGAGTCACCTCAGTAGCTTGCGATTAGCCCCTGTATCATTGGGTCGAGAGCCCTGTTAGGATTTTAATAGTTCATTTTCTAAGAGCGCAAGAGTACGCCTCCATTCAGTTTGTGTTCGGGCCATTTATTTAACCTCTTCTTTTGCCACAAAGGCCCAGTAGGTTGGGTACTAGATACCCCTGTGTACTGACTTCTGTTAAGTGTAAATTACGCCTAGAGAGGCCAGGGATTGTTAGGTTTTGTAATGTTGCCTTAAGCGGGCTGGGGGAAATTTGGTCAATGTTAGAGTATGTAAGCTCTTTCCTAAATTTCTGTAATATTGAGGAGTGCCTCTGGAAGTTTGTGAATTTGTTGGAGCAAAGTATTCCTGTCCTTGTCTAAATATTGAGATTTTGCAAAGTTTTGTTAACTGGATGCGGTATCTCAGAATTTGTAAACTAAGGGCTTGAAGCCCCAAATCTGTACAATTCACTAATCTTGGATTTTCCAAGTCTTGTTTCAAGATTGCTGTTTTTACCTGTCATGTTGTTATGTTCACTCAGTGAAAATGATTGTTAAGTTTGTTTTTTGAAAAGGAATATAACCTTTTAAAATTTTAATTCAATTTTTGATATCGTAGTTAGACCCATTCAAGGCCACACCTTCTTTCAACTCTCTGCGATCCACCAATCAATCAATCAATCAATCAATCAATCAATCAATCAATCAATCAATCAATCAATCAATCAATCAATCAATCAATCAATCAATCAATCAATCAATCAATCAATCAATCAATCAATCAATCAATCAATCAATCAATCAATCAATCAATCAATCAATCAATCAATCAATCAATCAATCAATCAATCAATCAATCAATCAATCAATCAATACTGATCTGCATTTAGGGCAGTCGCCCAGGTGCGGTAACATTTATTATTATTATTATTATTATTATTATTATTATTATTATTATTATTATTATTATTATTATTATTATTATTATTATTATTATCACTTTGCGATTTGGATTCCAAGTAAAACACAAAGGCCTGTGGTTATGATCAGATTATCAAAAGTCACGTTAAACTAAACTACGAATATGCTTTGTTTAATTTAATAGTTTCCTTAACTTGGAGGGCTAGTGCGAAAAGGGCTTACCAAAAACAGAGAAACTATAAAAATGAGGAAATTATACTCCAAAATGCCTGAAGATTTGAAATGGTAATAGAATGAAGAATGGCTTAAGGCTGATTAGAGTTAAACGGATTAAAAAAAGAAGAACGCAGAATTTAATCAACGGCCCTGATTATCAAAATCACTCACATAAATACCTTAACATATTCATAGATCACTTTTTGCAGCCATAGTTATGATTTTAGTGGCTCTATGTGGTCTGTGAGGAATGTTGAACTTCTTGTAGAATGATCATTTCAATGTCCTGGAGGTGATATTTGTTCTTATGATAGGAAACTCTATCTTTGTAATTTTCTTTCACCACATTTTTGAAACCTCATCTAGCTGCTCCGCATGACTCTCAAAACTCACGGTAAGGTCCTTGATATAACCATTTCCTTCACCTCATTTGTAAGTTATAATGTCCATGCGCTTGGTACTTCTGATCATTGTGAATCCTGAGACTTCTTCGTGTAACTGAAACTAATATTTTTCGAATTCTCTGCGAGGATAGACCTCACAATATAATACCTAGTATTTTGCACCATGATCACAAAACTTTTCACGAAGCGGAAAAATCCTCTCAGTTTTAATTATTGTGTTGAAGGGGTATTACTACCTCATCGAGCACACTTATTAGCACATAGTTGTTAATAGAAGGAATAATCCTCACTGGGGTAATCATATTAACGATGTTGTTAAGAAAGGTTACATATCTCTTCACATGGTTATGAGAGTATTTAGGGGTTATAGTAAGGATGTAAAGGAGAGGGCGTATAAGTCTCTGGTAAGCCCGCAGTTAAAGTGTGGCTGAAATGTATGCGACCCTCACCAGGACGACTTGATACGACAACTGGAAAACATCCAGGGAAAGCAGCAAGATGGGTTCTGGGTGATTTCCGACAAAGGAGTAGTACTACGAGAATGTTGCAAACTTTGGGCTGGGAAGACTTGAGAGTAAGGAGAGGAGAGGCTCGACTGTGTGGTATGTTTCGAGCTGTCAGTGTCGAGTTGGCGTGGAATGAAATAAGTATACGAACAAGCTTGAGTGGAGCTTTTACATGTAGGAAAGATCATAAAGCGAAGATAAAACTGGAATTGAAGACGACAAATTAGAGCAAATATTTATTTATAAGACGGAGTTCTTCCTAGTTCTTTGAAAGAAAAAGCTAGGTAAACAACAGATAGGTAATCTGCCACCCGTGTGACAGCCCTAAATGCAGATATTTATTTATTTATTTATTTATTTATTTATTTATTTATTTATTTATTTATTTATTTATTTATTGAACCAAGGAAATGACGGAGAGTTTGAATCTCGTTTCCGCATCAGTGATAACGGCCATCGTTCTCGATTCTATAATAGGAACGCACATCTACCACGTAATTACCAAGAGGATGTTGATAAATCCTACACCATATACACAGTGTGTGAACTTTGTTTGATTATTTTTTTAGTATATAAGTCTGTTATGAGGAAATAATAAGTTATTTTACCGACAAACTCTATAGGATAATGATAGCGTCCCATTTATTAGTTTTTGGTTACACGAAATTCTCTAGTGAATTACATCCCAGAACACCAGTTTGTTCCACGTTATGATTCGGAACGTTCTTTCTCGTTCGAAGAGCTCCGCCAGGAGTAGACCGCATGCAACTTAATGAAGCGTTTAGAGCTTTAGTTTGATTATTTAGCTCTAGCTGGAACAATATACATGCCCGAGTGCATAAAGGCGAACGTATCTTCCTACTTTCTCCCTTACTGGCTCTCAAGTTTTCTTTAACGTTTTAATGTACTCTCGTGGCTGTTGAATAGAAAACGTTATGAAAGGCGCGTTTGGTAATGACCTGCTGAAACCGCAGGGAAGATAAATGTATCACTTGCTGTAATTAGATGTAATTAGATGTAAGTCTTTCAGGCGTTTTTCTCTACAAAACGAACGTATCTGTTAAATTCATCTTAAATTCATCTCCATGCACCCAAGCGTCAGCGATCTAGTGTCAGGCGTGAGACGAAACGCTGATTTTATAGAGGAAACTCCTGAGAAGCCTCACATCTAATTTTTGATAATGTTCTGTTGGTATGAAAATCTAATTCCCTCATAAATAACATAGACATTTCATTTGTTGTAAAACGTCGCGTAGGACTGTGAACATTAGACGTTATTGTTTGAGTTATCAGTCCATAGACTGGTTTGATGCAGTCCTCCACACCACCCTATCCTGTGCTAAACTTTTTCATTTCTACGTAACTGCTGCTTCCTACATCTGCCCTAATCTGCTTGTCATATTCATACGTTGGTCTACCCCTACCGCTCTTTTCGCCTACACTTCCCTCAAAAACCAACTGCAAAAGTCCTGGATGTCTTAAGTTGTGTCCTATCATTCTATCTCTTCTTCTGGTCAAATTTAGACAAATTAATCTCCTTTCACCAATTCGTTTCAGTATTCGTTCATTAGTGATTTGATCTATCCATCTGTCCTTCAGTATTCTTCTGCAACACCATATTTCAAAAGCTTCTATCCTTTTTCTTTCTGAGCTAGTTATGGCCCATGTGTCACTTCCATACATAAAGTGAACGTTTCTGTGGAACCACGTCAGTATCTCAGGGTGCTAGAATGTTTTTTAAATTTCTAATGATGAACTAATAATTCAGTAAAACTACATCACAATTAATTATGTTCTTCTGTATAATTATTTTTAGATTAAAGGAAGAGATTGACGCACAGGTAAAGTGTTAGCTGGGCACAGTGTCATTCAAGGTGTTATATTTTAATCAATAATATACATTGTAATGAAATAGTATCCTGAGATATTTAATTCAAACCCTCGGTTGTTTTGCTGTGGTTTCAACTGTAGACGTTATAGCGCTTCGAAGTTTCTGAATAGCGATTTTCTTGGTCAACTTTGCGATGACATCGTATATACAGTACTAAAAGTAATTCAGACATTATGTTTTTATTTAATACTATTTCAACAATATTTTGTGTAAATTACCGTATGTTTCGATTGCATTCTATGTAAACAAGTGATTTAAGTTACCCTCTCACAAGGGTACGTAAAATGACGCTAAAACCTCAAAATCTACCAGTACACATTAGTCTCTTCAGTGAGTTCTATTGTTTTCAACCTCTATGTACGTTCCACATTAAACAAGGATTTGTTGACTTGAAGGGCACAAGCCGGTTACAGCATTTGACAAAGAAGAGGAGAGCAGTAAAATTACAACGTGGTCTCACAGATTCATGATGAATTTTTTCCAGTGCTGTTAATTGTTAAATAATATAAGTTGGTAAACAAAGCTAGGGGCGAAACGCTAGTAATTTCACAATTGTAAAGGACCTTAAATATTTTAACACTTGAAATCGATGGAATTAAATTATGGTTTCCTTCTGGAAACTTAATTTTTGAAATATACATCGGTGTTTCGTTGGATTGTTTTAACAAGCTCCTCATGAAGACCTTGTTTGATTATGTGAATAACATATAAGTAAAAGAGTTTAGTAATCAGCAAATGAAGATCTGATTCGGTAGCTGAATTATTAATGTTCAGATATTACAACAACTAGGTTCCGGGTTCGACTACCTCTCTAAATGGTAGTATATTAATCGGCTATGGTTGATTCCTGCGACTCACGGACTTGAATTCTCTCTTCCGAACAATCTAACAATTCAAATGCCACACTTTCTTACATTTGCACTGACGCATACGTGTTCACCTTCATCGGAGGATCTGCCTTTTAGGGGATAAAACTGTCGGAAAGAGACACATGAAAATAAATTAAAATTAAACAAACAAATTTATATAAAACTGAGGTTTATCCAGAATCTGATAGACACCATGATTTTGACTGCGCTAAATAGCTTTCGCGCTACGTGGAAAAAGCATTGAACCATAAATACGTTCTTGGCCTTAGAAGACAAGTCAGCAAGTACAGATCGAATGATTGCTACCCTCTTAGTAGCCTATTACGAAGTGCAGGGGTCCAAATAACGCAACCTTTGACTCCAGTCACAGGAGAGATGAAGAGTTACGATAAATCGAAATAAAAATGAGTGTAACGGAAAAATAATGGTGAGGTTCATGAATTGTGAGAAAATGAAATACATTCTAAACCTCTTAAATACAGTATAATACTAATATTATTATTATGATTATTATTATGATTATTTTTATTATTAGGTAGCCCTGTGATGTAGAGGTAGCCTGTCTGTCTCTTATTTAAAGGCCTTGGGTTCACATTTTGTCCAGTTCAATGATTTTAATTTTGGACTGAGGATTACAACGGTGTTAATTTTATACGAGATTTTCTCAAGTTCCTTGTTATAGGAAGAAAGCGCACAGTGAGAAGATGTCACCACTTGTATAGTATACGTGGATAAACGCTGGTTTCCATGATTACAGTGGTATCGGGAAATTGATGGCGCTCACCCTCTAATGCATACTGTTGTTGTTAGGCAACGTATAACTTTTCAGCTGTGTAGATGGATGCAGATTGTGGACACACCTATGGTCACTTCGCACATTTAATTGTACAGTTGTTTTATGACGTATGACAAAACAACCCTACAACCAAAGGTACTCTTTACACCCCGTCAAAATCCAAAGCGTACCAACCACGTTGGCCCTCCCCATCACATTACCACAGGCTTCAGGGTACATCCGACTCAACCTCAAAGGAATTACTAAACTACGGCCATGCAAGTATACTTGGCGAGTATGCAGTAATGTTCGGTCTTTGAATGTTAAAAGCTTAGCGTAAAATCGACAAAATCGTTTACGCTCGAAGATGCCGAAATATAAATATTATATGCCAGAAAACTGAATCTTAATGAGGCCCATTATAGTTCAAGTTTCATTATGATGCAGGTTTTCCACCAATCAGAGTTCAGATTTCTTATTATGATACAGGTTCTCCACCAATCAGAGTTCATATTTTCATTATGATACAACTGTTTGACCAATTAGGTAAGGATAGCATCGCACCTGCGCTCAACGCACTAGCTTCGCATTTGTCTACAAAATCAAACATGTCGGACACACATATTAACATCAATGCACCTTCTACTTCCAATATTCCACAACCACCACATTCCCGAAAATTCACTTCATTAACAGCACAATAAATAATTTGTATTTGAAATAAAGCTAGGTTATGATAACCTTCTATCAAAGCTTTGAAAACATATGACATTGTCAAGGTCTGATCCACTCACGAAAAATCAATAACCCAGCGCATGCACTCTGCGCTTTGCTCAGTAAACTCAACTGCCAAGCGACATCTCGACAGTAATTAATGAATATTTAAAAAATAGAGTTATAATCATCGTCGGTCATAAACAGTCGTGTGCAACTTGCCTATAATGGTAATTAAGGTACTCTTATGGAAAATATACAACTCGCTTCGCTCGTTTTATAAACATAAAATGCAAAGTCTTCTTCGTACAGGCCATGAAGGCCCTTGGAGGGGTGGAAGGTAAAGGCTTCCATTATTCGTAACCTCGGCACTTGATGGGGTAGAGTGGTTAAGCTCTACGCCCGGCCGCCTTTGCCCCCAGGAATTAACCTGGTACTCATTTTTGGTGTAGGATGAGTGAACCTCAGGGCCATATGCACCTCCGGAAGTGGAAATCTTATTTCTTAAATTTTACGACTTCCTGACGGGGATTCGAACCCACGTCCTTCCGGGCGAACAGAGCACGCCTTTACCGCCTCTACCAGGCAGCCCCTGTTTTATAAACATAATCCTGTCTTAATTATTTCCATTATAGGCTTTTTGCATAATGTACTAATATATACCCCATTATGGCAAGCCACATTACATACGATTGCTAAGCTATTAGCCTTAGTTAAGAATTGCTGGTATATCTAAAACACAAACATAAGTTGAACATTAAAGCTTGAAATTTTCTTCACCAAAATAAAACGAAATATAACTCATGCAGTAGAGGGCAAATTTCAAATAGACGCTCAGCGCAGAATGATAGGCTTATCCATGTTAAAGTGTAATAAATAGGAAGTAATTTAATGACTTTCAAGGTGGTGAATGATAGTTTTCAAGAATTAAAACGGTATTCACAACATGGCTGCAAGGTTCGGTCCTGGATCAGTCGTGTGGTATTTGAAGGTTCTCCTGCGGAACTAAATTCTGCCACATCGGCGTACCAAAAACAATAAAATTATTTAATGGGACGTAAAAAATCATTGTTCAGTATTCACTAATATTACAACACTATACGAATTGATTCAGTGGGATGCTTTCAGGTGACTTTCACTTTGCCGTCCTTAGCAACTCTGAGGAAAATAATAATTTAACTGTCTAGCAACGTATTTGGCTCCACCTTTTATGCACATTGAAATCCATTGCGTTCACATCAGGATGAAACACCAGTACGAGTTGTGCGAATATTCAGTTACGACAATTGGGGGGGGGGGGGGGTGAGCGTTACACTTTTATTCCATTTTAGTCGATTGAAACTGGGAATGATTGGAATTATTAACACAAGCAATTTGTACAAGCCCTGTTGTCTTATCAGCTAATTGTTGTCTTTATATTATTAACAAGATTGTTAGCGGAAATACGCACAAAATATTGTTCGTCATGGCTAACCGATATGTATAGCGCCACAGGAAGTAGTGGACACTAAGGTGTGATTCACCCGTTTGCCGCGCGCATTACTCAGTCTCGCAGTCTCCTTATGTCTGTTAGTTTCTTAGTGTTTTTACAAATATTGAATGATGTTTAATTGTATAATCACGCCGTATTTATGTTTAATTGTATCAATTCTATTCCTTTGATGACAGTTTTATTGTATGGTATTGAATTAAAATCTCAAAAATCTATTATTATCATACTGAAGTCAGTAGTCTGTCAACCTCTACCTCCCTGTCGAAATTCTCTCAGAGAGAATCAAAAGATTTACAATTTTGTAACTTATGTTTCAGTTTTGATATAACGTACTTACGCGAATATTACCCGCATATGTTTTTAAAGAAATTGAAGCTCGAAATTGGGGTGCGGGTTTTATTTAAGTTAATGTTGGCATTTTCTTTTTCAGAATAAGCCTTCCTAAAGTCAGGGTGAGGGGATTATTGGGTGGCGGGGACTACTCGCGTAAATACGGTATGTACTCCGCCCCGCTATATCCAACAAACCTGGGTTCATCTTTTAGTCTGTACATTTTTTTAACCCCCTCCCCCACTTCTAATTCCCAATCGCCGCTACTGCAAATATTGACAAGTTTAAATATTGTATGAATGTTAGTATTATGACCCAACAGAATCGTTGGTTCACGGTTTTTAATCACTATGATGAGCCAGCACAGTTCGCATTCTGTAGATTGGGCGATGATTATGTTCTCCTATGCCCTTTCAGAGCGGTAATCAGACGGGACTGGATTATGATTTGTTAAGAGCCATGCCACTGTGAAGCTCTCATTACGTTTCCAGCTGTGCTCTGCGATAATGAAATTGTATCACTGTGGTCACTCGTTCTTGCTTTACAACTTGAAGGACTGTATTACGTCGTTATAATACACGGTATTGTCATGCGGCCACAGAATTCGTTCCCAATTCTAATCATCTCCATTTAGCGGGCCGCTGCGGGTTCGGTCATACGTAGTACATTACTGCACATCATCACGAGTTAAATACATGCGTAATCCGCGTCCCCTCGGAGATTGTTTCATTGTTCGCGAGTTATGGCCTCATCCCAGCGGTAATAACAGCCAGATATTTCCACAACACTCTCAGCCAGACTAGACTGAAATGTAAGGACTGCTTTTCGCAGATCTGTAAGAGAATTTGTATAAATACGAAGGACAAATTAGTAAATATAAATACAATTATAATTTTGTCAATGCTCTTCACATTCTTGTCTTATATTTCGTTTCACGGTATGCCACTTTGGATACACAAAGGTCGAAAGTAGGTTCTGCTTAATGTTTATCTGTTTGCTTCTTTGTCTGTTTGTAAATTTGTCTGTTTTTCTTTGTTTTCAATGAAATTATACGAAAACGTCTTTTGGGGTGTCTGTTAGGTCATCAACCCAGAGGCTGGTTGGATCCTCAGATAGCACCATCAAAGGCTAAGCAGTTATAGGAAAACCTCAAAAACCGATGGCAGAGGCCAAATGAGGCGTACTAGGCAAGATGAGGAGTGAGGTAGTTTGCCATTGTTTTCCTCACTGGACCAGAAGGTGTCACTGCAGCACGACTAATCCTATGAGCAACACCTTTCATAACACTTCGACACTATTTGTGCCCCAAATGTCATTACTCAGCACCACTCATACCCCAGCAGCTTCCATACTGTCACAGCCATTGATGAGACTGGGACTTCGGTGGAAGCTACACTTTACTCTGACCTGTGCCAGGAGACGGATACAAAAATACTGCATCCATCAAGAAATGGCAACAGGGTATGCACTAGGATATACAGAAGGTCGTTAGGGATTTCTGGGGACGATGCTTGAAGGGTAATTAGCTTATGAAAAGCTGTCTCCACCAACGATCATGCTCAGTTGGAAGGCCAGCATTTCTAGTTGTAGCCCGACAACGTAATTTCCATTGCAGCAGACTTTTTGGCAGAGCATGCCCGTTTATCCCACAGCTCCTGACAGGATTGTCGGAGGCCATTGATAATACGTGAACGTCTAAATCCTAAGCCCTATTTAGGAGTCCAAATGCACAGAAGTTCACGGGTGAGCCATCGGGCGCCTTCACCGGAATGGCAGTAAAAGGAATTTTACGGATTCCAGTTCCCATCCACATTCTCTCTAAGAAAAGACGAGTCGAACGGGAGGTGTGGCTGGATGTTTTAACTTGATGTACCCGTATCTGATTTTTCACACTACAATACTGTGCTGGGATATCTGGGTTGCAAATGGGTGTTGAAAACTCTTTAGCTATCCGCTGTCTCCAGAATGACATAGAAGAAGGCTTGGTGAAACCAGGGGGTAAATTGTATGCCATCTTTATAGATTATTCGAAAGCTTTTGACACCATAAGCAGAACCATACTGTTAGAAAAAGTGGAGAGTTTCATTGGTAGTACGAACTACCTTATACCGCTGATTAGGAACTTACTGCTCAACAATTCAATAGAAGTAGATGATGGCATTACCAAATCTATTATTTTGGAACAAACAACCGGGGTATTACAGGGAGACCCGTTAAGTCCATTATTATTCATCATTGCGACAGCAGACATAGTAGATTTGGTAAACCAGGAAAGCGTCAAACTATTAATGTACGCTGATGATATGGTCTTAACATCAACGTCAGAGAAGGAACTCCAGGAATCATTCAACCAAATAGTAGGCTGGATAAAGAAAAATGAGCTCAAACTGAATGTAGAAAAAACAGTGTCCATGACGTTTAGAATAGGGGGACCTCATGGAATCTTCTATTATGAAGACCAAGAACTTAAGTCCGTAAAGCATTTTAAATACTTGGGTGTAATTTTTCAAACCCAAGGTAATGTTTTCACCCTCCATCTCATAGACCGTCTAAATGCATCTATGAAAGCAATATCTGACATTAAGCACCTGAGAAACTTGTCTTTAGAAACGGCCATAAAACTCTTTCATCTAAAAATCAGCCCTATAGCAACATATGGCTTGGAAAACATTTGGGAACATTTGAGTATGAAACAGTTAGATAAAATCGAGTTGAAGGCAATCTACTTGAAACGGGCTCTGTGCCTCTCCAAATATTCTCCTTCCCGGCTCGTGTATGAGCTATCCAGAGAGGGATTTTATGTGGAAGAGCTAAGGTTACAGTTGTTACTTCCAGCAACAACACCCTATATACATCTGCTTCGAGACCTACGATCGAAGAAGGCTGACATCTGGGAAGATTTCTACTCTACCGATGCCATGCTAAATCGCGAGTGGGTTCAAGGTGGATATGAACTGCGACACCTGCTGACAAGGTTCTCCGTTCATGGGTTCCATTATAAACTGTGTAATATAAAGCGTTATCATGAACCAGGTTTGAACTGTGTATGTTTAAGATGTGGTGCACACTGTACTAGGTACCATGTTTTAAATTGTAAACAGCGATCAGAATCACTGGTGAAATTTTGCAACGAAGACTAATGTTTTATATAGTAATTCTTTGCACATTGTGCGCGTTAAATAAATTATTAAAACTCTTGCTCAGGGCCTCTCAGGGTGCATGCGCGTGGTGCATGCACTGTGCACGGTGCAAAAGACGACTTGGCTTGGTTGACCAGAGTGCAGACCCCCCACTCCACGATTTGGAGCAATAGCGCTAACTCTCTCTTTCCTTACGCCTCTCTCGCTCGCTCCGCCTGTCTCCCTCTCCCCCACTTGCGCCGTAGCGCTCCAAATCCGGGCTGAGTTGAGCCGAGTATAGCCGAGTAGAGCCGAGCATAGCCGAGTAGCCCAGAGACGAAGCGTTGATCGGAGTCATACCGAGCGGCACCGAGCGGCACCGATGCACAGTGCACGGAGCTCTTGCGCCTCGCTCTGCACGCGTGAGATTTTGGGCGTTTGAGAGGTCCTGCTCTTGCTGATAGTATGTAGTGTTCACCTTAACATTATTAGCAACACGTCGAATGGTTAACTTGCTCTTGTACCAATATCCGGCAATGATAATGAAATACACTGGAAAAACTTTTCTGGCATTCTTTGTACAATGATTTACATTTTGTTTTGTCTCTAGGGCTGTAGTAAAACAAGCGGGGTTTGTTACAGTTACTAAGCTACATATATTCTTCGTCTAATGTCATCATATTTTTCCATCTGTCCCCTGCCAAATAGCTTTTATACAGCTCTCATGCCTTACTGCGACGTTCCGAAACGTGACGAGGCAACAGCTTGTGAACTCGGCGCTTATGCCTCTTTTCTTATTGCAGGTCCTTGTTGATTATGATGTTAACTGTTGAAACAGACATCCCCAACGTACGTGCGATAGTCCTTTGGGGTCAGGGTTACCACCTGAGACAAGGACCTTCACTTTCCTCATCGCTTCTGGTGCACGGCTAGTGGCTGGTCGTGGATTTTCCTTGATGCCCTGTAGAATTAAACCCGGTCGTTCTTTGCCTTCCTTTATTCAATACAGAAATTATTCATTTTTTATATCAGGAAATCACACCTCTTGAAGATCCCTTGGATTGCATAATAGCTATATTTAGCATCGGAAAGGGCTGTTATGTAGCCGTCCCAGCAAGAGGCAATCCGCTTCGGCATCGTTGCAGCTAATGTCACAAAACTCCACACACGCGTTCTCAGTACTGACGTGAATCATCACACCCGGTTCTGACGTGCTCAGTTTGATAACAGCGCCGCCAGTGGCCTTCAAACTCGTCACCAGAGTTCCAGAACGACCTTCTGTATATTACTTGATTTATTCTCTCTCTGTCTTTTACACCCTTGACAGGATGTGCTGACATGTCAGCGGTATTTGACAATTTGACATGATTCTCTACGATCCTAAACAGTCCGTGAGAACTCTTTTACGGATTTCCCAACAAGCATTCTAATAATCCCAATCCAGGGTTCTAACCTCAATGTCGGCAGCCCTGAAGATGTTTTTCCGTGGTTTCCCTTTATCACACAAGGTCACGGCCGCTTCTTTCCCACTTCTAGGTCTTTCCTATTCCATAGTCGCCATATGACCTATCTGTGTCTGTGCGACGTAAAGAGCAGTGTAAACAAAATATTGTTGAAGAAGTTTTGAGAAGACAAGAGGAAGAAAGCTGTTTCGTGTAGTCCTAATCACAATCTAAAAAATGAATTAATGAATGAGTAGTACACAGAAATACACGTTACAACAGCTCATTGACTACGAATGCAGTTCATAGTTAACTAGTGGTTTAATGTATCTAGCATTTATAAAAAAACAAACCTCATATACATCTGTCCCACATCAAAGAGCAGGCAAGAACAGATGAATATTGGACACCGAACTAATAGCGCAGCGTTTGATCATGAATTAAACCGAAATGTTGGCCAACGACAGGACACGTACCATATAGCTGGTAATCCGTGTAACGTGTGGTACCTTTCAAGCGATGCAATTCATTTTTGCTTAAATTAGAAAAATCTGAGTTCTGAATATTTCTATTCCGGATTCTATTTTCTTTTTAACGTATGGTTTTAGTGCCGGGAGTCCCATGACACATTCGGCTTCCTTGGTGCAACAACCTTCTCATTTGATACTTATGGGCAACCAGCACGTCTGGTGTCGGCTCATAGTCTACTCCGATCTAATAACACCAAGGGATCTGATCAAGGCTTATATACCCATCCAATGTATGAAGATAAACGGGGTTAAAAGTCAGGTTGTTTCACAAATAGGAAAATCCCTCTCACTTTTAATGATTTCATTGTTGGGGTGGAAGTTCCTTATGGGAAACATTGTAAGTACGTAGATGTTACTATAAGTGTACCGAGAGGTACACCCCAACGCCACGCATTTAAATCTTGCGCCTAAAAATGATCTCCTCTACTGGAGGAACCGTAAACTTGAAACTAGAACTACTTAAACCTTTACTCAGTAGATATCACTACTGTAATTTAACGTAATTGTGTTATCGTGGTGTTTCCTGTACTGTGTGAATTTCTATTTGTTTTGTTTGTTCTTCATCAAGAAGTTTGGACTTTCTTCAATAGATGTCACTGCTAAAATCTATGATCATGCACCCTGGTGCGAAGAGAAATAACTTTTGGTTTAAAGAACTTTTGTATTCGTAAGTTTTTTTACTCAATGATGTTCATTTATTTTTGGGTTGGCAATATTTATCTTTTCTTTCCGCCAGTTTTGAATCTAGCCAATCCCTAATTTCTGTAATTAATTTTTCCGCCTATCACAGGCTTCTTCCTCGATTCTGAGTGTTACTTTTGAATTTAACCAATAAAGTGAGAGGGTGTGGCTGGTTTATTCATGAAAGGTCTCGAACTTTCCCCGAGGGTTTATAAACTACGGATTTTCACGTCTCTTGGCCATTTGATAGTCATATAACTAAGTGGGTGTGTCAAGCAGGAGGCGGGAGGCGCCTCTTTCATCAGGCAGCAGTTCTTCAGCAAGGTAATGGCCATCTAACATCTTACATTTTTCTATCTCCGCAGTTTAACCCAATGGAAAGGTTCGAAACTTTAACTATGTAACCAACTTCTCTAAAATGTAAATCTCCTTTCGGTTCATGTAAAAATTTCAAAAATCTTTAACTGTAAATCGGGGATAGGGAGTCATGTACCCTCTCGAGCTCCCCTTCATCTTGGTTTGAGGTGACTAGTTTTTCATTCTGTAGTGTAGTAAATTACCTTCTTATACGAGTCACCTCCATAGTTTGGGAATAGCCCCTGTTTCATCGGCCTGTACCCCTTAGGTTTTAATAATGCATATTTGGGAGTGCAAGTACTCGCCTCCATTCAATTTGTGTTTCGGGCCATTTACTTAACCTGTTCTTTTCCGCAACGGCCCAATATGTTGGGTACTAGATACCTCTGTTTCGAATTTGTAAGATGTGCCTTGATGGCGAGTGATTGTAATTTTCTGATATCGCCTAAAATAGGCTTGGAAAACCGAGAGCACGTCAGCTCTTTTCTAGTGTTGTAAAAGTTCTCTGGGAGGCTTGATATTGTGTGTTGGGAGCAAGCGCACCATGTATTGAGGGATTTCTGCCCTTGTGTAAATTTGTGCCTTTTGTAAATTTGAGCTAGGAGCTCAGGAACTGTAAAGTGAGGGATTGAAGCCCAAAATCTGTTTATACCACCAATCGTGTCTTTCCTAGACTTGTTTATGAATTGCTACTTGTACCTGTTACATTGTTATTTGTTGCTTTTTGAAATTCTAAAGAAATATAACATTTGTTAAAGTTTTAAATCACTTCGTGACATTGTAGTTAGACCCATTCCCTCCGTCACCTTCTTTCACCTCTGCGTTCCACGGGTAACCCCGTAACAACAAGGAAAGATCTTCATTGGGGTAATCACATAAATATGACTGTAAACAAAGGGTACAGCTCCCTGCACATGATTATGAGGTTGTTTAGGGGTTGTAGTAAGGATGTAAAAGAGGAGGCTCTAAAGTATGGTTCCAGTGTATGGGACAATTACGAGGATTATTTGATTCAAGTACTGGAAAATATCCAAAGAAACTAATCTCGGTATGTTCTGGGCGATCTCTGACTAAAGAGTAGCGTTACGAAAATGTTGCAAAGTTTGGGCTGGGAAGACTTGGGAGAAATAAGACTAGCTGCTCGACTAAGTGATATGTTCTGAGCTGTCAGTGGAGGGATAGCGTGGAATGCCATTCGTAGACGAATAAGTATGAGTGGTGTCATTAAATGTAGGAAAGGTCACAACATGAAGGTAAAGATGGAATTAAAGGGGATTCAGTGGGGCAAATATTCGTTTATAGGAAGGGGAGTCAGAGGTTGGCGTAACTTACCAACTGAGGTGTTCAATAATTTTCCAATTTCTTTGCAATAGTTTAAGAAAAGACTAGGAAAACAGCGGATAGGATCAGCCACCTGGGTGACTGCCCTAAATGCAGTTCAGTAGCCATCGTTTATGGGGACCGGGCGGCGTATTCTCATCCGGAGACTATTAGATACAACAGTAGAATTTTGCTCCACATACCGGCATATGTTTAAAAAAGACGCAAATCTGGAGAATTCAACGTCAGACGAGGCAGTAGAAGACAACATAAGAAATTCACTTGTCGGGAAATACAATTCTAGCTTATTAGGTCGTACTGAGTGCATGAAGGGTAATCTCGCGGTGTAGCGTTCCTGCCCCTTACGCGGAGGCCCCGACTTCGATTCCCGGCTGAGGTCAGGGATTTTTACTTCGTTATGAGGGTTGGCTCGTTGTCCACACAACTTAGATTATTACAGTTGAAGAGTTATCTGACGGTGGGATGGCGGACACGATCTAGAAAGCCAATTATAACGGCCGGGGGATTCGTTTTGCAGACCACATGATACCTCGTAATCTCCAGGCTTTCGGAATGAGCAGTGGTCGTTTGGTAGGCCATGGTTCTTCGGGGCTGTTGCGCACGGGCTTTGTTTTAGGGTAAGTACTGTACTTTTATTAATTAATAGTGCGTAATTTTATTCCTTTTATTCATGGTGTGGGTTACTGTAGTCACGTCCTAGTTCGTGAACCATGGGCAACGGCTGAGTGGCCTAGTAAGTGGTCCTGAGAGTCGGGATACCACTTGCTATGGAATGGGAGTGGGCATCTCGGACATGTTCTGAGTCATGGCCCTCCTTGTGCTTAGGCCTCTAGGGATATACAATCCACCGGTGGTCCGTAACCCGTTATAGGAGAGATTCTCACTTGGACTATATGCAAGTAGGGTAGCATCCTGCTTCATGAATTTACCGAACTCAGAACATTTTAAGCAAGCCTCGGACTTATGGAAGTAACGGAGTCCCACTCCCATTTGACAGGCGAGGGACTCCTTGGTAACAATTTGGCGAACGAAATGAAATTCGATGGGGAGCTATCAATATTAATGTGGCTTAAGGAAGAAAGAAAGTAGAACTGGCTGAGTCAGCAGAGAGGATGCACCTGGATGTGCAAGGAGTAAGTGATATTCGGGTAAGGGGAGATAACAAGGAAGGAGATTATAAAGTGTACTGAACGGGTGTTAGAAAGGGAAGGGCAGAGTCTGGGGTAGGGCCCTTTATCAGGAATACCATTGCACGCAATATAGTTTCTGTTCGGCACGTAAATGAGAGAATGATGTTGGTAGACTTGGCAGTTGGAGGAATTAGGACGAGAATTGTCACAGTGTATTCATTATGTGAGGGTTAAGATGAGAATGAAGTTGATAAGTTTTATGAAGCATTGAATGACATCGCAGTCAGGGTCAACAGCAAGGATAGGATAGTGGGCGATTTCAATGCGAGATTTGGAAATAGAACTGAAGGATTTGAATGGGTGATTGGTAAATGTGGGGAAGATACGGAAGCTAATAGGAATGGGAAGCGTTTGTTGGACTTCTGTGCTAGTATGGGTTTAGCTGTTACGAATACATTCTTCAAGCATAAGGCTATTCACCGCTACACATGGGAGTCTAGGGGTACCAGATCCATAATAGACTATATCTTAACCGACTTCGAATTCAGGAAATCTGTTAGGAATGTACGTGATTTCCGGGGATTATTTGATGATACAGACCACTATCTGATCTGTAATGAACTAAGAATCTATAGGCCTAGGATAGAGAAAGTGAAATCTGTCTGCAAACGAATAAGGGTAGAAAATCTCCAGGACGAGGAAATTAGACAGAAGTACATGGATATGATTAGTGAGAAGTTTCGAGCAGTATATAGTAAGCAGGTTCAGGATATATAAACTGAATGGGTGGCATACAGGGATGCTGTAGTAGAAACAGCAAGGGAATGCCTAGGAACAACTGTGTGTAAAGATGGGAAAAGGCGAACATCTTAGTGGAATGATGAAGTGAGAGCAGCCTGTAAACGTAAAAAGAAGGCTTATCAGAAATGCCTACAAACAAGGCCCGAGACAGATAGGGATTTGTACGTAGATGAAAGAAACAGAGCGAAACAAATAGTTGTTGAATCCAAAAAGAAGTCGTGGTAAGATTTTGGTAATAACCTGGAAAGGCTAGGTCAAGCAGCGGGGAAACCCTTCTGGACAGTAATAAATAATCTTAGGAAGGGAGGGGAAAAAGGAATTGAACAGTATTTTGAGTAATTCAGGTGAACTCATAATGTATCCCAGGGAATCACTGGAGAGGCGGAAGGAATATTTTGAACATCTTCTCAACGTAAGAGGAAATCTTCCTGGTGATGTTGCGAACAGCCAAGCTCATGGGGAGGAGGAAAATGATGTTGGTGAAATTACGCTTGAGGAAGTGGAAAGGATTGTAAATAGAATACATTGTCATAAGTCAGCAGGAAAAGATGAAATTAGACCTGAAATGGTGAAGTATAGTGGGAAGGCAGGGATGAAATGGCTTCATAGAGTAGTAAGATTAGCATGTAGTGTTGGTAAGGTACCTTCAGGTTGGACAAAAGCAGTAATTGCTCCTATCTATAAGCAAGGGAACAGGAAGTATTACAACAACTATCGAGGTATCTCATTGATTAGCATACCAGGCAAAGTATTCACTGGCATCTTGGAAGGGAGGGAGCGGTCTGTAGTTGAGAGGTAGTTGGATGTAAACCAGTGTGGTTTCAGACCACAGAGGGGCTATCATGTTCAGATATTCAGTATGCGCCAGGTAACTGAGAAATGCTACAAGAGGAATAGGCAGTTGTCTTTATGTTTTTTAGATCTAGAGAAAGCATATGACAAGGTACCGAGGGAAAGTTGTTCACCATACTGGGGGACAATGGAATTAAAAGTAGATTATTAAAAAACAATCAAAGGCATTTATGTTGACAATTGGGCTTCGGTGAGAATTTATGGTAGAATGAGTTCTTGGTTCAGGGTACTTACAGGGGTTAGACAAGGCAGTATTGCATGGATCATCTGCTGAAAGGTATAAAATGGCAGGGAGGGATTCAGTTAGATGCAAATATAGTAAGCAGTCTGGCCTTTGCTGACGACTTGGTCTTGATGTCAGATTGTGCCAAAAGCCTGCAGTATAATATCTTGGAACTTGAAAATAGGTGCAACGAGTACGGTATGAAAATTAGCCTTATGAAGCCTAAATTGATGTCAGTAGGTAAGAAATTCAACATAATTGAATGTCAGATTTGTGATACAAAGCTACAACAGGTCGATAATTTGAAGTGTTTAGGTCACGTGTTCTCCCAGGATGGCAATATAGTAAGAGAGATTGTATCAAGGTGTAGTAAAGCTAATGCAGTGAGCTCGCAGTTGCGATCAACAGTATTCTGTGAGAAGAAAGTCAGCTCCCAGACGAAACCATCTTTACATCGGTCTGTTTTCAGACCAACTTTGCTTTACGGGAGCGAAAGCTGGGTGGACTCGGAGTACCTTATTCATAAGTTAGAAGTAACAGACATGAAAGTAGCAAGAATGATTGCCGGTGCAAACAGGTGGAAAAGTAGTATAATTGGATGGTTCGGCGGCCTCCTCCTCCTCCCGCGGAAAATTTGAATTTTGGCGGGAAATTTGAATTTTGGCGCGAGATTTGAATTTGTAAACAAAGCCACGTGCTTTTTGACAGCTGTCATCGACAACAACGCATCGCTAACCTCACTGCTGCCATCTTGACGGCCCTAAACCTCAGTGGTACCAACTTAACCTAACTAGCGCGAGATTTGAATTTGTAAACAAAGCCACGTGTTTTTTGACAGACACGCGCTTTTTGACAGACAACAACGCATCGCTAACCTCACTGCTACCATCTTGACGGGCCTAAACCTCAGTAGTACCAACTTAACCTCACAAGCGCGAGATAAACAAAGCCACGTGCTTTTTGACAGCCACATTCTTTTTTGACAGCTGTCATCCGCCATCTTTAAACTACAGAGCACCGTGCTGCCCTCTTTATCGCAGTAGCTGCAAATTCGTCACCTGTCATCGGCAGTGCTGCCATCTTGGCGGACCTAAACCTTAGTGGTACCAACTTAACCTCACAAGCGCGAGATAAACAAATCCACGTGCTTTTTTGACAGCTGTCATCCGCCATCTTTAAACTACAGAGCACCGTGCTGCCCTCTTTATCGCAGTAGCTGCAAATTCGTCACCTGTCATCGGCAGTGCTGCCATCTTGGCGGGCCTAAACCTTAGTGCTACCAACTTAACCTCACTAGCGTGAGATAAACAAATCCACGTGCAGCTGTCATCCACCAGCTTTAATCTATAGAACACAGTGCTGCCCTCTTTAGCTAGATACCTGTCGTGGCAGGCAATTCTACGTGACAACAGCCATCTTTGAGCACCGTGCTGCCCTGTATGTGGTGGCGGCAAATTCTACATGCTCTTGTTTGGAAACAAACCCAAGCGCTTTTTTTGACAACCATCATCCGCCATCTTAAAGCAACAGAGTACGGTGCAGCCCTCTATGTGGTGGTGGCAAATTCCACGTGCTCTTGTTTGAAGACAAATCCACGTGCTTTGTTTTGACAGCTGTCACCCGCCATCTTTAACCAACAGAGCACTATGCTGCTATCATGCGGGCAATTTCGTTAGCTGTCATCCGCCATCTTTAATGAACAGAGCACCGCGCTGCTATCTTTGTGTTGGCATATTTATTCTTTGACATGTGGTGGCGGCAAATTCTACATCCACAAACTGAGAGCACCGTGACGTCTCTTCGTTGTGGCGGACAATTTAAAAAGAACATGTCAAGGAATACCTTTGTTCTAAAAGAAAACAAGACTACGGTTCTGAACGGCTTGCGTACGATAGCGATTGTTATAACCTCCTTTTCCCTGCTCTGTTAGGGCATAGCTTTATCGAATACTTGAAGATTATATTACAAAATAAGTGATTAAGAATATAATCGATACAACATATGATCAGAACATTGAATGATGTGTTTGGGGTGCACCTTCGTTCTAAGAGAATCGAACCCGAGACTGCTGGGTGAGAGTGAAGCACACTAAACCAAACCGTAGGAGCCGCCAATTCTCTTTCTATATAATAATTTCGTGTGGCTATTTCTAGTCAAGTGCAGTCTAAAAATAAATCCTAGTCTTGTTGCATCTGGAAGGGTAACTGGCTAAATCCTGGTCTTTCAGCGTCAGGAAGGGCAACTGGCCGTAAAACAGATTCTTGCGATTTAAACTCTTGCGTCAGGAGGGGGCACTCAGCTGTAAAACATATTTTTAATCCCAAGAGAATCGAACCCGAGACTGCCGGGTGAGAGGTAAGCATACTAAACTAAAACGTAAGAGCCGGTAATTCTCTTTCTATATAATAATTTCGTGTAGCTATTTCTAGCCAAGTGCAGTCTAAAAATAAATCCTAGTCTTGTTACATCAGGAAGGGTAACTGGCTAAATCCTGGTCTTTCAACGTCAGGAAGGGCAACCAGCCGTAAAACAGATTCTTGCGATTTAAAATCTCATGTTAGGAAGAGGCACTCGGCTGTAAAAACATATTTTTAATCCCAAGAGAATCGACCCCGAGACTGCTGGGTGAGAGGCAAGCACACTAAACCAAACTGTAGGAGCCGGCAATTCTCTTTCTATATAATAATTTCGTGTAGCTATTTCTAGCCAAGTGCAGTCTAAAAAAATAAATCCTAGTCTTGTTACATCAGGAAGGGTAACTGGCTAAATCCTGGTCTTTCAGCGTCAGGAAGGGCAACCGGCCGTAAAACAGATTCTTGCGATTTAAAATCTCATGTTAGGAAGGGGCACTCGGCTGTAAAACATATTTTTAATCCCGGCTCTACCACGTTAGGAACCACATCTAGCTGTAAAAAAGGAGCTCCAAACATTTACAGTGTTAAGCTTTAGGAACAGGCTATGGGTTACATTTTTTGTTCTACCGCATAGAACACTATCTTTGAAGTTGTATCGGCGCAGTCAGTCAGAGCGAGGTGCGTAATGCATGCGTTGACTGAAATTGTACACTCGGCTTCCGGCTGTACTAACCTTGAACGAGGACACTGCGTGCTGATAAGCCACTTGTAACTCACGGAACGTTTTCTTAGCCGTGTAGCATTTAGCTCGTGTAAGTTTCTAACATAAAATATTATGTGCTATGCCAGCACATAGCCCACCCCTATCGAAAGAGCCTGCACGGTGCCGGCATATAGGCTACTCTTGTTGAAGGAGTCTGCACAAGGTTTAACGCCCCCATCAACAACCCTTACTTAATGCTGGCTTTTTGCACGCCCTCTAAACTACCTAAGAATGTAATATACTACAGTAGGGAGAGGGTAAAACCTAGTGCCGGCACATAGCCTACTCCTACCGAAGAAGCCTGCACACAGCTTATCGCCTCCATCCGACAGATGAATCACCATCAATATCTTATACTCACAATCATTTTCGAAGGAGTCTGCACAAGGTTTAACGCCCCCATCAACAACCCTTACTTAATGCTGGCTTTTTGCATGCCCTCGAAACTACCTAAGGATGTAATATACTACAGTAGGGAGAGGGTAAAACCCAGTGCAGGCACATGGCCCACTCCTACCGATGAAGCCTGCACACAGCTTATCGCCTCCATCCGACAGATGAATCGCCATCAACATCTTGTACTCACAATCATTTTCGAAGGAGTCTGCACAAGGTTTAACGCCCCCATCAACAGCCCTTACTTAATGCTGGCTTTTTGCACGCCCTCGAAACTACCTAAGAATGTAATATACTACAGTAGGGAGAGGGCAAAACCCGGTGCCGGCACATAGCCTACTCCTGCCGAAATAGCCTGCACAAGGCTTATCGCCTCCATCCGACTGATGAATCACCATCAACATCTTGTACTCACAATCATTTTCGAAGGGGTCTGCACAAGGTTTAACGTCCCCATCAACAGCCCTTACTTAATGCTGGCTTTTTGCACACCCTCGAAACTACGTAAGAATGTAATATACTACAGTAGGGAGAGGGTAAAACCCGGTGCCGGCACATAGCCTACTCCTGCCGAAAAGCCTACACACAGTTTATCGCTTCCATCCGACTGATGAATCACCATCAACATCTTGTACTCACAATCATTTTCGAAGGAGTCTGCACAAGGTTTAACGTCCCCATCAACAGCCCTTACTTAATGCTGGCCTTTTGTGCGCCCTCGAAACTACCTGAGAATGTAATATGCAACAGTAGGATCGCCTCCATCCGACAAATGAATCACCCTCAGCACTCGTGTGCCCGCAATCATTCTCGCTACTTCGAGAGATAGCGGGTTCGAACCCCTACATTCGGAAGCCGTAAAAAAGCAAATGCTAGGCGAGGGACCTGCGCGATCGTCATAACGTGTAATTACATGATCTAGCTAGATGCGGTTTTAGCTCAATACCTTTAAGTGCCTACAGGTAAGGAATACCGCGGATGTAGCTTAGTACCCTCTCGTTTAAGTCCAGAGGTCGAGGATCGCGCGCTAACTTTCCAACTCTCGATCCGCTGCAGAACTCTTAAATTCTGACACCTCGGCATCAACAGCAGGTTCGATCCCGGCTTAAATACGTCAGCCTGCAGAACTCAGCGTAAGACCCTCAGGAGAGCTCTTGTTGCATAAACATTTCGTTCCGACTGTGCTGCAAACGTCTGCAATTCTTGATATCCGCTTGGTAACAAGGAGCATATTTACTCGCTGCAGTCTGCGTGAAGCGCTCACAGTTCTTTGTGTATGTCTATTACGTGCACATCTCCCGTCTAAGTACTGTCTGCTGTGAATATTATTCTTCAGCCTTCAACTTAAGGTAAGCCTGAACTGTTAGTTACTGTTTGCAAAGTAACTTCTGCGCTAGGTAATAAACATCTACATTCATATATGTTTGTTCTTTTCTTTTTAGGTACAACTAGAATATTATCATTTGAGTTACAGGCTTGAAAGTACGCATTTTATTCATCCGAGTAACAGTCTGCAGCACGTGCATTTTTAAGGTATGTTTTCGAACTTTGAGTTGTAAAGATAGCTAGGCTAGCTGATGTACCCTACACTACATTCATATATGTTTGTTCTTTTCTTTTTAGGTACAACTAGAATATTATCATTCGAGTTACAGGCTTGAAAGTACGCATTTTATTCATCCGAGTAACAGTCTGCAGCACGTGCATTTTTAAGGTATGTTTTCGAACTTTGAGTTGTAAAGATAGCTAGGCTAGCTGATGTACCCTACACTACATTCATATATGTTTGTTCTTTTTTAGGTACGACCAGAATATTATCATTCGAGTTTCAGGCTTGAACGCACGCATTTTATTCATCCGAGTAACAGTTTGCAGCGCGAAGATTTTAAGGTATGTCCGACCTCTATACGTTGGAACTTGGTTTCTTCCGAACATCACAACTTTAGTCTAATCATAAATAGTTGTTCTCTTCAATCCTCATACTATAGACGAGGTTAATCTTATAATTTCAAACTCACAGCAATGTCCGACCTCTATACGTTGAAACTTGGTTTCTTCCGAACATCGTAACTTTAGTCTATTGATAAATAGTCGTTCTCTTCAATCCTCATGCTATAGACGAGGTTAATTTTATAATTTCAAAAACACATAGCTATGTCTGACCTCAACAGGCTGAAGAAGAGGTTAATCTTATCATTTCAAACTCACAGCAATGTCTGACGTGTACAGGTTCAAACATGGTTTCTTCCGAACATAGCAACTTTAGTCTATTGATAAATAGTTGTTCTCTTCAACCTTTCATGCTGTAGAAGAGGTTAATCTTATAATTTCAAACTTTCAGCAATGTCTGACCTCTATAGGTTGAAACTTGGTTTCTTCCGAACATAGCAACTTTAGACTATTGATAGATAGTTGTTCTCTTCAATCTTTCATGCTGTAGAAGAGGTTAATTTTATAATTTCAAACTCACAGCCATGTCCGACCTCTGTAGGTTGAAACTTGTTTTCTTCTGAACATCGTAACTTTAGTCTATTGATAAATAGTTGTTCTCTTCAATCCTCATGCTATAGAAGAGGTTAATCTTATAATTTCAAACTCACAGCCATGTCCGACCTCTATAGGTTGAAACTTGGTTTCTTCTGAACATCACAACTTTAGTCTAATGATAAAAAGTTGTTCTCTTTAATCCACATGCTGTAGAAGAGGTTAATCTTATAATTTCAAACTCACAGCCATGTCCGACCTCTACAGGTTCAAACTTGGTTTCTTCCGAACATCACAACTTTAGTCTAATGATAAATAGTCATTCTCTTCAGTCAGCATGCTGTAGAAGAGGTTAATCTTATAATTTCAAACTTTCAGCAATGTCTGAATTCTATGGGTTGAAACTTGGTTTCTTTCGAACATAGCAACTTTCGCCTAATCTCTATTGCTTGTTCTCTTTTCAGATGTTCCCCTGCTGTGAAGAATGCAATGTAACGTTTACAAGGCGAGATAACTTCATGCGCCATATGAAATCAAGACAACCTAGCATAACATCTGCTTTATGTAAAGTTTGTAGTGTGTATTTCGCTAACGTAAGCGATACGAGGCTCACTTAGTAGAAGCGTATCAGGTATCTACTTGCCCTCAGGTCATAGGAGAAAAGCGTAAAAAAACCGATGTAGCTGTAGAAAGTACTAGTAGTAAAAAAACCTAGAAAAAATCATGAACTTCAAACTATTCACTGCGAGCACTGTAACGCTGATGTACCATCTTCACATTTTCAGGGACACTTACGGAGTAATGCGCAAAAAAATAATGCGTGTAGAAGTGGTAGTAACGCAAACATCGAGGAAATTAATACGGCATTTTAAAGTAGGATTTCTAGTTACAGAATTCGCACCAGTCAAAAGTTTCAGAGCACATCAAACTTTTTAAATTGTGTTCAACCGGATGTACAACAGCTTCTCGCTAAATCTTTGTCCAATCATAATTTATTTAAAGTTAATTTTGAACTTTTCGCCTTGTACATTAAAAGCACGGATGAATCCGAAATAACGGACATGAAATCATTTAATACGAAGAATTTTGTCATAAGTCAGTCGACTAATTTTGGTGATGTACTTAGGGATGTCTCGAACATTATTCCAACTAAGAGCGAGGAATTTCAGGAAAAGGAATCAGGGTGGGCTTTAGTTGAAATAATGTATCTAGAAGTTAACATCAATAAGTACAATCCCATGCGAGGTTCATCGTACATCGAGCTGCCGACATGGATTCAGCGAAAAGAAGCTGTTGTAAACATCCAAAACAATGACGAGGCATGTTTTGCATGGGCGGTGATGTCGGCTTTAAATCCAGCTAAATCAGACGTAGCTAAGAGAACATCATCGTATCCACACTATTCAACGCAGCTAAATTTCGATAGTATAGAATTTCCTGTGCAGTTAAAGGATATTAAGCGCTTTGAGGAACTAAATAACATTAGCATTAATGTGTATGGTGTAGAGAAAAAGTCTGTAGTAGGTCCTCTGTATTATACGTGTCATAAGAAGAGTACTCATGTTAACTTACTCTATATCGAAAAAAGTGAGAATAGCCACTTTTGCTGGATTAAAAATCTGAGTAGACTTGTTGGTTGTCAGTTGTCAAACAGGTGTAACAAAAAGTGGTTATGTGATGGATGCTTGCAGTATTTTAGAACTGAAGATCAGTTAACGAAGCATTCCAAGAATGACTGCAATCATGTACGTACAGAGATACCTACTACAGGCAAAAATATTTTAAAATTTACAAATTTTCACAAGCAGATGTGGGTACCTTTCGTGATTTATGCAGACTTTGAAGCCATCCTCACGCCATGCAACACATGCTCACCTAATCCTGACAACTCTTTCACTAATACTACGCACATGCATGTCCCGCATAGCTTCGCGTATTACATCAAGTGCAGTTATGATAGTACGCTTAACAAGTTAGAGCTGTATCGAGGACCTGATGCTGCTAAAGTATTTTTAGAAAGACTTGAAGGTGATGCAGTTCGTCTTGGTCATATTCTAAATAGTAATATTCCTATGAAGCCACTCACCGAAATTCAGTTAAATGATCATGAACGTGCTACAAAATGTGGCATTTGTGATGGGGACTTTTCCGAAAATGACCCTAAAGTCTTTGATCATGATCATTTAACTGGTTTCTACAGATGTGCCGCTCATAATAGCTGTAATCTTAAGTACAGAGTTCCTAAATTTATCCCTGTAATTTTTCATAACTTATCTGGTTACGACTCACATTTCAAAATTTCACAATTTGGAGCTTCAGATGAAAAAGTAGATATAATCCCTCAGAATAAAGAGCGGTACATTGCGTTTGCAAAGTCTGTAAAAGTAGATGCGGAGCATTCTATAAAACTGAGATTCCTTGACTCGTTTCGCTTTATGGCGAGTAGCCTCGATAAACTTTCTAGTCATTTACAGCCAGAACAATTTACGGAAATTCGACGCGTTTTTGCTGAAGAAGCGCAGTTTAATTTACTTCGGCGTAAGGGTGTTTTTTGTTATGAATATCTTGACTGCTTAGAACGCCTAGAAGAACGTGCTTTACCATCGAAACAATCCTTTTACAGTTCGCTGAATTCAGCAGATATTAGTGATGATGACTATTTACATGCACAACATATCTGGGAGCAGTTCCACATTCAAACGCTAGGTGAATACTCCGACTTATATTTAAAGACGGATGTACTCTTGTTAGCTGATGTTTTTGAAAATTTTCGCTGTGTTTGCAAGTAAACCTACAGCCTTGACCCATGTCAGTATTTTACTGCGCCTGGGTTAAGTTGGGATGCCATGTTAAAATACACGCAGGTGAATTTGGAACTGCTAACCGATATTGATATGGTGCACTTTATAAAATCGTCTATTCGAGGCGGTCTAAGTCAGTGCAGTGGGCGGTATTCTAAGGCTAATAATAAGTACATGCCGAGTTTCGATTCTAGTCAGGAATCTCAGTATATCGTTTATCGCGATACTAATAATCAGTATGGTTGGGCAATGAGTCAGCATCTACCAGTGAGTGGTTTCCGCTGGCTAACGCAGAGCGAAATTGATGCTTTACAGCTGCACGCCCTAGGCGATGAAGCTGATAAAGGCTATTTCCTCGAAGTTGTCTTACAGTATCCTAAAGAGTTACACACTTCTCATAATGACTTACCGTTCTGCCCTGAAAATGTGAAGTCCCCGTACATCGCATCAACGACGAAAATGCTAATTGCTAATTTGTGTGATAAATCTAAGTATATCATTCATTACCGAATTTTAAAACAGTGTTTGCAGCATGGTTTGAAGTTATCCAAAATTCATCTCGTACTAGAATTTAATCAGTCACCGTGGCTAAAGCCATATATCGATCTGAACAATAAATTAAGAACGAATGCGGTTTACCGAGTTTGAAAAAGATTTCTACAAGCTCACGAATAACAGTGTGTTTGGTAAGACTATGGAAAATGTTGACAAACGCGTTGATGTAAAATTGATTAGAAACTGGGAAAATATTAAGAAAAGGTATGCTGCTAACTATTTAATAAGTAAACCAAATTTCCACAGCTGCACCATCATACATGAGAATTTAGTTATTATACAGATGAATCGTGTTAAGGTTAAGTATGACAAACCTACCTACGTCGGCTTTGCAGTACTTGAATTGGCTAAAACACTCATGTATGAATTCCATTACGATTATATGATGAAGAAGTACACGCATAATGCGCAATTGCTCTACACAGATACCGATTCGTTTATTTATCAAATCAAAACTGATGACTATTACAATGATATCAAGCCAGACATGGGTAGGTTTGATACAAGTAACTATCCTGCAAATAATCAATATCATCTACCGCTAGTGAACAAAAATATTCTAGGTAAAATGAAAGATGAATATGCTGGGAATATTATCGATTGATTTGTAGGTACTAAATCCAAGTCATATTGCATGAAACTCTTAAATGAACTACAAATAAAGAGATTGAAGGGGGTTAAAAAGAATGTCGTTCAGAATCAGCTAAGTTTTGAAAACTATAACAATTGCATTAAAAGTAATCCACCTGTTTTGCATAAGCAAATGTCTGTCATTAGAAGCAAGAAGCACCAGTTGTACACTCATTTAATTAGTAAGGTAGCCCTAATAGTGATGATTGCAAACGGTTTGTCATTCCAAATTCTACCATCACTCTAGCCTGGGGGCATAGTAGTATTGATAGGTACTACTTTACATGAAGCAGATGTGTGTAAACATTATGCTAGAGGTGTGTAATTTGTAATATATACGTTACGCTGTCTTACATCACAATTCACTCTACATATTATATAAAGATAGGGAGAGGTACGCTGAGAGCGTAGTACGGCAAGTTTAAACTTGTACATACAAGAATTGCGTCGAGAATGGGAGAAGTACGCAAACATCACTAGGGTAAAATGATTCGAGATAAAACTTGTACATACAAGATGTAAATAAATAATGTAGAATTGGCATATTCTTTTATTTTAGGTTAGGTATTACCTTCCTCCCGTTCCTTATTTGCAAGATAGAGTTTCGTTTATTACTCAAAGAAGAAAAGCAAGAAAAAAGGTGTTGAGCAGATTCGTAAGTATGTTATTGTCTAGCTCATGTTGAGAAGAGAATTTTTTTCTTTTTCTAAACAGTGTTTGATTGCAATGCAGTGTTCAACAACATCGAACTATAAACGGTAGTATGTGTTCAAGTCTAAACTTGCATACTCTTGCTTTTGCAATGCACGTTCGATAGAGATGTAGCTTGATAGAGGAGGAAGAGAAGCTTAGTAATTATGTTGAAAAGATAATTTTTTTTCTTTCTAAACAGTGCTCGATTCTAGTCATACAATGCAGTGTTCAACAACATCGAACTCTAGTATGCTGTTCAAGTTGTAATAAGTTTTGAACAGTAGTATGTGTGTTCAAGTCTAAACATGCATCACTGCGGGTATGCGAGCGGATGACAGCTAACGAAATTGGCCCGCATGACGGCAGCACGGTGCTCTGTTCATTAAAGATGGCGGATGACAGTTAACGAAATTGCCCCGCAAGAGGGCAGCACGGTGCTCTGTTCATTAAAGATGGCGGATGACAGCTAACGAAATTGCCCGCATGATAGCAGCATAGTGCTCTGTTGTTTAAAGATGGCGGGTGACAGCTGTCAAAACAAAGCACGTTGATTTGTCTTCAAACAAGAGCACGTGGAATTTGCCGCCACCACATAGAGGGCAGCACTGTACTCTGTTGCTTAAAGATGGCGGATGATGGCTGTCAAAAAAAGCGCTTGTGTTTGTTTCCAAACAAGAGCATGTAGAATTTGCCGCCACCACATAGAGGGCAGCACGGTGCTCAAAGATGGCTGTTGTCACGTAGAATTGCCTGCCACCACAGGTATCTAGCTAAAGAGGGCAGCACTGTGTTCTATAGATTAAAGATGGTGGATGACAGCTGCACGTGGATTTGTTTATCTCACGCTAGTGAGGTTAAGTTGGTAGCACTAAGGTTTAGGCCCGCCAAGATGGCAGCACTGCCGATGACAGGTGACGAATTTGCAGCTACTGCGATAAAGAGGGCAGCACGGTGCTCTGTAGTTTAAAGATGGCGGATGACAGCTGTCAAAAAAGCACGTGGATTTGTTTATCTCGCGCTTGTGAGGTTAAGTTGGTACTACTGAGGTTTAGGCCCGTCAAGATGGCAGCAGTGAGGTTAGCGATGCGTTGTTGTCGATGACAGCTGTCAAAAAGGACGTAGCTTTGTTTACAAATTCAAATCTTGCGCCAAAATTCAAATTTCCCGCCAAAATTCAAATTTCCCGCGGGAGGAGGAGGAGGTCGCCGAACCATCCAATTACACTACTTGGGAACAATGGCAGGAGGGTACTCAGAATGAGGAGATAAAGTCTAATTTAGGAATGAACTCGATGAACCGGCTTCGGTGGTGGGGTCGTGTGAGGCGAATGGAGGAGGATAGGTTACCTAGGAGAATAATGGACTCTGTTATGGAGGGTGAGAGAAGGAGTTGGAGACCAAGACGATGATGGTTAGACTCGGTTTCTAACGATTTAAAGAGGTGTAGAAGAAAATGAGGCCACAACACCAGTTGCAAATAAACGATTGTGGCGACATTTAGTAAATTCACAGAGGCTTGCAGACTGAACGCTGAAGGGTATAACAGTCTTTAATGATAATGTACGTCTAATAGTGTTCTTTTTAAGGTATGTTGTAGCATAATTGAACTTGTGTGCTCGACAGACTTAAAAGCCAAAAGTTACATTAAATCCAGTCGAAATTATATGGTTTTGGTAGTAAAATAGTTTGTTACATTATACTGCACATAAGCCATCCACAAGTAAATTCTGGGAAAGTTATGATATTGTGGATATAAAACATTATCATGGAATGTTTTGTTGAGGACGCTCTTTAGGACAAAACTAAGCGTATTACTAGTGCCCCTGAGACGATACTCTATTTCAGCGTCAGTATCAGGATTAGTCGAGAGATGGCTGTCAAGGTAAGGAAACTGTTCGATATTGTGAACGGTCTAGTTACAGTTGATAAAAATGTCGGGAAATATAACACTTGTTCTGTGCTCGTACAGTACAGGGTCTCTATTATAGACCGTTCAGCGGCGTTTCTACTCTCCGAGACCTAAGCAGCTGTATGGGAGGCGCGTGCATAGCTCTTGAACTTGCAAGGAGTGTGCACGAGTCCGACCTTGCATCCATAGCCACTCAGAATCTCATCCGTGATACAGTTATCATTGCAACACCGCAATTTGGTATGTAAAAGTTATTTTAATTACGAGTCGGATGCACTTGTTCATCAATTTGCTGGTGATGAGCACAAATTCACGTAATTGTAAATACGTTTGAAACTACTGGCTCAGTGCTCAATGAAAACATGCGCGCACACGAACAGTTTTAACAGAGGAAAAGCTGAAGACATTGGTGCGAATCTTGAACGGTCGCCAAATAAATCACTCGCAAAATTGGCACAAGAAGCAGGGGTTTTGGATTCTTCTGCACACAGAGCTGTAAAGCTGTTACACATCAAACCGTACATGTTTACACGGGCCCATTGTTAAACACCTGCTGATCCAGCTACAAGGGTGAGTTATTGTGAGTGATGTCTTGCATCACTGAATGATCGTGTATTCGACTCACAGCTCGTGATCTTTTCGGATGATGTCGTGTGAACAGTCATAACTCTCGCTATTGGTGTGCAGAAAATCCTATGGATGTTTATGAAGTCCCTCATTATTGACACTTCCAGCATGTTTTATAAGGTAAGGTTTCATATAAGATTGTATACACGTTTTAAGCACGGCGGCCGCGCGCGACGTAAGTTGGGCTGAGGGAGCTGCTGTAGCGCAGAGTACAAACACCGTGCGCTCGGTCTGGATTTATAAGAGAGACCCTGTAATTACTGTTAGAGTAATTCTAGCACTGACCCCCGGGCTTCGCCCGCAATATATCATCTTCTATATCTTCTATCTCGCACAATGTTCCTGTAGTGAGATTTGCGTAAATATTAGTGATCTGAACTATCAGAACCCCTAAAATTTATGCAACTCGTCGACATCGCTGTAGAGCGGCTAGATTTAACTTGTTCCTTGTTCAAATACTTTTGCATTATAACCTGTCCTTGCCTAAAAATCCTTTATTTAATTATATCAACAAGCACTTGAAAATATATCACAAATATAGATTGTACTAACATGTTTTTTTTTTACCGCGCGAGTTGGCCGTGCGCGTAGAGGCGCGCGGCTGTGAGCTTGCATCCGGGAGATAGTAGGTTCGAATCCCACTATCGGCAGCCCTGAAGATGGTTTTCCGTGGTTTCCCATTTTCACACCAGGCAAATGCTGGGGCTGTACCTTAATTAAGGCCCCGGCCGCTTCCCTCCAACTCCTAGGCCTTTCCCATCCCATCGTCGCCATAAGACCTATCTGTGTCGGTGCGACGTAAAGCCCCTAGCCGAACATGTTTTTTTTTAAGATGGGTTAGTTTTTGAAATAAATTGGAATTCTTGATATCGATACATAAAGTTTGTACATATTTTCTAACCGCGAAATCATCAATCCAGCGTCGTAGGATAACCAATATTGCGTTTCACACACATTGATTAATCTCATAAACAAGCAACAGCTTCTACTACTAATCATGTAGTTATAATTTTCTCTAATGATGGCATTAAGGTGAATGATTCCGAGTAAAATTTCCAGTCTACAACTGAAACGAAGAATAAGCAGAGTCGAAAAAATACGTGCTAAAGTTATGGTTTAAGTATGAAGAAACGAAGATGAATGAAAAACTATGGTACATACGATTGACATATAAATAATGCACAGTAGAGTTTTCCAGCTATTCAATAGTAAGTTGTATTTACAGTATTTGCATTACATGGGACTAGTTTTATGTAGTGTAATGTAATGTAAATATTGTAAATACAACTTTGTATTGAATAGGTGGAAAACTCTATTGTGCATGATTTATATGTTATCTCAGTTCAGTATGGACCAACAATATGAAGTTCATAACACTTAGCATACTATTGAACCAAGTAATCTGCAACCAAAAGCAATAATTCCCTAATCATTCATATAATTGAGGATAAATTTCTAGAGAATGAGACGCTAGAGTCTACCATAGGCAATCCTTTCTATTTTATGTTCCATGTATTTTACAGCAAAATACGCGACTTGTAAGCAAACATTTATGTCACTGAGATTCATTTTCGAGAAAATAATTGTTGTATTTTATCATAGATATTCCCCGCTGTTTTAAGTTCCATGCTATTCGTTTGTCCAGTCTATCTGTTAAGAGTTTTGGTACCGGTATCAAAAATGGCGTCAACACATAAAACCTTCTACCCGTATATTACGTATTAAGATCAATTTTGCCGTGTGGTTAGGGGCGTGCTGCTGTGCGCTTTCATCAGGGAGATAGTGAGTACCCCACTATTGGCAGCGCTGAAGATTGTTTTCCATGGTTTACCATTTTCAAACCAGGCATTTGCTGGAGGTCTACTTTAAATAAAGCCACGGCCGATTCCTTCCATATTCCGTCACTTTAAGTGCTATCTGTGGCAGTGCGATATAAAGTCAATTGTATAAAAATAGACCAATTTTATTTTATTACATCTTTGCCTCACGAGGTTTAGTTCAAATTTTGGTTCTGATCAGTAGAGGTGCGTAGATTTGTGTTGCAAACAAACAAAATTACTTTTGATTTTCAAGATATAGATGGCAGGACTGTCGAACAAACATCAGTATCTTGTGAAAGGTCAATGCCCCGAGCACTGACGCTATGATTGTCAAATATGAACTTGGATGAGCTGACCAAGTTACCTGGATCCGGAACTCACGCCTTTATAAACCCTAGAATACTAACATTATTCGCCAGTTGCCGAATACTAAAATATGTAAAATTTACGTTCATGTACATACTGTATCTATTCCACATTGTTGCCAGAAGTAATATATCATTTCATAATTACGAAGTATATTTTTCATTATGTTGTTAGTTAGTAATAATTAAAAACACCCAAGTGTGATCTGCTCCTGCGATCGACGTAGGTCCCGGTCGGATATGAACTATGTTCTTTTTTGTGTTGGTATTTTCCTATCTTCGAATCAATTGTTTTCCATATATGCCCATCCATATCAATGTGTTTATCCACTTCACAGACAACAAAAAGCTGTTCTAGAGGTTGAGAGGCTGACGCTGAGCTGTCTGAAGTAGTCGTTTCCGTTATTCTCTTCCTAGTTCCGTTTCGAGATTTCCCTTCCAATGGCCACCCAGTTAGCTGAATTTCAACAGAATCTCGTAACTCTGGACCACAGTGGATGTTACCTTCGGAACCATAGTCACTGGGTGAACAGTTCAGATCGTGATCGTAGAGACCCCGTGCTCAGATTCAGTTTCTAAATGGTTGTCATCCCCGCTCTCATATTCATCTAGCTCGTCCCTAGCATTATTTAGTAAGACTACGATCCTTGATAATCACAATTATTAAATTATCGCAACAACATCTATTACACGGGGTGATCGAAAAGTTTTCGTTCGACCATCGTACTGTCTTGAATCGGGATGTCAGTCACAGCTAAATCGCTCATCCCACCGACACACTCCATGGGGTAAAGCACCGTGTCCTGCTGCGTGAAGAGGTCCGTAACCGCCTGCTGGACGTTTTCGTAGGACAGGAAGCGTCGAGCCTACAATGCCTTTTTTATGGGACCAAAGGAGTGATAGTCACATGGGGAGAGATCAGGATCCACCTCCCGCTTGTTGTTGCGCGTAACGGACGAGGCTGGCATCCCAGATCGTTCGGCGTCTTGTATCGAACCATGACCCGCACAGAATTTGACGCACCTTACACACTGCTTTCATTCTCCGATCGATGTCCACCAGTGTTTGTCCTTCGGCAGCCAAGAACAGATTAACAGCACGTTGGTCCTGTTTGGACGTATTTGATGATAACGTCACCATAGTTCACTTGGCCGCATTTAACGCACGCACCTCGTCACGACACGACTGCCACACTAAACTCTTTGCTTACATGTCCGTGCTTATATACCTACATCGGAGTCACGTTACGTTCCATGTCCTCTGCAGCAACGCCCTCAAATGGAAACTATTTGATCACGCCTTATACTTTTATACGCTAGAGCAGATTCAGTCAGCACCGTTTATATGCGTGAGTAGTAGAAAATGCGTGATCTGACATGCCTCGGTTTCTTCTTCATTTATTCAATATTTCGATATGACTGTTTATGTGATAACCGTTAAATGAACAAACGATTTCATCAACCGATAGAGCCTTTCGTAACACGTCAGAAGATTTCCAAGGTGTAGGAAAATCAATGCTTATACGCTGTAATACAAACACTCATCCCGATGGTCGAATCGACGAGCACTTTCTGCAATGAATAAATTAAGCAGTTGATATCATTTTACGTCAACCCCACAATATCTTCGAAGTCAGTCTCTAGCACCAGCAGCTGACTTCCAGTCAGGAACAAATCTGACTTCGTGTTCTCTAGATCCTGTATCATTTTGCACAGCCTTAGGTTCAGAAGGACTTGGGATTGAATCCCGACCCTGTCGAGGATTTCAGAAGAGTCTGATTAATTCCTTTTGCTTTAGGACTGGATGAGTGAATTTTTATCAAGGCATATCTCTTCGTATGCACACAAACACACCACAACACCAACCATCCTCCAAAACATTAATCCTCACAACTTTACATGAATATGTCGCATGACTGGTTTAATCTTTTGTTTAACATTTTTCTGAACTGAATATAAACCTGCTATTAGAGTACCATATTTCCTTTGTAATTCTATTTTAACGTTGACAGATGTCGTACAGAAAGTTTCAGCAGGTTAATAAGAAATATATCAGGTTCCATATTATTACCTACAATTTGTTGTTTGGCGGTTTGACGTCGATTTTCAGTTCTTAGAAGGAAGAGTTATTCCATACATGATCAATTGCTTACATAAACTACGTAGAAATCTAAATTCCAACTATGTTTGTTAATATGAGTTCAAGTGTGATATTACACTGATTAGGAGGAGTTCCACGATAACGTACTCCAACTCTGCTGTGTTTACCCATGGAACACGAACTGCTTGTCTTGGCTGTTTATTTACGCCCTCTATCGTCCCGCGGTGTGCTTATGTTTAAGCAATTGTGAGACAGTTACTCCAGGTAACATGACCGAGCAGGTGATGGTATGATAAAGATACATTTCTATTAGATATTCCCAACTGTTCTTCAATTTTTCTTAATATAATTACTCTATAAAACATATTCGTTTTAACATTACTTGGGAATGTAATACTTTATTTTATTCGGAGGTATATTTTCTTGCTTCTTAATGACAGTTTTTATATCTCTCAAAGTAGATATTTCTGAAAATAATCATCCCAAACTCCAGTTAACAATTTCAACATTAGCATAACCCCTATCACCTCTTCTTATCTTGTTAATTCCATTCCTTATTACTATGATCATTTTTACAACATAAGTTTAGTAATTTCGTCTGCTCCTGTTGCCATATCATCTGCTGTTCTACTAATAACACTCTGTATTCCTTTCTTAGTTTAAAATACTGTTCACGAACCTCAGGCTCTCCCTATTTCCTGAATGCTCCTAGGGCTCTAATCATTTCCAGTCCCTTAGTTTAACTCATTTCACTCTACCATTCTTTTCCCTTATCTTTATTATTCTGCTTTCTGTTTATCCATCCATACATTCATTCATAAAGCCATCTATGCATTCATCCATCGACTCATTCAATTATGAATGCTCTCTCCTCAGTTGGTGGTTATCCGTGACTGGGGAAGAAGTGTTTATTCATTCAACCATGCATGAATAAAAATAAGTCACGAAATTATTGATTCATATAGCCATCCAGTTATTCAGTTCATGCATAGTGACTGTATAATTTGGAGGAGAACTCTGTACAGACTTATGACAAATAAAAAAAATATCTTTCAAAGAATATATCCTGGAGTAATGAGCGTTTTGGACACTGCTCAGAAATGTTAATATATACCGTATTTACTGTCTTAGAACTGAAGATTTCACGGCCTGGAATTATACTCATATTATTTTTTGGGCTACCCCGTGAGGAAGATATTATTCGTAGTTTTTCATACTTTGAATAACTTCTTCCACGTAATGTACGAATTCCAAAAGGAATTTGAGAATAGTATTTATTGTAGGTTGGAAAAGAGAAATTGGCAGTAGCCTGTCACTACTGTAAGGGTTGCAAGGTTTGGAGGGTTTCGTAGACTTATGCCCGGTTGCAGAAAAGTCAATAAAAGTTTGACTGGAGCTTGATCGGCAATCATCCTACGTGAGTTTTCAGGAACAGCAATCAGTGTTTCATCGACGATCAATCTCACATCAAATTAGACCAGTAAGTTCATGCTGATCAAGCACTGATTCTCCAATCACTGCCTGCAATCTTTAAACTCAAGGATGATTTCCTTTCATTAAATACATCTGATTGAAAGTTTCAATGATAAATAAATTCAAGTTCGTGTAGGAAGTGCGATTTGAGTGACGTACTATTTTGTTTAACGTAGTCATTATTCTCACATATAACCTCAATCTTGAACATGGAACGAGTTGATTTATATCAATCAAATCTTGAAGTACATACTTATCTCTGGCATATTGATATCCATGGAAACCCAGACTTTTTAGAATGAATTAGCCAACATGACAAAACATCAAGCTATCCGCAGCATGGTTCTTTACTCTTTTGTAATGTTGCCCAAACAGCATTGGTTTTAATTTTTATTTTCAATTATATGCAAGAATCCCTCCACTATATTAAGTAAGAAGGCTCTATCATTCGATGAAAACATTGGCCATGTCACTTTTTAGTGGGGATATCACTCATATTGTCGAAAATTAATTCAATCAAACGAAAACCACAAAATCCGCTCATTTTTCACCTTTCTCAAACACGATCAAGATTAGCTGTTCCCTGATTCGCTGCCACTTTGAAGTCTTTCCTAGATATCAAAGAGGATAGACACAGTCCTTAACAAATCAATATGGCAGTGGTCACTAATTGCGCTGTTGCCAGATTTATTTCCTTCTCAGACCTTCAGTGAGTAAATTGCAGAAAGTAAATCGGGGTTTAGGTTTTCTGCAACGAACTCTGGAATTAAAGTTGATTGGCAATCAGCTGACGTGCCACAGGGGTTGCCTGTCCGAGGCTGTAAAGGCGTGCTTGGCTCACCCGGAAGGACGTGGGTTCGAATCCCCGTCATGCAGTCTTAAAAATTTAAGAAACGAGATTTTCACTTCCGGAGGTGCACATGGCCCTGAGGTTCACTCAGCCTACATCAAAAATGAGTACCAGGTTAATTCCTGGGGTCAAAGGCGGCCAGGCATAGAGCTGACCACTCTACCCCATCAAGTGCCGAGGTTACGGATAGTGGAAGCCTTTACCTTCCACCCCTTCAAGGGCCTTCATGGCCTGTACGGAGTGACTTGTCCGTAACTATCCATCTAGAGTTATACAAGTGACGAGAAAGTTAAATGTTAATGTAGAAAAACTTATGAAATAAAAATTGGTAATCCAAAGTAAATACAGATTTTTTAAAATTATCTGAAAGGTAGAAAATGTAAATCCTTCAACGTAAAAAAATAATCCATTAAACTTACTAGAGGGTCTCTCTTTAAAACCCAGACCGAGGGCACGGTGTTTCTACTCTCCGCTACAGCAGCTGACTCAGCCCCACTTACGTCGCGCGCGGCCGCCCTGCTTCAAGCGTGTACACAATCTTATAAGATGCTGGATGTGTCATCCTTCACAATGAGGGACTTCATAAACACCATTAAGATTTTTAGCACATCAATAGCGAGAGTCATGATTGTTTACACGGCCATTAAGATGGAACCAGGCCTCATCTGAAAAGAACACAAGCTGTAGGTCGAATAAACGATTATTCAATGATGCAAGATACTACTCACAACATCTCACTCTTGTGGCTGTATCAGCAGGTTTTAAACAATGGGTCCGTGTAAACCTGCACGGTTCGATGTGTAACAGCTTTGTAGCTCTATGTGCAGAAGAAATCGAAACACCTACTTGTGCTAATTTCGTAAGTGATTATTTGAGTGACCGTTCAAAATTCGCACGAATGAAATGAAATGGCGTATGGCTTTTAGTGCCGGGAGTGTCCGAGGACAATTTCGGCACGCCAGATGCAGGTCTTGATTTGACTCCCGTAGGCGACCTGCGCGTGGTGATGAGGATGAAATGATGATGAGGACGACACATACACCCAGCCCCCGTGCCAGCGAAATTAACCAATTAAGGTTAAAATTCCCGACCCTGCCGGGAATCGAACCCGGGACCCCTGTGACCAAAGGCCAGCACGCTAACCATTTAGCTATGGAGCCGGACTACTCGCACCAAAGTTTTCCTGAGACTGTTAAAACTGCACTGAGCACTGAGCCAGTAGTTTCAAATTTATTTACAACTAGCAAATGTACCCGTGCTTCGCTACGGTATTCTACATTGTATACGGATATCGACGTAAATACTGTGCGTGCAGTAAATGAGATTGTTTTAAAATTGCATGTCTCTTAGCCTTATCCGAGAAATAGCATGGGGAGGTCCCCATACGTTGTTTCCAATGTAAAGTGAGGTTTGCGGAGTTGTGATGATAACGGCAGGATCTCTTACCTATTGCCATTCACAATCGAGTTGGCAAGTTTACATTATAATTGCAGGCCCCATTGCCTACTGCGCGGTCACAATCGATTTGGGGAGTTTTAGTTACAATGGCAGACCCATTTCCGACTTTTAGACAGATTACAGTTGAGGAGTTTTTATTATAATAGCAGGCAACTTCCCTACCACCAGTCAAAATTGAGTTGTGCGGTTATCATTATAATGACAGGCCCTTTTTACTGCTGCCAGCCAGCTTACTGCCAGTCACACAGTGTTAGTGAGTTTCCATGAAAATAACAGGCCACTATGCCTAATGCTAGTGAAATTTTAGATTGGAACGTTAGTTTATAATGGCGGGCACCCTGGCCTAGAGCCAAACACAATAGGGTAGGGGACTTTCGAACAAAACTGCATAATCCCTTGCCTTCTGCAGGACAAATCGATAAGTGAATTATTCATTAAAATGGTAGGCCCTCCTTACTAATGCCAGTTACACAGGAGTTGGAGAAGGACCCCATTCCTACTGCCAGCAGTCAAAGTCGGTGTAGGTAGTACTGATTACAATAGCAGACCCACCCTTTCTCGATCGCTACAAATCGACATCAATGAATATATATAGATGGACATACGAAAGTATATGCATGTTTACAATATTGCAGACCTTCATTTACAGATTAACTGCTGCTAAACGGTACGTCATATTGACAAAGGATTGTACCGTAAGGCGCAGTATTTAGCGATCTAAATGGCTGGTCCTATGATATTTTCTCGCATCTCATCTATTCATATGTCAGATTGAGTCAGAAACGTTGAATAGGTTGAAATTTGTGTAAGATTATCTTACATTGCATTACTTTTCGGATAATTATGTGACATAGCATTTGGCTCACATGTGGATACTGGGTGGGCCAATGTTCGTGTAGGGTTTGATCATACTATATTTCCTGTAAGTGATTGAAAGTATGAATTATATTGTATAGGTAAAGAGTCCAAATTTACATAAAATCGAGAAATAGAGACGAATCTAACGTATAAGCGATACAGATACGACAAAAAGTCATAAGACCAAGGTTGAAGATCACTCCTAATTCAACGAAGATTGTGCCATCAGTTATGTGATAGGACTTTCCGTTTATCCCACGAAATACCTCGAAACGAAGGTCTGCACCATCATTAAAATTACTTCCATATTTCGATATTCTTCGGGGATAAAGAATGAAAAAATTAAGGATCTGTGAAGTTTTTCGTCCGTTACAGGTTGAAACGTGTAATTTTGCCAAATTTAAATTTTCTTGCTTGTCTGGCAGATTATGCTGCAATCTGGATTTTGGGTGAGGGGGTAAAAATTATGACTTTCAGGAAATTAAACCAAAAATATGCAGACGATCATTATTACTCCTCAAACGGGTATCTGTACGAAAATTTTCCCAAAATATTCAATGTACAGGCACACACAGTCGTAACGATATTATTTATATAGATACATAAGCAATCTGCTTCACGTACAACACATTTTGGCTACGTCCGCTGGACTTAACCTGCAAAACCAACCGTTCGTGATAATTCACTTATTAATCCTCCTGTCGAAAAATTCACATGGGAAGAAAAGTTTTAGAAATGGATTTCCATTAAGGATTGTAGTTTTCGCTTAATTTCGGATGTGTATATTCTGAGGAAGTGAAAAATCATGGTTCCGGTTTCGGATAAACTCCGAGTAAATTTAGGTATTCAGAAATAATATTGGCACTAAAACCTACACAAGGACAGGTGGGTTCTAAATATCAAGTTTGGTAGAAATATATTCAGTAGTTTTCAAGTGATGAAAACTCATGCAATCAAACCGACAAACAGACACCAAAGTTAAGTAATATGCAGATGGTCATTATTACAACTGAAACGGATAACTGTACGGAAATTCAGCCAAAATAGCCAATGTATAGACAGACGGTCGTTGCGATTATATTTATATAGATGACAGTTAAGCATGGGCGCGTTTGAAAGTGCAAACCTTCATTTCAAGATTTACTGCTCCTAAACGGTACATCATACCAACAAACGGTTTGCACCCTCAGACGTCCCTTTTATCGCTCTACATGTTTGGTTTTAAAACATTTTATCGTATCTCCCATATTTATGGGTTCGATTGAGTTACGATATTTGAATGGGGTGAAATTTGGGTACATTTTCATCATTTTACATTATTTTTCACATACTTATGACGAAGCTAGAATCATGAAATTGGGTTCGCATATAGTCATTGGTCGTGTCAATGTGCGTGCCAAATTCGATGACTCTACCTTTCCCATAAGTATGTCAAACTAAATAATACACGTATAAAAAGCACAAAATTTTCGAACCATCGAAATATACAGCCAAATCTATCCTATAAGGGAGAGAGAGAGAGAGACGACAAAATATCACAGGAACAAAGTTGTAGGTAACTCAAAATTGAACAGAGACCGTGCCATCCGTTTTGTGATAGGACTTACTGTTTAGCCTCGAAATACCTAGAAACGAAGGTCTGCACCGTCATTAAATTGCCCATATTTCGATATTATTCGGCATAAAAAGTGAAATATTTAAAGATCTTGGAAGTTTTCCGTAGGTTACCGGCTAAAACGTATAAATTTGCTTAATTTCAATTTTTCAGCTCGTGTGGCAGATTGTGAGGGAATCTTGATTTTGGGCGAGGGGGGCTGGGGGTAAAATTTAGGACTTCCAGGAAACTATAGAACTATAGCTAAAAAATATGCAGGTGGTCATTATTATCCCTTAAACGGAAAACTGTACGAAAACTTCGCCAGAATAGTCATTGCATAGACACACGTTCGTTACGATATGATTTATCTAGATAGATAAGGAATCTGCTCCATGTATAATACCTTTTGGGCTATGTTCGCTAGACTTAGCCTGAAAAACGACCTTTCATGTTATCTCCCTTATTAATCCTCCCGTTGAAAAATGCACATGAGAAAAAGAAATTAGAATTGGATTTCCAAACAGTTTGATCGATTTCCAGTCAGGTTGGTCTTGTACTTTATATATTGTGGGAGAGTAAAAATCACCATTTTGGTCCCCTATAAAACCCCAGTCCTTTCCGGGAATTTGAAATGGTATAAACCTTAAAAGCTACCGTTGGAGGGGTGGATGCTAAATATAAAGTTTGGTTCAAATATCTCAGTATTTTTCAAGTTGTAAGAAATAAGCTTTACGCGCACCCGCTCTTGCGTTAAGTCCGGTGGGACTTGTACCGAAAAACGGTCCGTTAATGATATCTCAGTAGTTAATGCTGGTATGGAAATGATGCACATGAGGAAAAAAAGGTTTAGGAATTAATTTCCATTAAGGCAGGTAGATTTCCATTAAGTTTGGTTGTGTATATTTTGAGGGAGTGCAAAATCACAGTTTCGCTTTCGTATAAACCCCCAATTAGTTCAGGGATTTAGAAACAATATTTGCCCTAAAACCTACCCAAGGACAGGTGGATTCTAAATATGAAGTTTGGTGCAAATGTATCCAGTAGTTTTCACGTTATAGAAAGACAAAGAGACAAACAGACAAACAAACAAAGAAACAAACAAACAGACAAAGAAACAAAAGAACTAACAGACACCAAGGAAACATGCCCTTGTACAGATGGATGCTATATATAAAGTTTGGTTCAAATATCTTCAGTAGTTTCCAAGTTGAAAGGAATACGCTTTACACGCACCCGCTCTTGCGTTAAGTCCGCTGGGATTTGTACCGAAAAACGGTCCGTTAATGATATCTCCCTTATTAAATCCTGTTATCGAAATGATGCACATGTGAAATAGAGGTTTAGAAATTAATTTTCATTAAAGCAGGTAGATTTAAATTAAGTTAGGTTGTGTATACTTTGAGGGAGTGCAAACTCACAGTTTCGGTTTCGTAAAAATCCCCACTCAGATCAGGGATTTAGAAAAGATATTTGCGCTAAAACCTACCCAAGGACAGGTGGATTCTAAATCTGAAGTTTGGTGGAAATATATCCAGTAGTTTACAAGTTATAGAAGGACAGACAAACAGACAAACAAACAAACAGACAAACAGACAGACAAACAGACACCAAAGCTAAAAATTATGCAGATGTTCATTATTACACCTGAAACGGATAGCTGTACGGAAATTTCGCCAAAATAATCAATGTGCTGAACCCTTTGGTCCATATTGTGGGATACCTACCTTTCTTACCTATCAGCAAAGTTCATGAGATCTGTCTCTTGGGTCGTATCGGGTTCTTCGTCACTTGCTGAGGTAAAGGTAGGGTTCAGTAATTCTAATCTATCTACTGGAATGAAAGGTCTGTTTAAAAGATTCCTTTTTATTCAGGAAAATTCTGAAGCAATCTGATATGTCAACGGTATCATAGATGTCAATTGTGTCCACTGGACACCACAATCATTTTTACATAAAGATCAGAACACTGGTGTGAGACTTTAACGTAACTGCCTGATGGGCATTCTCACTAGAAACCATTGTCTCAATTATTAATTATTTAAGAAAGGAAAGTCTGGAAATCCTTAAATTCGGCTTCCATGTGAGACCACATGTACCATCATAGTGATTCGTTATGGTCCAGCCCTCATAACACGAACTCTGGACTCTGGGTATAATTAAGGCAGTCCAATTGGTGTGTGCCACAAAGTGGTTCTACGGCATGGACCCTTAATTGAATCGATGTGACCTGCGTCTATGTCATAGACCGACATCTAAACTTCTAAGTTACTTTAAAGTAATTGTGGATGATGACCGCAAGGAAATGATGCTACAATGGCATATGGCCCTAATCTAGGTCACTGAGGTTGATGACCCCCTGACCATCCAAGTTTCTAGGCTGAAGGCTAAACACAATTAAGTTACATCGGTTGATGACCAAAGTTTCCACTTTACTATCCCCAGCACATTCACTGCTCAATCAATCAAAGTTCAATAATTACAACAATAGCAATGCTCACAAACTGGCAGTAAAATCCATTTCCTTCGGACATGTCCCCTTAATCGTTACTTTACATTTAAATATTCCCCAGAAAACAAACTAAAATTTCCAGAATGCATCTCCAAGTTATTCGCTTGATTAAAGTTATTTCCAAATGCGGTTTCACTGAATTAAATAATTAAATAAATTTAAATGATTTAACGAAATGTTAAAGAACAGTAAATTTTATCTCCGCGGACTCTGGTTTCTTCACAAATTCCTACGCAGCTGTGATGTGAATTCAATCTTGTGATATTTATCTGGCTGGAAAAGAATTGTTACATAATTCATGTCCAGTTATATATCTTGTCTCATGATCTCACACTTTAAAATCTAATCTAGTCCTAACCGTTATTAACACTTGGATATGTTAATAATCTACGTACAAACCAAACAACTCGCCATATAATTACGATGTCATATCTCGTCATACCATTTATGAATTTTGCACACCCCTCACAGACAAACCAATCATCACAACCATCGCTCTATATTTTGGACAACTCTGAATTTGGTTACTCTGTTCCTTATACTCAAAGTTCGTGATTTCAAATGTTCATTACGTCCCCAATTAAACAAATTTTACAGTATGTCACAATACTCAGATTATTACCGGCTATGAATTTCAACTAAATCCAGCATTTTAACGTTCTCCCCGGCCAAGAATACAGTACAATCTCAATTCCACGCCTGTCCCGTTATCATATGGTGTAGCCTTCACAGCTGAGGCCTCTCGTCCCCAAGTTCGCTTGGCAGTAACATGAAACACCTGGTTTGTTCCAGTTGACTGGCTTCTCAAAATGCTCACCTTTAAACTCTGCCGACATAATTAAACAAGTACGATATTCTAACCACCAAAAATGCACATATTATGCTTCAAGATGCCCACACTAATTATACGCGTCGCAAATTAATACCGCTATGGATTTCTATGTATTTCTTTCCATTCCCAACATTATAAAATATACCTCGGGCTATCGTGTCCCGGCTTCAATGACAGGACTCTAACCTGATTCGCACATCTCATCTCAACTCATATAAAACATTCCCCGGGCTTCCATGTCCCGGTTTCAATGACAGGTCCAACCTGAATCACAAATCTCATATCAACGACACTAACCTCTGTTCCCCAGCTCCACAATTATCATCGACAAAGAACTGGAATAAAATCCTTACTAGAAATCTCGACGTCTAATATCGCACAATGCATTAATTATGAATAACTTCGCATAAATGGTATCGTATTTAATAACTTGATTTTTACGAAAAATGACTGAAACATTCTACTAGATCTTTTTATTGTCAGTCAGACACAGTTTAAAATGGGCCTAGAAAAACGTTTCTCTCCGTGACCAAATTCATCACCCTAGATTCTCACCCGACAGCGCGCTTCCACTCGATTGAAAGTGAGTAACCATGGATTCCTACATTATTAACGTCAAATTGCAGACATAAAAATTTACGTCGAATGAACATCTTAATTTGACATCACAAAATATAGGCAGTACACTCACACAGATAACGATCTACATTGGACGTGATATCACTTCGAAACCCTATTCAATAACTTTTACAACATTATACGCACTCGCAAGGCTTCAAAAGTTTATCCAAGTGGAAAATGAAACAAATGACTCTTTTAGTCGTACTCTCACATTTACAAAACTTAGTAGGGGTGACCACTGCGTCGTATATCCCCATTCAAATACACTTTTAGAGATCATGAAACAAGATATAATAGGTAGTAAGATGGAAAGTCACCTACCTCATGTAGTCACATCATTGTTCGCCATAGGGCTCACCTGCGACCCTGGCATTTTATTTAGCCATTTTTACATTCATGGCTTTACAAACCATTATTATATTTCTTCAGGTTTCCTGGAATAAAGCATTAAAAAAAGAAAATACCCTTCACTTGTTTGCTGAGCGCACACGATGGACTATAATTATTTCCGCACACGAATTACTTAATCACATTAGAATTTATTCAGTACCTTGACCGTCTTATCTGGTACAATTATTTCGCTCAAGAAAACTATCTCCTCACGGAGTCAAGACCTAGCCACAATGGCTAAAATCTGCAGTAGAACTCAGTCTACTTTTGTTGTTTGATTTCGCAGAGCAGCTCAACAATTTTTCGTCCGCTTTGTATCACAAATGCCGGAGAAGGAGACTTCGTCATGGCGTCCCTTCATATTTATAGCAGTTACCCCCTCTCTTCGGATATCTCCCTTTGCCGCCAAAAAATTTCTATAAATTTTCTGACTTAACTAAACTGTAATTTCAAGAGTTTTGAAAGTGACTACATGCTTGCTACATTTCTGGCGGTAGTGTTCATGGACATTTAAAATTTATACGGGTTCGATTTGTGAGATGATTGACCCCCTTTGATAGGCACTATATTTTTTGGCTTGGCTTGGGTCACGCCATGTACACGCGTTTTGTATAGTTCACAAAAATGACTTGAGATTCTTCCACCGTCGACACGTGTGGCTGACGTCACGTACCCCAGAGCGTAGGACCGAAGGTAATCACCCCCTCGTCACGTGTCAAATCCATGATATCAAGTATCCAACTTTTAATTTAATTGTTAATTTATGCATAATGTTCTAAGGGCACAAAGGTCATGGGTTCAGTACAGATACACGGTCGTTACGATTTTATTTATATAGATTACGTGAATCTATGCGCGTGAAGGTGGCACTTCACCAGGAAATTTCTGAACAAACGCATCGCGTACCCGTCGAGCCGACTCGTACTTAGAGCATCCTTTACATACGAAAATATGGTGTTGCAATGATAACTGTGTCGCACCATGTTAACAGATGATATTCAGACCGGCTACTGATCCTACGCTTCTTGCAAGGTCAAGAACTATGCGCGCGCCTCCTGTATAACTGCTTAGACCTCGAAGAGTAGAAACGTCGCTGGACGGTCTGGGTCTATAAGAAAGACCCTGTATAATTCTTACACAATTTCCAGGAAGCATGCACGAGTGTTGTAAATCTATGAGGACACTGCTGAAAGGAGAAGCTGTGACAGCAATCATATTTCCTGAAACTGTTAGTCACTGACTGTATGGAACCAGACCTAATATAAATTATCGTTTAAGTTAATGCGATATAAGAGTAGCTGTGACAGAAAGATTACTCTTTCTTGGTTGCTCGCATCCTTATTAAAAACTGAAAAGACAGTCTGCAACATCTAGTCAACACTCCTGACTTGGCGATATGTAAATATATTTTAGATATCTAAACACTGGACGTGAAGCAAGAAATAAGTGAAGCATATTCTGGGAAATGAAGACATTGTGGTAGACGCCACTTCGAATACCATTCGTAATAATACACATTACAGTAAGAGAAAAGTCCTGATCAATGAGTAAAGGGAACATATTAAATTCTCTGTTGCAACTTGATTTTAAACAGGGAAGCAGGGAACTATTAAGTCATGAGTTCATTACTTACTTCAATGTGTCAGCTCACAGGATAATCTGTTTCTTTATCACTGGCACTATTGCCGGAATAACTCCGCCTTCTTGTGACAGGTGAGTCCCGCCTACACGTCACCTCATAATTGGTCGCGCAACAATTAACACACACGATAAATTGCGTGTAGGTTACATGGCTGGAACAAGAGTCTCAAGCTCATAAAATTACATTAGTTTTATGCTGACTTGAGAGTAGTATAATAGACGGGTTCGGCGGCCTCCTCCTCCTCCGGCTCTCGGAAGAGGCCTCCTCCTCAGCCAGTGGCCTCCTCCTCCTCCTCAGCCAGTGGCCTCCCAGTGGCCACCTCCTCCTCCTCCTCAGCCAGTGGCCTCCCAGTGGCCTCCTCCACCTCAGCCAGAGGCCTCTTCCAGTGCTGCCAACTTAACCTAACTAGCGCGAGATAAACAAAGCCACGTGCTTTTTGACAGACAACAACGCACCGCTAACCTCAGTACTGCCATCTTGACGGGCCTAAACCTCAGTAGTGCCAACTTAACCTCACAAGCGCGAGGTAAACAAAGCCACGTGCTTTTTGACAGCCACGTGCTTTTTGACAGATTTGTAAACAAAGCCACGTGCTTTTTGACAGCTGTCATCGACAACAACGCATCGCAAACCTCAGTACTACCATCTTGACGGGCCTAAACCCCAGTAGTGCCAACTTAACCTAACTAGCATGAGGTAAACAAAGCCACGTGTTTTTTGACAGCCACGTGCTTTTTGACAGACAACAACGCATCGCTAACCTCAGTACTGCCATCTTGACGGGCCTAAACCTTAGTGGTACCAACTTAACCTCACTAGCGCGAGGTAAACAAAGCCACGTGCTTTTTGACAGCCACGTGCTTTTGACAGATTTGTAAACAAAGCCACGTGCTTTTTGACAGACAACAACGCATCGCAAACCTCAGTACTGCCATCTTGACGGGAATAAACCTTAGTGGTACCAACTTAACCTCACTAGCTCGAGATAAACAAATCCACGTGCTTTTTGACAGCCACGTGCTTTTTTGATAGCTGTCATCTGCCATCTTTGAGCACAGTGCTGCCCTCTTTAGCTACTTACCTTTGAAATGTGGTGGCGGATAATTTGAAAAAATGCTTTTCGACATGCAGCCATCTTTAATCCAGAGAGAACAGTGCTGCCCTCTATGTGGTGGCGGCAAATTCCACGTGCTCTTGTTTGAAAACATACTCACGTGCTTTTTTTTTTGACAGCTGTCATCCGCCATCTTTAATCCAGAGAGAACAGTGCTGCCCTCTATGTGGTGGCGGCAAATTCCACGTGCTCTTGTTTGAAAACATACTCACGTGCTTTTTTGACAGCTGTCATCTGCCATCTTTAATCTATAGAGCACAGTGCTGCCCTCTTTAGCTACTTACCTTTGAAATGTGGTGGCGGCAAATTGAAAAATTCCACGTGCTCTTGTTTGAAAACATACTCACGTGCTTTTTTGACAGCTGTCATCCGCCATCTTTAATCCAGAGAGAACAGTGCTGCCCCGGCGGCGGCAAATTCCACGTGCTCTTGTTTGAAAACATACTCACGTGCTTTTTTGACAGCTGTCATCTGCCATCTTTAATCTATAGAGCACAGTGCTGCCCTCTATGTGGTGGCGGCAAATTGAAAAATTCCACGTGCTCTTGTTTGAAAACATACTCACGTGCTTTTTTGACAGCTGTCATCCGCCATCTTTAATCTAGAGAGAACAGTGCTGCACTCTATGTGGTGGCGGTAAATTCCATGTGCTTTACAAACCTATGTGCTTTTCTGACAGCTGTCATCCGCCATCTTTAATCTAGAGAGAACAGTGCTGCACTCTATGTGGTGGCGGCAAATTCCACGTGCTCTTGTTTGAAAACATACTCACGTGCTTTTTTGACAGCTGTCATCTGCCATCTTTAATCTATAGAGCACAGTGCTGCCCTCTATGTGGTGGCGGTAAATTGAAAAATTCCACGTGCTCTTGTTTGAAAACATACTCACGTGCTTTTTTGACAGCTGTCATCCGCCATCTTTAATCCAGAGAGAACAGTGCTGCCCTCTATGTGGTGGCGGCAAATTGAAAAATTCCACGTGGAAACAAAGCCATGTGCTTTTTTGACAGCTGTCATCTGCCATCTTTGAGAACAGTGCTGCCCTCTATGTGGTGACGGCAAATTCCACGTAGAAACATACTCACGTGCTTTTTTGACAGCTGTCATCCGCCATCTTTGAGAACAGTGCTGCCCTCTATGTGGTGACGGCAAATTCCACGTAGAAACAAAGCCATGTGCTTTTTTGTCAGCTGTCATCCGCCACCTTTAATCACCGTGCTGCCCTGTGACGGCAAATTCCATGTAGAAACAAAGCCATGTGCAGCTGTCATCCGCCATCTTTAATCACCGTGCTGCCCGGTGACGGCAAATTCCACGTGGAAACAAAGCCATGTGCAGCTGTCATCCGCCATCTTTAATCACCGTGCTACACTCTATGTGGTGACGACAAATTCTAAATGCTTTACAAACCCATGTGCTTTTCTGACAGAGCTGTCATCCACCATCTTTAATCACCGTGCTGCCCCGGTGATGGCAAATTCCACGTGCTCTTGTTTGGGAACAAAGCTTTTAATCCAGAGAGAACAGTGCTGCCCCGGTGGCGGTAAATTCCACGTTCTCTTGTTAGTTCGTGATTTAAAATCTAAGCTAGCTGTAAATCCCCGATTCTCGACAGATTCTTAATCCGAGTTGTCAGGAAGGGCAACCAAGAGCTTAGATACTGCTAGTTTTGCATCAGGGAGGGCGACTAGTCTTAAAAACAAATTCTTGCGATTTAAAATCTTAGTCAGGAAGGACATCCGGCCGTAAAACAATAGTTCGTGATTTAAAATCTAAGAAGTGCATCTAGCTGTAAATCCCCGATTCCCCGTGTTAGACGTTGTAAAACAGATTCTTAATCTGAGTTGTCAGGAAGGGCAACCGGTCGTAAAACTATGAGGTTAGATACTGCTAGTTTTGCATCAGGAAGGATAACTCAACACATTCATGTGATTTAAACACATTTTTATCCCCAAGAGAATCGAACCCGAGACTACCGGGTGAGAGGCATGCATACTGTAGGCTATAGATTCGTTCTACAGTCCTCGAAGTATCAGCACAGTCATTCTGAGCGAGTTGTGTAGAATGCATGTGTTAGCTGAAATTGTACACGTATCTTCCGGCTCGACCTTGAGCTAGGACACTGATAAGCGGCTTGTAACTCGCGAACGTCTTCTTATGTGAGTACCATTCAAGCTCTTAAAACACAGTACTAATTAAGGTTGTAAAATATTCTGAAATAGTCCACCTCTGTAGTGCAGTAGTTAGCTGCTACCCTCGGAGGTCCGAGTTCGATTCCTGGCTCTGCCACGGAATGTGTAGCATTTAGCCTATGTAAGTTCCTAACGTAAACTATCATGATTGTACGGAGAGGTTAAAACACACACAGTGCCTACTCCTATCGAAAGAACCTGCACGGTACCGGCATGTAGGCTTCTCCTGGTGAAGGTGCTTGCACATGGTTTAACGCCTCCTATCAACAGCCGTTACTTAATGCTGGCTTTTTTTGCACACCCCGCCTCACACCATACGACCGGCTGCCCTTCCTGACTAGGATTTTAAATCGCAGTATACGTGATAAATTTGTTGTAGCGGGTTTTATAACTAGATATCCCGGTACCGATACATAGCCTACTCCACTGAAGAAGCCTGCACAAGGCTTATTGCCTCCATCCGACAAATGAATCACTGTCAAGTCTTGTACTCAAAAAAATCATTTTCGAAGGAGTCTGCACAAGGTTTAACGTCCCCATCAACAGCCCTTACTTAATGCTGGCTTTTTTGCACACCCCGCCTCACATCATACGACCGGCTGCCCTTCCTGACTAGGATTTTAAATCGCAGTATACGTGATAAATTTGTTGTAGCGGGTTTTATAACTAGATATCCCGGTACCGATACATAGCCTACTCCACTGAAGAAGCCTGCACAAGGCTTATTGCCTCCATCCGACAAATGAATCACTGTCAAGTCTTGTACTCAAAAAAATCATTTTCGAAGGAGTCTGCACAAGGTTTAACGTCCCCATCAACAGCCCTTACTTATTGCTAGCTTTTTTGCACACCCCGCCTCACACCATACGACCGGCTGCCCTTCCTGACTAGGATTTTAAATCGCAGTATACGCGATAAATTTGTTGTAGCGGGTTTTATAACTAGATATCCCGGTACCGATACATAGCCTACTCCCGACTAGAAGAAGCCTGCACAAGGCTTATTGCCTCCATCCGACAAATGAATCACCGTCAAGTCATGTACTCAAAAATCATTTTCGAAGGAGTCTGCACAAGGTTTAACGTCCCCATCAACAGCCCTTACTTATTGCTAGCTTTTTTGCACACCCCGCCTCACACCATAGTTTTATACGACCGGTTGCCCTTCCTGACTAGGATTTTAAATCGATATCCCGACATAGCCTACTCCTACCGAAGAAGTCAGCTTAACGCCTCCATCCAACAAATGAATCACCCTCAAACACTCTTCAATCATTCTCGCTACTTCGGAAGATAGCGGGTTCGAACTGGAAGCCGTAAATGTTAGGCGAGGGACCTGCGTGATCGTCATTGCATGATCTAGCCGGATGCCCTTCCCGACGGTATAAGTTGCCAGGATTTGAATCGCGTACCCTGACTAGAAGAAGCCTGCACATAGCTTAACGCCTCCATCCGACGAATGAATCACCCTCAACACTCTTCAATCATTCTCGCTACTTCGGAAGATAGCGGGTTCGAACTGGAAGCCGTAAATGCTAGGCGAGGGGCCTGCGCGATCGTCATTACATGATCTAGCTTTAGCTCAATACCTACAGGTAAGGAATACCGCGTATGTACCCTCGAGAAGTCGAGGATCACACGCTAACTTTCCAAGGATCGAACTCTTAAATTCTAACACCTCGGTATCAACAGGAGGTTTGAATACGTCAGCCTGCAGGTAGGAGCTCTTGTTTGCATTCGTTCCGACTGTACCGCAGTTGTCAGCTCAGCGATTATCATATCCGCTTGGTAACAAGCAGAATATTTAGCCGCAGCAGTCTGCGCGAAGTGCTCACAGTTCTCTGTATGCGTTTATTACGTACACACGCATCTCCCGTCTGCAGTGAATATTATTCTTCAGCTTAAGGTAAGGTAGAACTGTTAATTACCTTTTTTTTTATTTGCAAAGCAACTTCTACGCTAGACATCTACATTCATATATGTTCTTTTCTTTTTAGGTACCGTTCGAAAGTACGCAACAATTTTATTCATCCCAGTAACAGCCTGCAGCACGTGCATTTTTTTAAAGGTATGTTTTCGAACTTTGAGTTGTAAAGATAATTAGGTTAGATGATGTACCCTACACTACATTTATATATGTTTTTTCTTTTTTTAGGTACGACCAGAATATTATCATTCGAGTTTCAGGCTTGAACGCACGCATTTTTTACATCCGAGTAACAGTTTGCAGCGCGAAGATTTTAAGGTATGTCTGACCTCTATTCGTCGAAACTTGGTTTCTTCTAAAACATCGTAACTTTAGTCTATTGATAAATAGTTGTTCTCTTTAATCCTCACGCTATAGACGAGGTGCGTACATAGCTATGTCTGCCCTCAACAGGCTGAAACTTGGTTTCTTCCGTAACTTTAAGCTAATCATAAATAGTTGTTCTCTTTAATCAACATACTATAGACGTGGTATAATTTCAAACACGTACACATAGCTATGTCTGCCCTCAACGGGTTGAAACTTGGTTTCTTCCGAACATCGTAACTTTAGTCTATTGATAAATAGTTGTTCTCTTTAATCTACATACTATAGACGAGGTGCGTACATAGCTATGTCCGTCCTCAACAGGCTTAAACTTAGTTTCTTCCGAACATCGTAACTTTAGTCTATTGATAAATAGTTGTTCTCTTTAATCCTCACGCTATAGACGTGGTATAATTTCGAACACGCACACATAGCTATGTCTGACCTCAACGGGTTGAAACTTGGTTTCTTCCGAACATCGTAACTTTAGTCTATTGACAAATAGTTATTTTCTTTAATCTGCATGTCATAGAAGAGGTTAATCTTATAATTTCAAACACGCACGCATAGCTATGTCTGACCTCAGCAGGCTGAAACTTGGTTTCTTCCGAACATCGTAACTTTAAGCTAATCATAAATAGTTGTTCTCTTTAATCAACATACTATAGACGTAGTATAATTTCAAACACGCACACATAGCTATGTCTGCCCTCAACAGGTTGAAAGTTGGTTTCTTCCGAACATCGTAACTTTAGTCTATTGATAAATAGTTGTTCTCTTTAATCAACATACTATAGACGTGGTATAATTTCAAACACGCACACGTAGCTATGTCTGTCCTCAACAGGTTGAAACTTGGTTTCTTCCGAACATCGTAACTTTAGTCGTTCTCTTCAATCCTCATGCTATAGGCCTAACTCACAGCCATGTCCAACCTCTATAGGTTGAACATCGCAACTTTAGGCTAATCTCTATTGGTTGTTCTCTTTTCAGAACTTGTTGCATACGCTGTTCACCTAAACACTTTATTCGAAGAAAGAGAAGACACTATGTTCCCATGCGAGCTGTGTAAGGCAATGTTCACAAGACGTGACAACCTTGCACGCCATGTAAAAACAAAACATCATCAGCTATCTGCTTGCGACTATAACCCAACTATGTTCCCCTGCGAACAGTGTAAGGCAACGTTCGTAAGACAGGATAACCTTGCACGTCATATAAAAGCAAAACACCCTAGCATAACATCTGCTTTATGTGATGTTTGCGGGCTGTACTTCGCTAATGTAGAGCAATACCAGGCTCACTTAGCAGAGGTACATCAAATATCTACTTGCCCTCAGGTAGTAGTAGGGAAAAAGCGTGCAGCTACTGATGTAGCTGTAGAAAGTACTAGTAGTAAAAAACCTAGGAAAAATGAACTTCAAACTATTCACTGCGAGCACTGTAACACTGATGTACCATCTTCGCATTTTCAGGGACACTTACGGAGTAATGCGCATAAAAATAATGCGTGTAGAAGTGGTAGTAACGCAAACATCGAGGAAATTAATACAGCATTTAAAAGTAGGATTGCTAGTTACCGAATTCGCACCAGTCAAAAGTTTCAGAGCACTTCAAACTTTTTAAATTGCGTTCAACCGGATGTACAACAGCTTCTTGCTAAATCTTTGTCCAATCATAGTTTATTTAAAGTTAATTTTGAACTTTTCGCCTTGTACATTAAAAGCACGGATGAATCCGAAATAACGGACATTAAATCATTTAATACGAAGAATTTTGTCATAAGTCAGTCGACTAATTTTGGTGATGTACTTAGGGATGTCTCTAACATTATTTCAACTAAGAGCGAGGAATTTCAGGAAAAGGAATCAGGGTGGGCTTTAGTTGAAATAATGTATCTAGAAGTTAACATCAATAAGTACAATCCCATGCGAGGTTCATCGTACATCGAGCTGCCGACATGGATTCAGCGAAAAGAAGCTGTTGTAAACATCCAAAACAATGACGAAGCATGTTTTGCATAGGCGGTGATGTCGGCTTTAAATCCTGCGAAATCAGACGTAGCTAAGAGAACATCATCCTATCCACACTATTCAACGCAGCTAAATTTCGATAGTATAGAATTTCCCGTACAGTTAAAGGATATTAAGCGCTTTGAGGAACTAAATAACATTAGTATCAATGTGTATGGTGTAGAGAAAAAGTCTGTAGTAGGTCCTCTGTATTATACATGTCATAAGAAGAGTACTCACGTTAATTTACTCTATATTGAAAACAGTGAGAATAGCCACTTTTGCTGGATTAAAAATCTGGGTAGACTTGTTGGTAGTCAGTTATCCAAAGATAAGTGTAAAAAGTGGCTATGTGATGGATGCTTGCAGTATTTTAAAACTGAAGATCAGTTAACGAAGCATTCCAAGAATGACTGCAATCATGTACGTACAGAGATACCTACTACAGGCAATAATGTTTTAAAATTTACAAATTTTCACAAGCAGATGTGGGTACCGTTCGTGATTTATGCAGACTTTGAAGCCATCCTCACGCCATGCAACACATGCTCACCTAATCCTGACAACTCTTTCACTAATACTACGCACATGCATGTCCCGTATAGCTTCGCGTATTACATCAAGTGTAGTTACGATAGTACGCTTAACAAGTTAGAGCTGTATCGAGGACATGATGCTGCTAAAGTATTTTTAGAAAGACTTGAAAGTGATGCAGTTCGTCTCGGTCGTATTCTGAATAGTAATATTCCTATGAAGCCACTCACCGACATTCAGTTAAATGATCATGAACGTGCTACAAAGTGTAGCATTTGTGATGGGGAATTTTCCGAAAATGACCCTAAAGTTTTTGATCATGATCATTTAACTGGTTTCTACAGATGTGCCGCTCATTATAGCTGTAATCTTAAGTATAGAGTTCCTAAATTCATCCCTGTAATTTTTCATAACTTATCCGGTTACGACTCTCATTTCATCATTTCACAATTTGGAGCTTCGGATGAAAAAGTAGATATAATCCCTCAGAATAAAGAGCGGTACATTGCGTTTGCAAAGTCTGTAAAAGTAGATGCTGAGCATTCTATAAAACTGAGATTCCTTGACTCGTTTCGCTTTATGGCGAGTAGCCTCGATAAAATTTCTAGTCATTTACAGCCTGAACAATTTACGGAAATTCGACGCGTTTTCCCTGAAGAAGCGCAGTTTAATTTACTTCGGCGTAAGGGTGTTTTTTGTTACGAATATCTCGACTGCTTAGACCGCCTCGAAGAACGTGCCTTACCATCGAAACAATCCTTTTACAGCTCGCTGAATTCAGCAGATATTAGTGATGATGACTATTTACATGCACAACATATCTGGGAGCAGTTCCACATTCAAACGCTGGGTGAATACTCCGATTTATATTTAAAGACAGATGTACTTTTGTTAGCTGATGTTTTTGAAAATTTTCGCTGTGTTTGCATGAACACCTACAGCCTTGACCCATGTCAGTATTTTACTGCACCTGGGTTAAGTTGGGACGCGATGTTAAAATACACGCGTGTGAATTTGGAGCTGCTAACGGATATCGATATGGTGCACTTTATAAAAGCATCCATTCGAGGCGGTCTGAGTCAGTGCAGCGGCCGGTATTCGAGGGCTAATAATAAGTACATGCCGAGTTTCGATTCCAGTCAGGAATCTCGGTATATCGTTTACCTCGATGCTAATAATCAGTATGGGTGGGCGATGAGTCAGCATCTACCGGTGAGTGGTTTCCGCTGGCTGACGCAGTGCGAAATTGATGCTTTACAGCTACACGCCCTAGGTGATGAAGCTGATAAAGGTTATTTCCTCGAAGTTGACTTACAGTATCCGAAAGAGTTACACACTTCTCATAATGACCTACCGTTCTGCCCTGAAAATATGAAGTCCCCGTACATTGCATCAACGACGAAAATGCTCATTGCTAATTTATGCGATAAATCAAAGTATATCATTCATTACCGAAATTTAAAACAGTGTTTGCAGCATGGTTTGAAGTTATCCAAAATTCATCGCGTACTAGAATTTAATCAGTCACCGTGGCTAAAGCCATATATCGATCTGAACAATAATTTAAGAACGAATGCGGTTAACGAGTTTGAAAAAGATTTCTACAAGCTCATGAATAACAGTGTGTTTGGTAAGACTATGGAGAATGTTGACAAACGCGTTGATGTAAAATTGATTACAAACTGGGATAATATTAAGAAAAGGTATGGTGCTAACTATTTAATAAGTAAACCAAATTTCCACAGCTGCACCATCATACACGAGAATTTAGTTATTATACAGATGAATCGTGTCAAGGTTAAGTATGACAAACCTACCTACGTCGGCTTCACAGTACTTGAATTGGCTAAAACACTCATGTATGAATTCCATTACGATTATATGATGAAGAAGTACGCGCATAATGCGCAATTGCTCTACACAGATACCGATTCGTTTATTTATCAAATCAAAACTGATGACTATTACAATGATATAAAGCCTGACTTGGGTAGGTTTGATACGAGTAACTATCCTGCAGATAATCAATATCATCTACCGCTAGTGAACAAAAAGGTTCTAGGTAAAATGAAAGATGAATGTGCTGGGAATATTATCGATTGATTTGTAGGTACTAAATCCAAGTCATATTGCATAAAACTCTTAAATGAATTACAAATAAAGAGATTGAAGGGGGTTAAAAAGAATGTCGTTCAGAATCAGCTAAGTTTTGAAAACTATAACAATTGCATTAAAAGTAATCCACCTGTTTTGCATAAGCAAATGTCTGTCATTAGAAGCAAGAAGCACCAGTTGTACACTCATTTAATTAGTAAGGTAGCCCTTAATAGCGATGATTGTAAACGGTTTGTCATTCCAAATTCTACCAACACGCTAGCCTGGGGGCATAGTAGTATTGATAAGTACTACTTTACATAAACATTATGCTAGAGGTGTGTGTACTTACGTTACGCTGTCTTACATCACAATTCGGGGAGGAACGCTGGTACGACAAGTCTAAACTTGTACATTCAAGAATTGCATCGAGAAGTACGCTAGGGTGAAATGATTCGAGATAAAACTTGTACATACAAGATGTAAATAAATAATGAAGAATTGGCATATTCTTTTATTTTAGGTTAGGTATCACCTTCCTCCCGCTCCTTATTTGCAGGATAGAGTTTTTTATTATTACTCATAGAAGAAAGAAGGTGATGAGCAGTTTCGTGAGTATAGTTCGGTAAGTATCTCGAGAGCAGAATTTTTTTTGTCAAAAAAGCACATAGCTTTGTAAAGCACGTAGAATTTGCCACTACCGGGGTAGCACTGTTCTCTCTGGATTAAAAGCTTTGTTCCCAAACAAGAGCACGTGGAATTTGCCGTCACCGGGGCAGCACGGTGATTAAAGATGGTGGATGACAGCTCTGTCAGAAAAGCACATGGGTTTGTAAAGCATTTAGAATTTGTCGTCACCACATAGAGTGTAGCACGGTGATTAAAGATGGCGGATGACAGCTGCACATGGCTTTGTTTCCACGTGGAATTTGCCGTCACCGGGCAGCACGGTGATTAAAGATGGCGGATGACAGCTGCACATGGCTTTGTTTCCACGTGGAATTTGCCGTCACCGGGCAGCATGGTGATTAAAGATGGCGGATGACAAAAAAGCACATGGCTTTGTTTCTACGTGGAATTTGCCGTCACCACATAGAGGGCAGCACTGTTCTCTCTGGATTAAAGATGGCGGATGACAGCTGTCAAAAAAGCACGTGAGTATGTTTTCAAACAAGAGCACGTGGAATTTTTCAATTTGCCGCCACCACATAGAGGGCAGCACTGTTCTCTCTGGATTAAAGATGGCGGATGACAGCTGTCAAAAAAGCACATGGCTTTGTTTCTACGTGGAATTTGCCGTCACCGGGCAGCACTGTTCTCAAAGATGGCGGATGACAGCTGTCAAAAAAGCACGTGAGTATGTTTTCAAACAAGAGCACGTGGAATTTGCCGCCACCACATAGAGGGCAGCACTGTTCTCTCTGGATTAAAGATGGCGGATGACAGCTGCCAAAAAAGCACGTGAGTATGTTTTCAAACAAGAGCACGTGGAATTTTTCAATTTGCCGCCACCACATTTCAAAGGTAAGTAGCTAAAGAGGGCAGCACTGTGCTCTATAGATTAAAGATGGCAGATGACAGCTGTCAAAAAAGCACGTGAGTATGTTTTTAAACAAGAGCACGTGGAATTTGCCGCCACCACATAGAGGGCAGCACTGTTCTCTCTGGATTAAAGATGGCGGATGACAGCTGTCAAAAAAAAAAGCACGTGAGTATGTTTTCAAACAAGAGCACGTGGAATTTGCCGCCACCACATAGAGGGCAGCACTGTTCTCTCTGGATTAAAGATGGCTGCATGTCGAAAAGCATTTTTTCAAATTATCCGCCACCACATTTCAAAGGTAAGTAGCTAAAGAGGGCAGCACTGTGCTCAAAGATGGCAGATGACAGCTATCAAAAAAGCACGTGGCTGTCAAAAAGCACGTGGATTTGTTTATCTCGAGCTAGTGAGGTTAAGTTGGTACCACTAAGGTTTATTCCCGTCAAGATGGCAGTACTGAGGTTTGCGATGCGTTGTTGTCTGTCAAAAAGCACGTGGCTTTGTTTACAAATCTGTCAAAAGCACGTGGCTGTCAAAAAGCACGTGGCTTTGTTTACCTCGCGCTAGTGAGGTTAAGTTGGTACCACTAAGGTTTAGGCCCGTCAAGATGGCAGTACTGAGGTTAGCGATGCGTTGTTGTCTGTCAAAAAGCACGTGGCTGTCAAAAAACACGTGGCTTTGTTTACCTCATGCTAGTTAGGTTAAGTTGGCACTACTGGGGTTTAGGCCCGTCAAGATGGTAGTACTGAGGTTTGCGATGCGTTGTTGTCGATGACAGCTGTCAAAAAGCACGTGGCTTTGTTTACAAATCTGTCAAAAAGCACGTGGCTGTCAAAAAGCACGTGGCTTTGTTTACCTCGCGCTTGTGAGGTTAAGTTGGCACTACTGAGGTTTAGGCCCGTCAAGATGGCAGTACTGAGGTTAGCGGTGCGTTGTTGTCTGTCAAAAAGCACGTGGCTTTGTTTATCTCGCGCTAGTTAGGTTAAGTTGGCAGCACTGGAAGAGGCCTCTGGCTGAGGTGGAGGAGGCCACTGGGAGGCCACTGGCTGAGGAGGAGGAGGAGGTGGCCACTGGGAGGCCACTGGCTGAGGAGGAGGAGGAGGCCACTGGCTGAGGAGGAGGCCTCTTCCGAGAGCCGGAGGAGGAGGAGGCCGCCGAACCCGTCTATTATACTACTCTTGAGTACATTGAAGTGATTATGCAGAACATACTCCGCAATATATCTCTGTTGCTCTCTAACTTCAAGCGTGTGAAGAAAAGGAATAATTTTGAAACTTTGGAAAATGAGTACATCGGAGACAAAAAACAATGCTCCTTGAGAAGGGAGTAAGAAATACTGTACTTGCAAAGTGAATATGGAAACGGTCGGTCAGAGAAATTGGGAAGAGAATTAGAAGACAAATAATGAGTAAATTCAATGTCATATTCTGGTAAAATATGACTGCTATACATATCACACAAGCTATGGCCACCTTACATGATATACGTGCTTTAATTTTGGGATTCTTTTAGAACTGGAGCTCTTATAATCTTCGTATCTATTGTATAACAAATTCTTTATATGTCCCTTCTATTCCTGAAACTCTCCTGGGTCAGGTTTAAATTTTGGAATAAATTCGTATTCATCATCATCATTATCTGTTTACCCTCCAGGGTCGAGTTTTCCCTCGGACACAGCGAGGGATCCCACCTCTACCGCCTCAAGGGCAGTGTTCCGGAGCTTCAGACACTTGGTCGTGGATACAACTGGGGAGAATGACCAGTACCTCGCCCAGGCGGCCTCACCTGCTATGCTGAACAAGGGCGTTGTGGAGGGATGGGAAGATTGGAAGGGATAGGCAAGGAAGAGGGAAGGAAGCGGCCGTGGCCTTATGTTAGGTACCATCCCGGCATTTGCCTGGAGGAGAAGTGGGAAACCACGGAAAACCACTTCCAGGATGGCTGAGGTGGGAATCGAACCCACCTCCACTCAGTTGACCTCCCGAGGCTGAGTGGACCCCGTTCCAGCCCTCGTACCACTTTTTAAATTTCGTGGCAGAGCCAGGAATCGAACCCGGGCCTCCGGGGGTGGCAGCTAATCACGCAAACCACTACACCACAGAGGCGGACACAAATTCGTATTACTAAATTAAATTCTTCTCTTCACAACTTGAAAATATGTTCAAAAGAAACACCACAGCTTACCAAGTGACCGCTACTGAGCCCGAAGGTGAGTGATGTGTGGTTAGTATGACGAGCCCACATAGCGTGAGTAGACCTGGAGGTAGCCCCCAGATCCAGTAAAAATCCCTACATGGTCGGGAATCGAACCCGAGGCCTCCGAATGAAGGGCAGGATTTTTTATCCCTAGAACCATGGGGCCTGAACATACAATGTGTTCAGCGACTAAGAATGCTTTTAAGCCATTCGCAGAGACTGAGAGTAGTGAGGGCTTCATTAAGTAAGTTCCATGGTTCAAGTTTCTAAGGATTTAAACTGAAACAAACATAAGTGTTTATAATGTTACCATCGATGCTTTCACGGCCCGTATGATTTTAGGTATGATATAGGATTTTTGGACTAAAGCCGTGTCAAGAAAATAAGGTGAAATTCTTTACGTTAAGCAAAGGAAATTACTCCACATCTTCAGAAGCATATCTGCAAAGTCTTCATCGTGAACTGTTGACATTTTCTTCTGAAGGCGCGGAGCAAATTCCTCTGCGGAACGTGAAGAGTTTCACCTTGTTTTCTTAACACGGCATTAGCCCAAAGGCCTATATCATGTCTATAAAACTTTATACAATTATAAATATTTTGACTGTGATTTGATAGATTCTAATTATATTCTTTCAAGAACGAAAGATGTAATTCTATTTTAATTGAGTGTTTCTTTCTCAGGCATAATTCAGATACCGTATGTTTCCTTTCTCAGATAGTATATAAACTGATTTACTCAAAATTAGTTTTGGTAGACTGAAGAACGTAACAAGCCTCCGTGGCTCAGGCAGTAGCTCACCGCCTCTCACAGTTGGATACCATGTGAGATTTGTGCTGGACAATGCGGAGGAGGGACAGGTTTACTCCGGGTACTCCGGTTTTCCCTGTCATCTTTCATTCCAGAAACACTCTCCACTAACATTTAATCTGTCAGCCATTTATTATTGTCCCAGAGGAGTGCGACAGGCTTCGGTAGCCGGCACATTTCCTATCCTCGCCGCTAGATGGGGGCTTCATTCATTCCACTACTGATCCCGTCGAATGACTGGAAAGAGACTGTGGATTTTCGGACTGAAGAACCTGACAGGTATAGATTAACTGAGTTGAAACTGAAAAGAGATGGATTCAGATATCAAAAAAGGAAGAAGATATTCTTTGTGGTGTAAAAAGTAAAATTTCCCCGACGTGGTAAGCGACGATATATACTTGGTCGACAGTAATTTGCCATTTGGGTTTGTAACCCGTTACTCAAAGATTAATTTCATAACCGGGGCCATATATTATTCTATTATATGATTTAAATAATTCATTTCTTGAATTCTCACTATTTCAGTATTAATTAATTACAAATACATAATAATTGAAACAGAATTATTCTCTTATAATAGGAATTAAAACATAAAAATACGCCATACTTTATGTCTGTGTTGATGGTGGTGACGATATTATTATATGGCTAACAAAGATTCCCACCGGGCGAGATGGCCGTGCGGTTAGGGGTGCACAGCTGTGAGCTTGCAAGCGGGAGATAGTAGGTTCGAGCCCCACTGTTGGCAGCCCTAAAGATGGTTTTCCGTGGTTTCCCATTTTCACACCAGGCAAATGCTGGGGCTGTACGTTAATTAAGGCCACGGCCGCTTCCTTCCCACTCCTAGGCCTTTCCTACCCTGTCTTAGCCATAAGACCTATCTGTGTCGTAATCTCGGCGCTAAGTGAGATACAGTGGTTAGTTCTATAACCACATGAATTAACGTAGTTCTCATTATTGGCGCAGGTACATTGAACTACTGGACTAAGTGCCCCACCAGGAGTGGATATTTCGTTCTTAAATTTTTGACTTTATGTTAAAAAATCGAATCCATATACTTCTAAAGGAAATGGACACGCCTTTACTGCCTTGGCCAGGCAGCTCCCAGTCAGAAAATGTATGTGGCCAAAATTCTGTTCCTTTGACCATAATTAACATCTGCATATGCGGTGATACCTATATCCGAAATGACATGTGTTTCAACTGATAGACTATGTTATCATCTCAATCAGATTTATGAATAAACTTTATTCGTAAAATTAAAATGTTACTTGAAATGATTATTTCTATTAATAATATGAATTTGCAACTTAATTTGCATAGTGTGTGAAGACAGTGTAATGCATTTGTCATGAAATAAGTTCGCGGATTCTTCTCGTTCTTTCTGATGTACTCGATATTGTCTTTCCGCTCCATCTGTAGGCTGTCATTATTGGACATTGATTTTCATTTGTCTGGCTGTTTCGCAGATCTCCTGTTGTGATCGGACGTATTGTGTAGTCATTATGGACATTCTTCTCTTGGTTTTGGTGTATTGTTTTGTTTTGTTATGGTCTATGTGTTTTCACTTTGTTGTAAGTAAAGTTTACTGGGTCTCATTTCCGCTTTAAATTATTTGTCGGAATTTTGAACTGTTAAGAATAAGAGCCATTTGCTTTCACTATTTGAAGTTTAAATTTATCTTTATCTTGATGATCACCATTTAAATTCAGTAATCCTTCATTAATACTAGATTTATTATTTCTAAATATTACCTTTTCTCTTAATCTTAATTATATGTATTTTAAGTTTTCATTGCCAACGGCCGTAGCCGTGTTGAATCACCGGATCCCGTGAGATCTTCGAAGTTAAGCAACATTGGGCGTGGTCAGGAGTTGGATGGGTTGCCACGAGCTGTTTTTGGGGGGTGAGGGAATGGAGGAGCGGAAAGGAACTGGCCACCCTACCGCACGTAAACTCCGGCTCAGGAACACCTCTGCGGAGGTCCGGACCTGCCTTTGGGCAGAATAACCCTTTCCTTACCCCAAGTTTTCATTAGTGTAGACCTATTTGTATTTCCTGTTAATAGTAACGAAAACTTCCTTATACAATAATGATTCGGGCAACGGCCTTTTATTCTTCTTCCTCTGCTTTTATTTGTATATATGTGCATTGTAGCTTGGGGATTCCTCACTCACTTATGTTACAATATATTATTATTATTATTATTATTATTATTATTATTATTATTATTATTATTATTATTATTATTATTATTATTATTATTATTATTATTATTATTATTATTATTGTACCGGGCGATACACCTCCACACCGCTAATTTAAAATTTTGCGCCAGTTGAAACTCCCCTACTGGAATAAGTCTGAACTTTGTCTTATGTGTTAATTTTCAAGTTACCCTGAAGATGTCACTACTTGGAAATTTTGAAGTTTCTGAACTGTGTTGTTTTCGACGTATTTTTGTTTTGCTTGTAGTAAGAAGTGTGAACATTCTCTTCTAGAGGACACTACTGAAGAACTACAACGGTGCACCCTAGTGCAAAGTGAAAGAACTGTTTTTTTTTGAGAAAAATTAATTTCAAAAGTTTGTTTTTTTGCTAAATTTCTTTCAGTCATTGTTTAAGTTGGCAATATTAACCCTTTCTTTCCCCTTGTTTTGAATTTAGCCAATCCCGAATTTCTTTAATTAATTTTCCACCAATAATGTGTTTCTTCTTCATCTTGTGTAGGGGTTTTCTTTATCCACCAAAAAAATGATTGTGGGCGGGTGTTTTCCTTCCTGAAACGCCTCGAACTTTCTGCGAGAGTATATAAACTGCTGATTTTAGGGTCTCTGCGCCACTTCAGTAACATCTTTCAGTGTGTAAAGTACATAGCAGGGGGCGGGAAGGGCCTCTTCCTTCGGGCAGCAGTTCAACAACAAGGTAATGGCCGATTAATAACTTCTTTTGTTGCTAGCTCAGCAGTTTAACTCTCGGGGCGGGTCCGAAGCTTTTCCCCCATGTAACTTTCCCTAAAATGTAAAGAATCTTTGTATTTATTCTATCTTTTAAGCTTCATATTGGGATAGAGAGTGCTTAACCCTCTCGAGCTCCCTCTCATATTGCATTGAGGTGAACTAATTTTCACAACCGTTTCTTCCTTAACGTAATGTAAATTGTTTCCTTCTAAAGTCACCTCTTTAGTATGGGATTAGCCCTTGCATTAACGGCCTAGTGCCAAGTAGGTTTTAAACAAAGTGTATTAGGAGCGCAAGTTCGCCTCCTCTCAAATTGGTATTTTAGAGGCCAGGTAATTAAATTTTCTCACTTAATAGGCCTCAGTAGGTTGGGTATCTTTACCCCTGTGTTTATGTCCTTAGAGGACAACTTGAAGGTGGAGTTTGGTGTGGCCTTTGACAGGCTTAACCTTTGAGAGCAGATCGCTCTTTTGAAGTTTGTTTCTGCGCGCCTCGAGGAGGCTTTATGATGTAATTGGGAGCAAGTGCTCCTGGGCTTGATTGGGGTCTTCTGCCCCTTTGTTGAATTCGGTATATCGTAAAGTTGGGCTAATTGCTCAAGAATTGTGTGTCTGGCTCTCGGAGCCCCAAATCCTGTAATTGTACATTCTCGATTAGTGGTTTTGCTACTCTGTACCTGCCATTATTGTTATTTCTTGTTTTTTGCTAAGAAAATATAACCTTGTTAAATTTTAAATTCACTTTAATTTCGTAGCCTGAGACCTGTTCACCCCCGCACCTTCTTTCACCTCTAACTACCACGGAAAACTCCGTAACAAGTGGTAGCAGAGCGTGGTTGAATGGGTCTCAATTTAGCCCCTTTTGACGGCTAAACATTGCTTTGATCCGAACTCTAACAATTTTCTCAGTTGCTGGAATTTTTTATTTGTCCTGTTTCAAAATTGTTCTGTCATCATGCCCGGCCCTCGCGATGTTCTCCATCTCAACTATTTGCGCAAGGAGGAGTTGATCTATGAATTGACTATTAGAAATATGCAATCTGGAGGCACGGTTGCGGTAGACACAAACAAGCTTAGAGAGTCCCTTGATTTGCCCATTTCCATCCCCACTTTGGGAGAGAAAGAAATTGACGACTCTCTTTCCACGATCACCGAGAATACTACTGGGCTAGCAACTGTAGTTAGTCTTTTTGACGAAAATGATCCTTCTCCTAATCAAATTAAGTGTGTGCAAGCCAGGCTATTTCATTTTTCAAATAGAGTTAACGATCTGTTGTCGCTGAAGTTGAATGACGTTCAGAGGAAGGAAGCTAGTACGTTGCTTGAAAGTATTTCTGAATTATCCAGTAAGGTTACCCAATTGTTAACTGGGGAAGTTCCTCCCAAAATCGATCAACCCACCACGGTGAATGTAGGTATCGAGGAAGAGCCTCCTAAGGGAGAAGTGAATAGGATAACCGTTGGAGCTCAAACGATCTCTGCCCCATTGGACAACGAGTCTGAACGCCGTGCATCGTTGAATAATGTACGTTCTGAATTAACTTCTTTGCCACTGAAACCTTTACCTACTATGTCACCTGGGTTCAGCAGCTTGCCTCATCCATTGGCAATGTTGCTCAGAGGTATCTCGAAGTTTTCGGTTAACACTACCAGTGAAGTTATTTCTTTCTTAAGGTTTTTAGTTGAATTTCAGGATCATGCCCTTGTTTTTTCTCTTTCTACATGTCAGATTTTGCAAATCATCTATCCCTATGCAATAGGTATTCTCTCAGATAAAATAGTAAGAGCCATTGCCGAACAGTCATCTATTGAAGATTTTCATGCACATCTGCTTGCAAATTTTATTCCTGCTCGCGCGAGGTCATCTCTGATTCAGAAGTACTATTATCGAGTACAGGGATTGGATGAAAATCTGGCTGATTTCATACAAGACATTAAGTTCTATACTAGGGTGTTTGCTCTTCACTTCCCTGAGGATCAGATTGTACAAGCTATAGTGGAAGGCATTTCACCATCTTATAGGTCATATTTGTGTTTCGCGGCGTGCCCGCAAACCTTTTCTGAACTTGAAGCATTGGCCGTCTCAGCGGAAGGAGTTAGATACGCCGATTCCTTGCGTGTCGCGAAAGAACCCCCTCCTTCGTTTAGTAATACTCGGCCTCCACCTCGCCGACCAGTCACACCCCGTAAATGTTATGCTTGCGGGTCGCCTGACCATCTTCGCAATAAATGTCCATTGGTCAAAACTAGTAGGGCAAATAATGGAGCTGGTTCATCACAAGGCTGTTTTAAATGTGGGGCTTTCTCACATATCGCCAAGAATTGCCCAAATTCAAATAGCACCCCCTCCTGCTCAACTTCTGGTGCAACTTCCAACAATGCCACTAATAATAAGTGACTAGCGGCTTCGGCTGAGTCGACTAATTCTGCTTCCCAAGGCTCAGCCCCTGGCAAACAGGTCGTAAATTCAGGGAACGTTCAGTCTTCAAATTCATCTTTTGAATGCCCCAAAGAGTGTCTTAGGATTGCGGCGGACACCCCCGCACCTGTTACTTTTCTTAAAATTGAGTTAAATAATGAGCCTATAACAGCTCTATTAGATTCAGGCAGTGTTTGTTCAATTATTTCGGATCAATGGTATTCAAAATTAAAATCGGTTTGTAAACTACCTGACTATGGTTCATCTCCTGTTCAATATGTTTCGGCTAACTCATCTCCATTAGAAATTCTCGGTTCTGTAAATGTCAAAATTCGTATTTTTAAATTTACATGGAAAATCAAATTGTTTGTGGCTAAGCACTTGTCTTGCCCCATCATATTGGGAGCCGACTTTATTTCTCACACGGGTCTTGTGCTCGATCTTCAGAGTAAGTCGTGCACATTCAAATTTGCTTCCAATTGTAAAATCCCCTTGTTAAAATGTAATTCTGCGTCATGTTCATCTATTTCGCCTACCCAGGATGAGATGTTGTTAGACCTTAGACATCTACCTGAGGAGCAGGCTGATAGTATTCGTAAGTTGTGTCAGTCGTTCCCAGGGGTGTTCTCTGATAATCTTGGTGTTACTGACCTTATCGAATACAAAATTGAGGTCACGGATTCGATTCCTGTCCGTTTTCCGCCTTATAGGCTATCTCCACCTAAAATGAAGGCTCTGAAAGAAATCATCGATCAGATGTTGAAGGATGGTATTATTAGGCCCTCTAAGTCGGCGTATTCTTCGCCTAGTTTTCTAGTCCCGAAACCCCAAGGGGGCTTCAGGCCTGTCATGGATTATAGGGCTCTCAATCGGAAGGTGGTGTTACAATCTGTGCCCCTTCCCGACCTTCACTCTTGTTTTTCATGGTTCCGTATGGCCAAGTTCTTCACCATCTTGGATTTGAATCAGGCCTACAATCAAATTCCCCTAGCGGAAGAGTCTAAACATCTTACAGCGTTTGCCACGGATTGGAATTTGTATGAATACAACCGCGTGCCTTTCGGGCTCCCCACGAGAGCAGCTGTACTCACTAGGCTGCTAGATAGGGTCTTCTCCGACATCAAATTTGAGTACTTGTATCACTACTTGGATGATGTCGTCGTATTTTCGGAGACTTTTGCAGAACATCTAGATCATCTGCGAGAAGTTCTTAATCGCCTTCGTAAGGCTGGGTTAACTGTTAAGTTGTCCAAGGTTGCCTTTGCGAAGCCCTCTGTGTCATTCCTAGGGCATATTGTGTCACCTGATGGTGTTGCCGTCGATCATTCTAGAACACAGGCCATCCGTGATTTTAAACCTCCCAAGGACATTAAAGGTATCGCCAGGTTCATTGGTATGGTGAATTTCTTCAGGAAGTTTATTCCTAACTTCGCTAATAGAGCGGCGCCCTTAAACCTTCTTCGTAGGAAAGGCATCAAATTCGAGTGGGGACCTTCTCAACAAGCCGCTTTTGAAGATCTTAAATTAGCTCTCTGTAATGCCCCTGTCCTTGCTATGCCTGATTTCTCAAAGAAATTCATCGTCCAAACTGACGCGTCGTCGTCAGCAGTAGCTGCAGTCCTTCTTCAAGAGACTGAACTAGGGAGGCGACCCATCGCCTATGCATCTAGGACTCTATCGGCTCAAGAAGCCAAGTATTCCATCTATGAGCTCGAAGGTTTGGCAGTCTTATTTGCCTTAGAAAAGTTCCGTCTCTATCTGGAACATGTCAAATTCGACCTGGAGACAGATAATCAAGCCTTAAGCTGGGTCTTAGGTAGGCCGCGTCGTACTGGTCGTATAGCCCGTTGGGCCATCCGTATTTCTGCCTTCCAATTCGATGTCAGGCATATCCGAGGTACCGAAAATGTTGTTGCGGATGGACTCAGCCGTATGTTTTCCAACGAGGTCGAGACCCATGATCCGGTCGATAATTCTTCACCTCCCGAGTCCATGCTATCTGATGTTAATGCCATCTTAACAGATGCTCCATGCTCTTTAGGGATATCGAGAAATACCAACGTGAAGATCCGACGCTGGCTCCGATAATGGAAACCCTTTCTTCTGGGGAACATGCCGTCCCTTATGTTCTGAGGAATGGTGTTTTATGTTGCCCATCAAGGCATGATAAGATGATGAAGGTTGTCGTTCCAGCTGTTCTTGTACCTATGATCTTCAAGTACTATCATGAGACCCCATTAGGGGGGCATCTTGGAAAATTTAAAGCTCGCGAAAGGTTCGTGAAAGATTCATCTGGAAGGGTATGGACGGTGAAATCCGTGGACTAGTAAAAGCTTGTAAACCTTGTTTGCTTAGTAAACCAACCATGTCCACCAAGGTAGGCCTTCTGTCTTCGCATCAAGCGTCGCGCCCCATGGAACGCCTGTATATTGATTATGTAGGGCCCTTCCCCCAGTCAAAGGGAAATGCCAACAAGTTCATCTTTGCATGCGTAGATGGTTTTACAAGATTTTCCTGGTTATTTTCGACTAAGCTGGCTACCGCTCAGTCCACCATTACTTGTCTAAATTCTATTTTTGCTTCTTTTGGTCCGTGCCAATATATTGTATCTGATAATGCTAAGGCTTTTACATCTAATTTATTTCGTAAATTCTGCTTTGACCTGTCCATCTCTCATGTGACAACTTTTGCTTATTACCCTCAACCATCTCTGGCTGAACGGGTTAATCGTAATCTCAGGTCCGCGCTTATTGCCTATCATCATGAAGATCATTCTAGGTGGGACACGTCCCAGCACTGGTTAGCTTTTGCTTTGAATTCGGCGGTTCATGAATCTCATAAGTTTACTCCAGCTTCTTTGATGTTCAAGTTCGTTCCCAACACGCCGCTCTCTAACCTCTGGTCTCTGAGTGACATTCTACCTGAGACAATAGATCCGGATAACATTAAAGATCTTTGGAAGAAAGCTAAAGCCAATCTTAAGGTGTCTCATGAAAAGGTTAGGGAAAGATATGATCGTGGACGGAGACCCACCCATTTGAGGGTAGGCGACCAAGTGATGGTCAAGAATTTTGTTCCCGCGGGCAAGCTTGCTCCCAGATTTCATGGGCAGTGTGTCATTCTCGATATCCTTACGCCGGTTACGTTGTTATTAAGTAATCCAGCCACCGAGAGGATATTTAGGGTTCACCTGTCGCAGGTGAAACCCGTATAATTTCTGTGCTAACTTGCTTCATATAATCTTGGAAGGATTATGAAGGTTATATTTTTTTTGAGTTTTCACTTTTGAGGCATTCTGCCCCTTCTATAATATTTTTTTGATATTTAAGCATTTTTGTAAACCTCCCCCGATTAGTTAAACTGCCATCCTGTCCTTACCACGGCCATTACCACGCCCCCGTCTCCTGCTCCACTACATACAGTGGCTTATGGGAATTAAATAAATATCTCCACGCCGCTGGCCCCTCAACCTCACCACAATTAATGTACCCTAAAATCATTCTGGTCCAACAGAAATTCTGCCGCCGAGCTTTAATGTTTCAGTGCCCCCGCAGCCGCGCGGCGCCGTACCGCTACTGGAATAGAGGAAGGGCCCCCTCTCCTCCAGCGAGGTCGACCAGTGTACGGCGAGCCGGAGCCCTCCTCCCGGCTAAGGCTGATGTGCGGCGCACGACCTGCTAATTGCCCGCAGCCTGTATATGTTCTCCGCGGGCGCGGCGTGCTTCAACACCACTACTCCTCCCATAGTGCGGGCGAGCGGTATCTCAGGGTACTTGAGGGGTCCGAGCGGCCTCCTCTGGACACAAGCTGCAGCGGCCGGTCTGGCCATCCTATTTAATCAACTACATGGACATTTACTATCAGCAATTACTACACTTGGGAATTCTACTGCAATATTTGGTGGACTTAGAAAATTTTTCTTCACTTTCAAGTATTAAAAGTTTTTCTTCTGAATTCAATTCCTACAAACATAAAGACATTACTTCAGCTGTTACTACGAGAATTTTTGAAACTGGATCAAACCAAATTTAGTAAACCTTTATAAATGCTTCTGCAATTAATGTCTATATCAAGATCATAACTTGGAACTTATTTTGAAACAAAAGTTTATGTTCTTCTGTGTTACCCCTTGGAGGAACTTTTTTTTTGGGGGGGGGGGAGGTCTGTACCGGGCGTTACACCTCCACACCGCTAATTTAAAATTTTGCGCCAGTTGAAACTCCCCTACTGGAATAAGTCTGAACTTTGTCTTATGTGTTAATTTTCAAGTTACCCCGAAGATGTCACTACTTGGAAATTTTGAAGTTTCTGAACTGTGTTGTTTTCGACGTATTTTTGTTTTGCTTGTAGTAAGAAGTGTGAACATTCTCTTCTAGAGGACACTACTGAAGAACTACAATGGTGCACCCTAGTGCGAAGTGAAAGAACTGTTTTTTAGGAGAAATTTTTTTTTCAAAAGTTTGTTCTTTGCTAAATTTCTTTCAGTCATTGTTTAAGTTGGCAATATTAACCCTTTCTTTCCCCTTGTTTTGAATTTAGCCAATCCCGAATTTCTTTAATTAATTTTCCACCAATAATGTGTTTCTTCTTCATCTAGTGTAGGGGTTTTCTTTATCCACCAATAAAATGATTGTGGACGGGTGTTTTCCTTCCTGAAACGCCTCGAACTTTCTGCGAGAGTATATAAACTGCTGATTTTAGGGTCTCTGCGCCACTTCAGTAACATCTTTCAGTGTGTAAAGTACATAGCAGGGGGCGGGAAGCGCCTCTTCCTTCGGGCAGCAGTTCAACAACAAGGTAATGGCCGATTAATAACTTCTTTTGTTGCTAGCTCAGCAGTTTAACTCTCGGGGCGGGTCCGAAGCTTTTCCCCCATGTAACTTTCCCTAAAATGTAAAGAATCTTTGTATTTATTCTATCTTTTAAGCTTCATATTGGGATAGAGAGTGCTTAACCCTCTCGAGCTCCCTCTCATATTGCATTGAGGTGAACTAATTTTCACAACCGTTTCTTCCTTAACGTAATGTAAATTGTTTCCTTCTAAAGTCACCTCTTTAGTATGGGATTAGCCCTTGCATTAACGGCCTAGTGCCAAGTAGGTTTTAAACAAAGTGTATTAGGAGCGCAAGTTCGCCTTCTCTCAAATTGGTATTTTAGAGGCCAGGTAATTAAATTTTCTCACTTAATAGGCCTCAGTAGGTTGGGTATCTTTACCCCTGTGTTTATGTCCTTAGAGGACAACTTGAAGGTGGAGTTTGGTGTGGCCTTTGACAGGCTTAACCTTTGAGAGCAGATCGCTCTTTTGAAGTTTGTTTCTGCGCGCCTCGAGGAGGCTTTATGATGTAATTGGGAGCAAGTGCTCCTGGGCTTGATTGGGGTCTTCTGCCCCTTTGTTGAATTCGGTATATCGTAAAGTTGGGCTAATTGCTCAAGAATTGTGTGTCTGGCTCTCGGAGCCCCAAATCCTGTAATTGTACATTCTCGATTAGTGGTTTTGCTACTCTGTACCTGCCATTATTGTTATTTCTTGTTTTTTGCTAAGAAAATATAACCTTGTTAAATTTTAAATTCACTTTAATTTCGTAGCCTGAGACCTGTTCACCCCCCGCACCTTCTTTCACCTCTAACTACCACGGAAAACTCCGTAACAATTATTATTATTATTATTATTATTATTATTATTATTATTATTATTATTATTATTATTATTATTATTCAGGGTGTAACAAAAATTTTAGTAATAGGCTCTTCATAAAAGTATGGCATATGTCATTTCTTAGATAACAGGTTGTCTACTATATCCTCACTGTCTGCTGTAAGTTCATTGGCTGGAATTAAATTCAGGACACTGGTATGTCTGAATGGGTCATCTTGAAGGGATTGAATTAATTATATTACATGGGCACTTCAGAAAACTGAATTGCGACCCCATCATACATTATGAACTACGCTAAGAATATCGGACCATGTTCGGGACTCGATAAGGAAGCGAACCGAGGCTCGTATTCGGACAGGGAGACATTTTGTCCATTTAATTTAAGAATTGGTAAGGATAGGTATTAAATTTCGATCAATAACCATATGTGAATGCACTAAGATCATATTTGAAACTCAGTTAACTCAGACACTAAGGATTACGGAAGCATGTTGAAATAAAATATTCCCTGATTCTCTCTTCATAAAGAATGCATCCCTGAAATTTTCCCCATATTTTGTTAGTATAGATTCCGCATTCATCTTACAACCTTTATACTACTACAGACAATAAGTTCATGAACTCGAGCCTAAATTGTAGGCAACACGGCGTACTCTCATGCAGTACAGTATAACTACGTCTTGGACTGGCACTTTGCAGTGTAGGCACCCCGTGTAGACCTATGTACGTACTACAGCCAGTGTTCGTGGACTGGCGCTAACAGTTCAAGGATCACAAAGTATTTTTTCCGTCGTGTTGATCCGGGGGAGTTCGACTTGATCATCTCAAGTATAACCAAGTTATGTCCATAGTTTCAATCCCATCTCATGCAGATTATGTTTTTGAATGTCGCGTAACAGACGTTAGCATTTCACGTAAATATTGTAATAACGTTAAGTCCTAGGGTTGATTTTTTCTACATAAACAGTACATGAGTTGGATAAGTTACCAGTAAAAGAATAGACATACTTTAACTGAAAAACTGTTGAATGTAAGAGAATACTTCTTCCCCATATTTTCGGATCACCGGGACTTAAGGAGAAAGGTTTAGGCTAAATGGTTAGTATGCTGACCTTTGGTACAGGGATTCCTGGGTTCGATTCCCGATAGGGTCGGGGATGTTAACCTTAATTGGTTAATTCCGATGGCTCAGGGGCTGGGTGTGTGTGTTTTCTTCAGCATTAGAAATCACCCTAGGTAGGGCCCCATCCTCACAGACGCGCAGGTCGGCAATACGGCGTCAACTCGAAATATCTGCACCAGGCCCCTCCGGAGACACGTACTTTGAAGCATGTACTTTATAATTATATTATTGCAATTTATTTTCTACATTATATTATGATCGCAGTAAATTTTAATCCAATTTTAGGCTCTATCAGACCTTGTAAGTGGACCGAGCAAGTGGCTGCGAGTTTTGAGTTACATAGCTAAGAGATTGCATTCAGGAGATAGTGGGTTCGAACCCCACTTTTGACAGCCCTCAAGATAGTTTTCCGTAGTTGCACATTTTAACACCAGGCAAATACTGCGGCTGTCCTTTCATTAGAGTCATGGTCTCCTTCTTCCCACTCGTAACCCATCATCGCCATTAGATCTATCTGTGTCTGTGCGACGTAAAGGTAGACAGACCAAAAAGTTGAATTACTTTTAAATGTTTATACTGTAACCGCAATAAAAAATTAATACGAGGAAAACTTTGTAGTGCACAAATAAAATTATATTTTTACTAGATGTATTACCCGGCGCTTCCCGAGCATTTTTTTGATTCCTTTAGGTATTTAATTACCTGCTAATTATGTGTGAAGATAATTTTTGTAGATTTCGTTATTATGACTATTTTGTAGTTTTTGAAGTTGTTGTTGTTTTCAATTTTAAGTCTTATAGATTTTTTTCTCGTTAATCAAAGTAATCTCGGTAATTTTAGAAATTCTCTTCATTACCACTTCTAGCCATGCCCACGCAGCTGAACTGGCTCTTAAATGGCATCCATAGTGCTCGGAAGCTATGGATTCGACACTAATATTGGTCGTTCTTGATTATTCTTTTACATCATTCCCTCCCTTAGATTTGATAGAAGGTGTTTTACTCCTCCAGTATCTTTTCGACATAGTAATTCGTAATTTTTTTTTTGCTAGTTGCTTTACGTCGCACCGGCACAGATAGGTCTCATGGCGACGATGGGACAGGGAAGGGCTAGGAGTGGGAAGGAAGCGGCCGTGGCCTTAATTAAGGTACAGCCCCCGCATTTGCCTGGTGTGAAAACGGGAAACCACGGAAAACCATTTTCAGGGCTGCCGACAGTGGGGTTCGAACCTACTATCTCCCGAATACTGGATACTGTCCGCACTTAAGCGACTGCAGCTATCGAGCTCGGTGTACGAAGTTTGGATGGGAGCTATTCTGGAAGATATTGTACACACGTACATCTACAATTTTAAGTAATTTTCTATTTCACACCCTTTACTTTTAGGATTTGTATTACTTAATATTTTAAGTTTTTTAATTGTGACATTGATTGATTGTTTATGAAGTCTTTTGTAAATTTTTAAATTTTAATATTGTTATGTGTATAATTGTACGTTCTAGCTTAAGATCACTTTGTTTCGCCTTAAATATTTCCTTCTGGCAGCCCAGATATTCTCGAAGTACTTGATCCTTTCAAACAAATAATAAAAATGAGTTATAACTGAATGTATTTACGCGTCGCATTGTAGATATGATGTACACGACTCCAACTGTCACTGAGAGTGTCACCAATCAGCCGAGCGATACCGAAAACTGTGTAAAAACTTTAATTTGGACATTTTCTTTATCACACCTTCTGAATCAACATGCCGATGGGTGCTTAAATTGGACGATATCCAGAGTGCCACTATTCATCACAGTGACCCCAGAAACTATTGATTCGACACTAATATCGGCTGTTTTCCATTATCTTACATGTCACCCTCTTCTCCAAAGGTGTCTTACCCCTACGGTATCTTTCCGAGATAGTAACCCATATCCGTACCGAGTTTGGTTGAGAGCTTTCATGGGGTTCGACCTTCAACTTAAAGGCAAAGCAACCACGAAAAGTATGGATTCGGCAGTAATATTCGTCGTTTTCCATTATGTTTTAGTATCATCCCCTCCGCCAGAAGTGATAGGGGTGTCTTACCCCACGTAATGTTTTTCCAGATAGTATAGTAAGTGCACCAGTTTTAGTTGAGAGTTATGCTGGAATATAACACATACATCCATGGTCTCGGTCATTTCCAACGTTCCTTTTTTTTTCAACCCTCCTCAACCTCCATTCCGACTGGGCCTGAACTATGACTTAACGGCATCCAAAGTGTCACGGTGTTGGGGGAGTTCTGCCCCCACATGCATTTTTGTTTGTTTGTTTGTTTGTTTGTTTGTTTGTTTGTTTGTTTGTTTGTTTGAAAACTATACTGGAACATACATTCACCCATAATCTTGGTTATTTTGGATATTTTCTTGTTCACGTCTTCTCACCCCCGTGCCGGCACGGGCGAACTTGGAATTAAATGACATGCGGAGTGTCACTGTTCATCTCAGCGACCCCGAAACCTATGGTTTCGAACTATTTTCGATTATTTTTATATATGCCACTCCCTCCCAACCACAACCCCTAGAGGTGGCTTAGCCCACAGTGCTTTTTCCGAGACATTCATATGTGTAGCAGAATCTCTCCTTTTCTTAGCCTACATTTACCCACGTACCTACTTCGAACACCAGGCCTGTATTCCACTGCAGAATCCTTGAGCTGACGGTGCCATGGTTACTGCTGGTGATTTCTTCATCCATTTCCTAGAGCGGCTAATAGTGATGCTAATATCTCCAAAACGGTTGGTTTAATTCCCTTAAAACATGAGTTTCGGGGCTCGTAGAGCCTTACCGAGTTTTGTTCTACACGTCGTGAGGCTCAAAATGAGCTTTGTCTCGTCCTTGTACGGCAAATTGAATATTGCGCTTTTAATAGCCTATGTTAATGTGCCAAAGGGCCTAAATCTAGGGAATTGAGCTGGATGTTAAAATTTCTTGTAGATGGGGTTACCTGCAGGGTGCTGAAAGTTAAGTATACAACATTTGGTTCAAATTGGTGGAACGGTATGGATTTGTACAGGTGTAAGGTAGAGAGAGACATACATACATACAGACAGGCATTCTGCTTTATATATAGATACAGTAGTGAAAGTGGAAGTATCACTAGTGATGGTGCACCTTCACTGACCCCTTTAGTGAAAGTTGATTATTAATACCAGTTTTACCAAGCAATTCACATTCACTAGGAATAGTGCACCACCGCTAGTGTTGCTACACTTTCACTCTCAAGAGGTAACGAATCTCAACCATGATGCTGCAATAACAAAATATAGTCATATTACATAAAATAGCATGAAAAGTATAAGATGTGAATAGAAAAAAGAAGAGATCTGAACATCATACAGTTGTTCATCATAAATATAGCACTTCATCTTGCCTTCTTCAATAAGAGAATTTCGTTATTACATTCGCCTCGAGCACTTGATATCTCTTGTAGTCCTTGCCGTCACTCTTTCATCCAGAATTTAGTGATAATTTTAACTTTGCTGATACATGACTCGTACATTTTTCTGTCCATGAAGGCACAATTATTATTGGGGTTTCCCCGTTCCCCTCTTTTTCAGAACTTCACTGATTCAACCATAACTGCACTACTGTATAATATTACAATCACCAACTGACGACAACTGCGTTCATGCTGATGCCCGGTACCATTTTTGGACGCTAATAGGAGGTCATGTTCATTAATAATCTTCTACTGTACACATTCCACTAACCGGGGCTAGTGAAGGTTCACCTTCACTAGTGGATGTGTTTTATTCATTTTATGGTAAGCTTTCACAGATCATTTTAGTGCTTGTATACACGCACTAGGGAAGGTTTATCATGCCTAACCATCCCTCTACTATAACATACGGATATACAATTAGGCCGGTTACGCGGTGTAGTATCAACATGCCTTCCTCTTACCCGGAAACCCCAAGTTCGATTCCCGGCCAGATTATGCATTTTTCCCTAGATCTGAAGGCTGGTTCGAAATACACTTAGCCAACGTGATTACAATTGATGTGAGATAGTGGCCCCGGTCTAGGAAGCCAAGTATAACGGCAAGGAGAGTTCATGTTACCGACCACATGACAGGCCCTCGGGCTGAGGAGCGGTCGCTTGGTGGGCCATGGCCCTTCGGGGCTGTTGTGCCATGGGTTTTGGTTTCCAGGATACCTAAAAGACGTCACATCTAGATTCAAACCAAAGTGGACTTAACTGTGAGTCCAGGAAAGTAAGTTGGCTTTTTGAAATAAAATTCATGTTCCTGTCGTTCGTATTTCTATTTCATACCAGCAAAGGTAGTATTTCTACGTAAATTGCTGTACACGCATTTAGTAAAATTATAAATTACATGTCTCTCACCGTTATCCAAGAAACAAAACGGGGAGGTCCCATACGTTCCTTGCGACGTAAGGTGAGCGTTGGAAAGTTTTGATGAAAATGGCAGGCAACGTTTCGTACCGCAATTCGCAATAGAATTCGGAAGTTTCTACCATAAGTGCAGGCTCACTTGCCTACTGCCATTCACACTGAAGAAGTGGAGTTTTTATTATAATGGCAGGTCACTTTTCCTAATGCTGGTCAGAATCGAGTTGGTGGTTTTGATTATAATTTATAATAGAGATATACAGCTCTATCTGAAGCTAAAAACGAGGTGGATGAATGGCAAAAATGAAATGTCCTTCACTAAATTGTGATGAAATGCGTTACGGTTTAAGAAAGCGATAAAAGAGGAGAATTTTAGGCCGAGGGATTCTTAGATAATAAATGATTTTCGGTGTTATTACTTAAGCCTAAAGAGCCAAGGCAGAGACAAGAAATTAAATCAGGAAAAGGAAGTAGAAGATAAATACAGTAAAAACTATAGCAAATTCCAGAAAATACCTAACGATGTGAGATAATGGGCTACATTCAGCGTACTCTTGAAATATTAACAACAAACCTTAGAGCTATTCGAAGACGATTGTAATCTCCAACGGTATTTCGCAAATATTCCGTGCAATGGCAGCTCGACGTCTCTCTCATCTTCTACCCAACGAACAACCACGAGTTGACAGGAATAGTGACGAAAATGGCATTACGTTACATCCCTGCTGGCAAGCAGCCAGAGATGTTGCCATGGTAAGCGGCAGGTTCGTTCTCGCTCACTCAATGCAGAGTATGAAACCCGCAGAAAACAGTAATTTTCTCCGTCATTTGAAGAGTAAGCGAAATTATGTACATAGCAAAAGTTGTTTAAAATGGAGAAGAGCTTCACATACGGTCTTCGGATTCGGCAGAAAATCAATATTATAACAGAAAATTTAAAAATACCGTTCTGGTTTTCGTATAAACCCGTAGCCTATTCAGTGACTTTTAAATTAGCCTATATGCATATATAAAGCTGCCCCTGGATGAGTATACTCTAAATATGAAGTTTGGTCGAGATCTATCCAGCCGTTTGGCCGTGATGGTGGAACAACCGGACGGACAGACAGACGGATAGACAGACAGACAGACAAACAGCACTGATACGGACTTGAGTTGACCTAAAACGGATAAATACCTGAAAAATTTACAAAATAAAACGAAATTACAGACAGCGGACCAAGTACATTTTTATTTATTTAGATAAAAGTGGAAGTCCTATACCTATAATCATGATGAAAGCAGTCGTGTAAAGCTATAACCTACCACGGCTCTGGTAATCTCTGTTTACGACGATCGTTAATCAAAACTTTTCTCCTGAGTAACATTTCTATTTGTTTATGCTCTTAAGTTAGTTCTCGTAATCAAGGCACTGTTACGCCATATATACATAAAGTGTGCGTCCTGTTCTCGTAAGGTGAGGTAATTTAAATGAGCGAACGGCGATGATATGTTTTATATATGGCCTTTGTTCAGAAGGAACAAAGACATTGTTTAAAAATGTCTTGACGTGTGCGTGCGGTGAATAATATACGGCACCTTACCATGCACTTATGTTGGGGATGTAACGTTAGCACATATCACCCTTAATTAGGTAAGGCTCCATTTTCCATGTAATGAAATCATGCATTTAGCCGTAGGGTGTCTGCCGTACACAAAGGCGCACAATTTATCATGTTCCACTCGCTAATAGGCCTACTGTGAAGTCTCTTCAACATACTTCAGACGAACTTTGAAGGAAAGTTGTTTTGAAACTAATTTCCGATTCAGAAATGTAATTCCATTCGGGGAATGCAAGGTATTCTGCAACATTAAGATGCATTCTGCAACATAGCTCCAATATTGGTGGTGGTGATTATTGTTTTGAGTGAAAGTACAACAGGTCAATCATCCTCTCTGAACACTTAGCGAAGGAAGAAATTTAAGTGGTGTGAAACTTCGAATATTGAAGCTATCGGAAAAATAAAGGAAGAGCTCGTAAAAGTCTTAGAAAAGAAAGTTTCTCTCACTCCAGAAACAACATCACATCTACACCGCTGGGAGGAAATGAAATTTCGCACTACCGGTGTCAGAGGAAAATGTCACATATCAAAGTACCTTATTTCAAATTGTAGAACTATTAATATATTTTTTCTGAAATTTTTCGCGAAATATCGCCAAATAGTGTACTCCCAGGCCAGATGTCATAGTTACGTGAGAATAGTTATGTTAGTAAGTTTATTAATGGGTAGGTGGTACCAGCATAGTGATAGTGTGTGTGTTTCCTAGCGTGGTAAAATTACGTTGGACTGTGTAGATGTTTGCTACACCAAAAATATTTCTTAGTAAATTTTCTTTCTTGACTGACCTCATAATTCTAAAACTAAACATCAGTATAATGGACAATCGATTATTCAGTCCTATTACTAAATAACGTTAATTTAAAATTCTGTTTTCTGCACTAAATACCATACAAACTTTCTTTTTCATTCTAATGTTTCTCTAGGAAAGTCCGACTCGTTAGCTGAACGGTCAGCGTACTGGCCTTCGGTTCAGAGGGTCCCGGGTTCGATTCCCGGCTGGGTCGGGAATTTTAACCTTAAGTGGTTAATTCCTACGGCACGGGGGCTGGGTGTACGTGTTGTCTTTATCATCATTTCATCCTCATCACGACGCGCAGGTCGCCTACGGGTGTCAATTAGAAAGACCTGCACCTGGCGAGCCGAACCCGTCCTGGGATATCCCGGCACTAAAAGGCATACGCCATTTCATTTTCTTCTACTAAAATCGGCTTTTGTGTGTTAGAGCACGCGTTCCAGAACATACTGTTAAAAAGGGTATTTTGCTGATATTTGGTACGTCCTGATAATTCAGACTGGACGCTAGAATGTGTCAAGGCTACGGCTTAAAAATTACAGTAAAAAGGGTAGAAGCAGAAGTTAGTAACATTGCGAATAATAGTCGAATACGACGAGTTTTGCTAGTATTATACAAAAATGAATGTATTCATCGGGTCTAATCAAATGTTTAAAAATACTGAACTGAAAATATTTGCAAAAAAAGCGTAATGAATGAAAATGAGACTGTCTGTTTTTCCCTCCCAATTGTACTAAAAATATTGGAACTGTCTGTCTGTCTGTCTGTCTGTCTGTCTGTCTGTCTGTCTGTCTGCCTGTCTGTCTGTCTGTCTGTCTGTCTGTCTGTCTGTCTGTCTGTCTGTCTGTCTGTCTGTCTGTCTGTCTGTCTGTCTGTTAGGTCATCAGCCCAGAGGCTGGTTGGATCCTCAAATAGCACCACCAAAACCTGCGCCAGTAGCAAAATGAGGCGCACTAGGCAAGACGAGGAGTGAGATAGTTTGCCATTGCTTTCCTCACTGGGCCAGAAAGTGCTGTTGCAGCACGAATAATCCTATGGACAACATCTTTAAGAACACTCGGACACACTGGTCGTGCTCTGAATGTCGTTACTCAGAACCCTCATATTCCAGCAGCGTACGTTTTGTCACATTGATGAATAAGCTGCATTTTGCTATGGCCTTTACCAAGATACACACACAAAAGTACCGGATCCATCAAGAAATGGAAGTAGTCAATATTTCAGATATTCTATTCAAACTGAGTTCTTCTCTAATTTTTAAATATAATTAATCGTTTGAAAATGGTTCCATTGATAAATTCACGACTAGACCTGTCACAAAATATGGCCCAGCATGTGTACCTAAAATTCATTTTTGAATTTAAAAGATATGCATTTCCTTTCATATAATGACTTTCCAATTGAGGCGTTCAGAAGCCAAGCCGACTAACTCCATCAAATACATATGTTCAGTACAAACAGTTGAAGTTATTGATCTATAAAAAAATCAATTTATTTTTCAGCTTATTTACACTCATTTATATTCTTACAATTAAGGTTATGTATTCAGCACTTTATAAATATATAAAAACATTTCAATGTCTCTGTCCCCCCTCAAAAAGCCACTTCCTATGGAGTTAGTCACATTGCCAAGTGAAATTTTTGACACAGTATTCTGAGTGGTATGTATACAAGTCATTTTATTAAACGAATATGCACAAACAAAATCCTTTTACGTGAACAATGCACTAGTATTATTGTAAGTCATTAAGTAGTACTTAAAATACACATTAAAGTGCCTAAAATACAAATACGTTATTCTTTGGCTCTATTCTGCATACATGATGCAGTTGTCATCACTGACAGGTTAATCTCTTCTAGTCTTCAAGTTTTTATAGTAGTGGTGATGAATAGGATGTATTAGGAGGTCCATTACATCCTTCTTTCTTGCCATGGAGATCCGTCTGGGTGTGCTATGAAGGATAATATTGTGGAACATTAGCTAGGCTCTCTAGGTTTCAATTTTTCTTCTGGATAATATTTTTTCCAAAAGGAATTTCTGTAAAGAAAGTAGTTTCAAATTTGATAGTGAATTGTTCAGCCTTCTCAATCCTGATCCATGTCATTGTCAGCCAGTTAACTGGTTCACCTTCGACACGTTGTTTCCTGTTGATGGTACACTTTTCTAAGTTTTCTTTTAAATACAAGGTCTCATGGTTCATTTCTGTGAGGATATATTTGTTTGTTTTCCTGCAGCCAAGAATGGTATCATACCATTCCCATGGAGAATAGATGTGGCTACAAGTTTTACCCTTTTTTTTTTTTTAATAAAAGGAAAAGCTGTGGAGTTAATCACTTTGGTCACTGAAACCACTGGTAAAATGTTCCGTTGCCAGAGCAGATAGCGCATTCTGGCGGCGAAACATTTAACTGTGGTGTTAGTTGTTTTGTCCACTGACAAATAATTAGTGATGCTACCCAACCATGTTATTACTTGCATTTGTCAAAATTTTGGAGTTAGTCGGCTTGGCTTCTGAACGCCTCAATTGTTCTCCAAGAAACTGCACTTTTATATGTTAGAGGGTTTGCTATCCAGAGCACCCGTGGCGCTCTTCGCCTGAGTGTTCGGCCTATTCTTGGCAGTTTCTTGCAATTAACAGATAGCTGGAAGGAAATACAGTTATATAACCTAAGTCCTAAATCCTGAAAACTTACCAGCAATAAAATGACTGACTAGTTATTTGAGATGTGCTCTGTCCCTCTGCTAAAACACATCTCCACTAAAAGGCATTACTGCAGCAATACCAAAAAATAACATGCCAACGACGAGTTCAAAATCTTGTACCGCATAATAGGAAAAATCGGTGATATTTTACATCTTAAGTACAAAATATGCAAAACGGGCACCATAGCACTACAGCCCTAGTGAACATGGATTCCCAAGCGACCTCTTCTCAGTTTGAAGGCCTTCGTGCTACGGGGTAACGCGTGGTGAGCACAACGCATTACTAGAGCTCGTACTCTTGGCTTTCTAGACTGGGGCCATTGTCCTACTGTCATATGGCTTCTCAGCTGTTCCAATCCTGTAGAAACCGAGCTCGATAGCTGCAGTCGCTTAAGTACAGCCAGTATCCAGTATTCAGGAGGTAGTGGGTTCGAGCCCCACTGTCGGCAGCCCTGAAAATGGTTTTCCGTCGTTTCCCATTTACACACCAGGCAAATGCTGGAGCTGTACCTGAATTAAGACCACGGCCGCTTCTTTCCCACTCCTAGTCTTTTTCTGTCCCATCGTCGCCATAAGACCTATCTGTGTCGATGTGACATCAAGCAACTTGTAAAAAAAGATCCAGTGGGTTGAGTGGATCTCAAACGAAGCAGCCCTTAGATCCGAGTAATCCCTAACCTTCCGGGAATCAAATCCAAGTCCTCCAGGCAGTCACGCTACCGATACACCGTGGACCGACTTTTAAAAAATAGAATAATCAAGTTATTCTAAGCACGTACAACAATAATGTTAACACAGGTTACCGTACTACAGTAGAATTTGCATGCAACAATACTGGGTGGACCAGAGGGAAGTATTGTTGTAGAGAGAGTTATTGCTATTATGTGTAATAGACAAACATCGTCCAAGTGAGCTGCGTGATTTACCTCACAACTCATATTACTACTTACTACTACTGAATGTTTTCATTCCTCCCCTGAAGAGGGAGACGGGTCTCTTAGACGGCGACGCCATCTCTCCGGACGGAATGTTTGTTACGGTGAAGGAGATACTTGGAGAACGTGAGAAGGTTGGCGGCCGTGGCCTACACTGCGAACTTTCCCGGTGTTCACCTCAGTGCAGGATAATGGAAAACCACGGAAAACCATTCTTAGGACAGCCGTCGGTGGGTACCAGTCCCTATCCGTCTCTCGCATACAGAAGTGTAGAATCACGCAAGAGCAATGGTACTCCTTTTCTGCTCGGTTGGTCGGTTGTAATGCAGAGTTCTCGGATCACGGACCAGCCGTGGCCATTTTTAGGCCGTTGCCTGCTTTGTGTCCGCCTACGACAGTTCATAAGATTTAATTCCGACTATAATAGCATCTGAGTGCAAAATACAAAAACGAATACAAAAAAAAAAGCCAAATAGGCAACAATGTACTGTCCACTGTCATTTGCTGTATTAACACCTTTTTGTTCTGTATGATCAAACTTGTTTTCTAGATGTATAGCTTCCAGGGACTGGCGAGTTATTTAGATCTTCTTCCTGGTTGAACCGTGTTGTTGTTTCCTGTACATTCCGCACAATTTGCAGACGTTTCGAATACATTGCAGTAGTCTTCGTCAAGGCAACTGAAATACCCCTACTCGATGCGAGGTAATCAGTCTCCTAGGCAGCTAAATGAATTAGGAAATCACTTCGGTGGGGTCTGAAGATGGATCGAAATAGAGAGAGTTATCGAATGTATCGTTAAATCGAGATGAGTTTTACTGTGAATTAAAGGAATGTTTTATCGTTATAGAAGTGATTATCGTTGTATCGTATAGAAATCACTGTTGCCAATATCGTCGTTGCGCCTGGGAAAACCTCTGTGTGACAATATTTCATCTTAGAACTCTGACCAAAAATGTTATGTCATCTAATGTTCATTATTGCATGAAGTATGTCTACGAATTTTCGTTCTGTGATACTTGTGCTGCGGGTCAGTATTTATCTCCTCAACATTGCCACATAACGGTACATCGAGGCGGAAAACAGTAGCTTAACTTATAATTATCAGATTAAAGTTGCAAATCTTCTTTCTTCATAAATGTAGAATGACGAAGACAGGTAGGACACTTAAGGAGTATTTGCATACTAACTGCGAGTGGATTAGTTATAAATCCTTCCTGGTGGTTACGGGATCATCATTTTCCACACATCGTCTACGAGTCATGTATATTGAACTTTCCAATGATAATTAAAATATAATTAGAATTATAAGGTTGATGTATTACGTACCAGAGCAGAGGTGAGAGACCAGAGACGGAACTAGAACTATAAGGAAGGTCGGCGAAACATTATTTCATTTTCTTCTGCCTCTCACTTTTAGAGCAAATATATGCTGTATTCAATGCTCTGAACGTGGGAATTTATAGCTAGTGTACGTGCTGATACAAAAAAAATATTGATATTCTAGGAGCCAGGTACTAGAATGTAACATGACACAAGCAGCCATTATTGAAGTAAGAATGATGAATGAGAGATTTCCTACCAGTTGAAATTCTTTCTCAGAGTACACCGTTATTTTCAACTACAGGATGTGACAGTGGAGGTGTGTTGGGAAACATGTGAAATCTCGTAGGGACCTGCTTGACTTCAAAGGAAAGTTTTATTCTGGAGATGGTACTGTCGCCATAGAGCTGATTCTTAAATACGTTTTTAGAACACGTACATCACGTAAACTTAGCCCTCAGGTTTAATACATTTCGTAACATTAGTAAAGAATTATTTCGTTGTAGTTTGAGGTGTAAAATAAAACAGTTATGCAAGTAATGCATATTACAACATTATTTAATTGTATAACTTATTTACTTTTTATTTATTAAATATTTATTTATTTATTTATTTATTTATTTATTTATTTATTTATTTATTTATTTATTTACTTATTTATACTGGTAAGATTGAGGTCAGTTGCCCTTTCTTCACATCTAACAGGATTGGTGGCCTACTCACTTCAAGTCATTAATAAATAAATATAAGTATGTTTATACCACGCCTGAATATTTGTTAATTGAGGTGGTAAAATCAAAACGGAAATATTAATAAATTATTTAAGAATATGTGCGTAAAGAATTTCATATGAATATTGTGGTAAACGTGGTGATATGTTAAAGAGGTTATGAAGACCCACACTATCAACGTAACAGCTAAAATATTTAAACTAACTGTACTAAAAGTGTAAGAAATATAAATAAAAGTATTCGATCTCCAGTATCATATCCTTATAAAACTCGGAATGTGTCAAATGATGAATGGATCAGATGAACACCAAGACACAAATTGGCGTTGAGGAGATCAAAACTTACGAAGGAATCAAGAAATGTGTAACGTCTATTGCTTATTTATAATTTTTCCGATTCACATTTGAGGAGTGTTTTCAAAAACTGCTATTTTCACTTCAAAAATTCTTTTAGTTTATCATCCGCATGCATTGCAGTAGTTGAATAAATTGAATACGATGAGCAATTCAAATGTAACAGCATAGTTCCCTTGGTAATGACTTCGTGCTGTGAAGACTTGAGGGTAAGGAGACGAGATGCTCGACTATGTGGTATGTTTCAAGCTATCAGAGAATAATTGGCGTGGAATGACATATGTAGAGGAATGTGCTTGAGGGAATGCATTTATAGAACGACGAGTAAAAAATTGGAATCAATTATTAAGGGAAATATGCAATAAATTTCCGTGTTCTTTGGAAACGTTGAAGAAAAAGCTAAATAAACGATCGAAAAGGAATCTGCCACCTGGCCGATAGTCCTAAATGCACATCATTGATTGATTGATTGATTGATTGATTGATTGATTCTGTCGAGATGGATCTATTAACTATAGAGTGTACCTGTGGTGATGTGTTGCTTTAATATGAGGAGGAATATAATGGTAAAAACTCAAAATCCCAGTCCCCGAGGCAGATAAATTTGCCAGACGCGACTAAAATCTCCGACCTGTTCGGGAATCGAACCCGTAAACCGAAGGCCTCAATGCTGACCACTCCGTCGCGCAGACGGATAATAAACGCCACTACTAATATAATTCATTTACATACGTTTCTTAAGTTGAATACGCACTTTTTGGGTGAATGTAGGAACAGTTTGATTGGTCAGTAGGGAAATACTAAAAATGAGTTGCTACCTCTGACTCCGTAGAGGCCATATCAGAATTACGTGGTGTATTGACTGAGTACATGTCAGTGTGAGAGTTTAGGTGAGGTTCGAATTAGATATATCTAGCTGTCTAATTAATCGTCGAGTTGGTAAAAATTCGGATCCTCATTTCCCTGTAATGAAGTCATTAATTCGAGTGTTATAATAAGGGCACAGCTCCGTGGAATATATTACCTTATTCTGAGTAGCTCCGAGTTGCTTACAGTAAAAAAGATTAAGTTCTCTGCAATGTAATTGCATTCTTTGAAAGCAATATTTTCCAAGTTTGCTCATCAGTCAAGCTACAAAGCTACAAGAAAGTGAGAAACTTTTATTAAAAGCATGGAAGAGTGACCGGGAAAACAAATATAAATGAAGCCCCGAGAAGAGAAAATGAATTATTATTTTCCTATATATACAGAACACTGCCCTCTTCGCAGTGTGCTGGAGAAACTTCTTGAAAACGACTCAAATTGCATTCCTTGCAAAAGATGATGAAACTGCTCGAACTGAATGTTTCTAAAATACAACTTGTGTGTCGAGCAGGACAGTATTGTCTACGGAAGGGTGTAATACAGAGCATGGTGCGTACAAGCAGTTATTATATTACACTGAAAGTTAAATATTAAGTCTTTTAGTGCACTTAGCTTACTCCTATGCTTATGATTTGAATTGTAGCCACAATCGTTTCTTTTATAGGAAATATCTCGGGTGAATATGACTCACAAGGAGTACGATCGTTCAGAACACATTGGGATTGCATTTGATGCATGTATGAAGTAAACATTGAGATCAACGCTCACCATGCACAGCTATGATTCACAGAAGGTAAACCCTTCTAAACATAGTAATAGGATCATAGAAAAGAATAAATTGATTCTTTAAAACAACCGACCAAGCTCGATAGCTTCAGTCGCTTAAGTGCGGCCAGTATCCAGTAATCGGGAGATAGTGGTTTCGAGCCCCACTGTCGGCAGCCCTGAAGATGGTTTTCCGTGGTTTTCCATTTTCACACCAGGCCGCGGCCGCTTCCTTCCACTTCCTACACCTTTCCTATCCTACCGTCGCCATAAGACATATATGTGTCGGTGCGACGTAAAGCAAACAGCAAAAAAACAAAAAAAACCCCGCTTAAATTGCCATAAGATAGATATCATACTTTTATTTGCTAGTTGCTTTACGTCGCACCGACACAGATAGGTCTTATGGCGACGATGGGATAGGAAAGGACTAGGAGTTGGAAGGAAGCGGCCGTGACCTTAATTAAGATACAGTCCCAGCATTTGCCTGGGAAACCACGGAAAACCGTCTTCAGGGCTGCCGACAGTGTCAAACCCACTATCTCCCAGATATCATATTAATAATAATAATAATAATGCTATTTTGCTTTACGTCCCACTAACTACTTTAACGGTCTTCGGAGACGCCGAGGTGCCGGAATTTAGTCCCGCAGGAGTTCTTTACGTGCCAGTAAATCTACCGACACGAGGCTGTCCTATTTGAGCACCTTCAAATACCACCGGACTGAGCCAGGATCGAACCTGCCAAGTTGGGGTTAGAAGGCCAGCGCTTTAACCGTCTGAGCCACTCAGCCCGGCAATATCATATTAAGACTAAATTCCGAAATGCTTATGGCAATAATAGAAGCAATGTTACTTCTAGATTCGGCACAAACGACATTCTGTCCGCTATAATTCCGAAATGAAAATGTCTTCTTGGCATACGCCAATAAGCTTTGTCTAGCATTATATATATTCCCTTCAGATCCTAGATGCACAAATGTATCTGATCAGTGGATGTGACCTTTCATATCGATTAGGATGGTATAGTTGAAGATGGGTATAATGAGGACGAATAGAATATTTATATTTTAGATCCAGGCGAGATGAATGACGACGTACAGTTAAAGAGATGAACCATTTATTCAGTGATTAGGACATGGGATATAGTAAAGTTCATGCGTATAAAAATTAGACAGTAAACTGATTTTATAGATTAAAAATACAATTATGAATCTAATGAATAATATTTGAAATAAGTTATTTTAGAGTGTTATAACAAGCATTGGAAAGTTAAGGTAACAATTCACTTGTTAAACCACATCTCAACGACTCCAGATATTACATCAATGAAGTTTCCATTTTACGGAATATATGTAACTTTTAATGTCAAGGAACAGCTGATTATTATTAACTCGTAGAAGTCATAATAATAAAAAACAAATACTAGTTGCTTTATGTCGCACCGACACAGATAGGTCTTATGGCGACGATGGGAGAGGAAAGGGCTAGGAGTGGGAAGGAAGCGGCGTGGCCTTAATTAAGGTACAGCCCCAGCATTTGCCTGGTGTGAAAACGGGAAACCACGGAAAACCATCTTCAGGGCTGCTGACAGTTGGGTTATAATTTCAGAACATACGATTGTAGTAAATAAAGTAACTGATGACCTTTATTTAGATTCCATAAGAACTGCTCGTGAACATATATGATTCACATGGCTATCAAATTGCTAATCGCCTCATTTTTAGCGTATATTCAGTACACACCGTACAGGTTTTTAGTGTAAATGTACTCTCATACAGCACATTCTGAAATAAAACGAAAATTCTCTTTGGTACTTCGCAACAAACTGCTCAGTCGTGTCATGTTGGTCTGCTGGCTGAAGCACCTACCATGGAGTTGTCACGGCTGTCAGCACAGCTTTCAGAGTGTCTTCAAGCAAAACTCCATGTACAAGACTGTATGCACGTAAAATCCTTTGCTGGGTCATAGACTGAATTCACAGTATCCCAACACTTAAAGTGTTGGAACCCAAGGGTCTCTCAATTTGGTAGAGTGGGTTGGCGACATGGGTGGTCCTCGTTATCTGAAATTTCTTTCACTTACTTGCACCAGGCTTCTCATTTCGTCGTTTCTTCTCGATCTCCATTGGTGGAATGTTGTTTCCGTCTAACCCTGACAGGTTTACATCTGCGAGGTGGAGATAATTTTTCGTTTTCACAAGCTTCGTGGACCTTATCTTTCTTTTGTCGTTACCTTATTCTTCTAAGTATCCAATCTGTTCCTCTTCACATCTTATCAGAGTTACTGTATGAGGGGTGGTTATGCCATTTTATTTATCCTGAAAATAACTATAACCTCCGCCGCGGCTTTGCAGGACTAAAAACGTGAATAATCATCCGATCAGCGATGTTCATAATATTATGGATCATCGTACAATATCAAAATTTCAGGCCCTATCAGCACCGTGCTAAGATTATTAGTAACTAAATCGTTTTTAGTTATTTTCGGAGATTATTCTACAGTAAATAGTGTTCCTGTGCTTACTTATATAGTACTACCTAACTCAATCATAAGTCGGCCTCTCAATAGACTTCTCTTCGATCTCGGATAAGATTGGTCGCATCTGACGGTGTTTAAATACAACAAATTCCGTATCATTTGCCTCTGATAGGCTAAAACGCTCTAGCGGGACACATTTCCAACATATCTGGGTTTTCAGCACAAAATAGACATCAACAACTAGTTTCCTTCCTATTCCCTTGAGTGATTTCGTTCTGTCTTACATACCTTACTTAGTTGACCTTTTACTGCCGTACCGAGCTCGATAGCTGCAGTCGCTTAAGTGCGGCCAGTATCCAGTAATCGGGAGATAGTGGGTTCGAGCCCCACTGTCAGCAGCCCTGAAGATGGTTTTCCGTGGTTTCCAATTTTCATACCAGGCAAATGCCGGGGCTGTACCTTAATTAAGGCCACGGCCGCTTCCTTCCAATTCCAAGGCTTTTCCTATCCCATCGTCGCCGTAAGACATATCTGTGTCGGTGCGACGTAAAGCAAATAGCAAAAAAAAAAAAAAATATACTGCCGTGAAGTGTGGAGGTTTCCTAAGGGAGTTTGACATCCCAAAGTCACCGTAAGAAGTATTCACTCCTTTGAGGAATATTTCCAATATATCCTTCCCAAAAATGCTCTTTGATTTATCTTCTAGTCTAGCCTATCTAACTGATTTATAGTTCTCTTGATTTCCAGATCCTCTTTTCCTCATTCTTATCTATATGTCCATTTGCTGTAAGTTCTGTACTGATCTATTTGACGGGTTTTCTTACTAGTGATCTTAATTCCTGTGTACCCCGATTTCTTCTAGCACTTTTACTACAGAACTCACATTAAACGTGAGGGAAGTGGAAGGCATTTGGCATGATACATCCAGCAAAGAAAATCTATTTCACCCTCGATATTTTCATCCCCATTGTTCTTCCTCTCAATGAAGCGCGTGAAAACCAATTGAATGATAAATTTATTCCTGTCCATACGGACATTAATGAGTGAAAATAAGAAGATTATGGTTGATAGTCCACGTAATACGTCATTGTCAGTTCAGAGAAGATGGTGCTATAACTTAGCATTAAACGTGTTTTGGCCCGATTTGTGTTTCATCGGTTACTGAATAATTTATTGCTTTCCTGCCATCGAGTTGTAATGATGTCTGCACTATAAATAATGTTCGTACCATTGCCTTTCAGGGAAGGCATTCGTTCAACGATAACTGATGACAATGATTCGTGTAAATATTGAAGTGGGGCGGTATGAATCAATCGGGTGTCAGTATACAGGAATATAAAAGATCCTAGCAAAATTGTCAGTTCCAACTTCTCAAGTTAGTGATATACTGCGCGTTATAAAGAGGTAGTCGATGTTTTGTTTCAGTGGAAATAAATGACGTTAACATCAATTAGTATTCAGATAACTATGGCAAACTAATTTCTACACAATCCTAAGGATCGAAATTTACTTCGAGACATTGAAGCTTTTGATTTATAAAGTGTTGTTATGTTAAATTTAAACATTTAAATTTCAATCAATCAATCAATCAATCAATCAATCAATCAATCAATCAATCAATCAATCAATCAATCAATCAATCAATCAATCAATCAATCAATCAATCAATCAATCAATCAATCAATCAATCAATCAATCAATCAATCAATCAATCAATCAATCAATCAATCAATCAATCAATCAATCAATCAATCAATCAATCAATCAATGAATCAATCAATCAATCAATCAATCAATCAATCAATCAATCAATCAATCAATCAATCAATCAATCAATCAATCATCCGTCAATCAATCAATCAAAAGTACCCAATACTGTACTGAAAATCATTAAACATGATTGCGATGCGAACATTAATGTATCATTATTTTATTGTTTCTTGTTGTTATTTAATAGTATGCCCATTTGAATACATACATACACATACATACATACATACATTACCATTATAGACTGTTATGCCTTTCAGCGTTCAGTCTGCAAGCCTCTGAGAATTTACAAAACGTCGCCACAATCCCCGATTTGCAACTAGTGTTGTGGCCTCATTTAGTTCTATACCTCTTATCTTTAAATCGTTAGAAACCGAGTCTAACCATCGTCGTCTTGGCCTCCCTCTACTTCTCTTACCCTCCATAACAGAGTCCATTATTCTCCTAGGAAACCTATCCTCCTCCATTCGCCTCACATGACCCCACCACCGAAGCCGGTTTATGCGTACAGCTTCATCCATCGAGTTCATTCCTAAATTAGCCTTTATCTCCTCATTCCGAGTACCCTCCTGCCATTGTTCCCACCTGTTTGTATCAGCTATCATTCTCGCTACTTTCATGTCTGTTACTTCTAACTAATGAATAAGATATCCTGAGTCCACCCAGCTTTCGCTCCCGTAAAGCAAAGTTGGTCTGAAAACAGACCGATGTAAAGATAATTTCGTCTGGGAGCTGACTTCCTTCTTACAGAATAGTGGTGATCGCAACTGCGAGCTCACTGCATTTGCATTACTACACCTTGAATCAATCTCTCTTACTATATTACCATCCTGGGAGAACACACAACCTAAATACCTGACATTATCGACCTGTTCTAGCTTTGTATCACCAATCTGACATTCGATTCTGTTGAATTTCTTACCTACTGACATCAATTTAGTCTTCGAGAGGCTAATTTTCATACCATACTCATTGCACCTATTTTCAAGTTCCAAGATATTAGACTGCAGGCTTTCGGCACAGTCTGCCATTAAGACCAAGTCTTCAGCATAGGCCAAACTGCTTACTACATTTCTACCTAACTGAATCCCTCCCTGCCATTTTATACCTTTCAGCAGATGATCCATGTAAACTACAAACAGCAAAGGTGAAAGATTACAGCCTTGTCTAACTCCTGTAAGTACCCTGAACCAGGAACTCATTCTACCATCAATTCTCACTGAAGCCCAATTGTCAACATAAATGCCTTTGATTGATTTTAATAATCTACCTTTAATTCCATAGTCCCCCAGTATGGCGAACATCTTTTCCCTCGGTACCCTGTCATATGCTTTCTCTAGATCTACGAAACATAAACACAACTGCCTATTCCTCTCGTAGCATTTTTCAATTACCTGGCGCATACTGAAAATCTGATCCTGACAGCCCCTCTGTGGTCTGAAACCACACTGGTTTTCATCCAACGTCCTCTCAACGATTGATCGCACCCTCCCTTCCAAGATGCTTGTGAATACTTTGCCTGGTATACTAATCAATGAGATACCTCGATAGTTGTTGCAATCCTTCCTGTTCCCTTGCTTATAGATAGGTGCAATTACTGCTTTTGTCCAATTTGAAGGTACCTTACCAATACTCCACGCTAATTTTACTACTCTATGAAGCCATTTCATCCCTGCCTTCCCACTATACTTCACCATTTCAGGTCTAATTTCATCTATTCCTGCTGCCTTATGACAATGGAGTTTATTTACTATCCTTTCCACTTCCTCAAGCATAATTTCACCAACATCATTTTCCTCCTCCCCATGAGCTTGGCTGTTCGCAACACCACCAGGAAGATTTCCTTTTACGTTGAGAAGATGTTCAAAATATTCCCTCCACCTCTCCAGTGATTCCCTGGGATCTATTATGAGATCACCTGAATTACTCAAAACACTGTTCATTTCCTTTTTCCCTCCCTTCCTAAGATTCTTTATTACTGTCCAGAAAGGTTTCCCTGCTGCTTGACCTAACCTTTCCAGGTTATTACCAAAATCTTCCCACGACTTCTTTTTGGATTCAAGAACTATTTGTTTCGCTCTGTTTCTTTCATCTACGTACCAATCCCTGTCTGCCTTGGCCCTTGTTTGGAGCCATTTCTGATAAGCCTTCTTTTTACGTTTACAGGCTGCTCTCACTTCATCATTCCAGCAAGATGTTCGCCTTTTCCCATCTTTACACACAGTTGTTCCTAGGCATTCCCTTGCTGTTTCTATTACAGCATCCCTGTATGCCACCCATTCACTTTCTATATCCTGAACCTGCTTACTGTCTACTGTTCGAAACTTCTCACTAATCATATCCATGTACTTCTGTCTAATTTACTCGTCCTGGAGACATTCTACCCTTATTCGTTTGCAGACAGATTTCACTTTCTCTACCCTAGGCGTAGAGATACTTAGTTCACTACAGATCAGATAGTGGTATGTATCATCGAAAAACCCGCGAAAAACTCGTACATTCCTAACAGATTTCCTGAATTCAAAGTCTGTTAAGATATAGTCTATTATGGATCTGGTACCCCTAGCCTCCCATGTGTAGCGGTGAATAGCCTTATGCTTGAAGAATGTATTCGTAACAGCTAAACCCATACTAGCACAGAAGTCGAGCAAACGCTTCCCATTCCCATTAGCTTCCATATCTTCCCCACATTTACCAATCACCCTTTCGTATCCTTCAGTTCTATTCCCAACTCTCGCATTGAAATCGCCCATTAGCACTATTCTATCCTTGCTGTTGACCCTGACCACGATGCCACTCAATGCTTCATAAAACTTGTCAACTTCATCCTCATCTGCACCCTCACATGGTGAATACACGGACACAATTCTTGTCCTAATTCCTCCCACTGACAAATCTACCCACATCATTCGCTCATTTACGTGCCTAACAGAAACAATGTTGCGTGCAATGGTATTCCTGATAAAGAGCCCTACCCCAGACTCTGCCCTTCCCTTTCTAACACCCGTCAAGTACACTTTATAATCTCCTATCTATTCCTCATTATCTCCCCTTACCCGAATACCACTTACGCCTAGCACATCCAGGTGCATCCTCTTTGCTGACTCAGCCACTTCTACCTTCTTTCTTCCATAAGCCCCATTAATATTGATAGCTCCCCATCGAATTCCATTTCGTTCGCCAAGTTGTTTCCAAGGAGTCCCTCGCCTGTCAAATGGGAGTGGGACTCCATTACTCCCATAGGTCCGAGGCTTGCTTAAAGTGTTCTGAGCTCGGTAAATTCATGAAGCAGGATGCTGCCCTACTTGCACATAGTCCAAGTGAGGATCTCTCTTCTAACGGGTTATGGAACACCGGTGAATTGTATAGTCCTAGCCGCCTGAGCACAAGGAGGGCCACGACTCAGAATATGTCTGAGATGCCCACTCCCATTCCATAGCAACTGGTATCCCGACTCTCAGGACTACTTACTAGGCCACTCAGCCGTTGCCCATGGTTCACGAACTAGGACGTGACTACAGTAACCCACAAACATTTTAATATGAGCAGGAAATTCTATTTAACGCCATCCGCCCTGCCTACGTGTGAGTTTCGAAGTTCCGTTTTACTCTACCAGTTAGCTGGTCAATTTCTGTTCTAGTTTTTATTAATTTTGACTGGCAAACACCAGACGTGTCGCCAAAGATCTATTGCATGCCGATATCGATTCATTTTTATCCTTAAAATATCGAACGATATTTGTCGGGTTCTAAAACGCCATCTTGAGATTCAGAAATTTACACTTTATTCTTAATTGTTTAAGTGTAGTCAGTTACAATGTTAATCTTATATTATCACTTATAATGAGTTAATACCAAATAATTTCTACTACTATTCATAACTGTTAGTCTTATACAATAGTAACAGTTACTGCTGTCGTTACACGTTCAAACAGGCTGAGTTTAATATCCGAGTTACTTTTTGTTCCTGTGATTTTATCCTATGTGTAAATTATTTGTATTCAATTACTTCTCCGTCGTCTCAGTTTACTTAACCAAGAAGGACTTTGTAATCATGCTTGTGAGTAGAACGTGTAACCTTACATTAGTGTGCTTGAGTGAGTGGGAAGGCATCTGCTTTCCATCATGTCAGAATCAATCAATCAATCAATCAATCAATCAATCAATCAATCAATCAATCAATCAATCAATCAATCAATCAATCAATCAATCAATCAATCAATCAATCAATCAATCAATCAATCAATCAATCAATCAATCAATCAATCAATCAAAAGTACCCAATACTGTACTGAAAATCATTAAACATGATTGTGATGCGAACATTTTGGACTTGTTTTCTTGCGCATTCACGACGTGTATTCGGTGAAGTAGAAATGGTCACGAACGATGTAAGTGAGGTAACCATTTTATTTCAGCCTTCGGATGAACATAAATAAGATGAAGACACATCTTAGTCGTACTCTAAAACATTTATTTACGTAGACGTTGCTTTATTTCGTTTCAGATTAACAACTATGATATGATTTTATCTTACGTCCAATTGTGTGAATAAGGTTTCAATTAATGTCATTGAATTTATATCTGTAGGTAACGAAAGAAGCAATATTGATCTTACAATGTCTATGTCGGTATTATTGTTTATGCAAGGAAATAGCGTTGTCTTTGGTTGTCGTATCGAGCAGTATCCAATATTCGGGAGATAGTATGTTCGAACCCCACTGTCGGCAGCGCTGAAGATGGTTTTCCGTGATTTCCCATTTTCACACCGGGCAAATGCTGGGTCTGTACCTTAATTGAGGCCATGGCCGCTTCCTTCACACTCCTAGCCCTTTCCTGTCCCATCGTCGCCTTAAGACCTATCTGTGTCGGTGCGACGTAAAGCAACTTGCAAGGGAAAAAAAGTTGTTGTATCGTTAGTTAGATCAGCAGATATTTACTCAAGGAAGTTTTGTCTCATTTTAAGTATCTTATTGAGCTTACAGGAGTGGTATATCTTAAGAAAGAGGGACCGATTATAAAAAGAAATAATATTACTCTGTGATAGTATCTCTATTTATAAAATCCCTATTGTCTGTCATTCACAGCGATATTGAGAAAGCGACAACGTTTCTACAGCTGAAATTGGCACCAGATATGGGTAGTTTCCTTTACAAGAAAATACAGCGGAAGTCTCACAAGAACATTTTTCAAGAAAATTACGTTTCTTTGAGTGAAGTGATTGTGCCATATTCACCATGTTGTTTACGCGCACATCTACACCTGTTGGCATGAGGTCGAACTATGTCCATCCGCAGTTGATTGTATATGGGAGGTACGTGGCCGTCTCTCAGGTGCTCGTGGAGCGTTATTCAAATGGATAAAGAGGTATGGCGAGACGTATTGCTATGAATTCGCTCGCTGAAACTGAGTTTTTTGCTCATCATCCTATCAGCTGTACCATCAGTGCCAGCCAACGGGAACAGAGTAACATAGAAGACATCACCAATGTGCTGCCAGAGATGAAGCAAACGGACACGTGGGCAAACGGTAGATAGCGGGAAGACTATATGGTGGGGGAGGGGATTGCGGTTCGTGTCTCTCCTCGGGGTGTCCCTTGGGGGCTAGGTAATCTCTGCGCCAGAAATAAAATAAAACGATAACTAAATGCACGTATGTCCGTATTTATTAAACAAAACTCAGTACTCCTATTCAAAGGCCTATCAGCAACACCTCAATAGTCTTCTTATAATTTAAAGTTGTAGGGGGTCCGTTTTCTGTAATTTCGTTTGTATTGCCAATTATTCAGATATTTATCAGTTTTAGGTCAACTCAAGTCCGTATCAGTGGTTTTTATTTTTCGTGTCTGTTTGTCTGTTTGTTTGTTCCACTATCACTGTGAGACGGCTGTGTGGATTTCGACTGAACTTCATATTTAGAGTATACTCATCCCCGGGAAGGTTTCGTATGCATATAACTTAAAAATCTCTGAATAGACGTGGGGTTTATAGGAAAACCAGAACAGTTTTCTTCCATTTTCTTTTATACTATTGATTTTCTGTAAAACCGATGACTGTGTGAAACATCCCTTCATTATAAACAACTTTTGATATGCACATAATTTCCCTTACTCTTGAAATGATGGAGAAAATGACTATTTTGTGCGGGTCTTAAGCTCTACATTGAGTGCCCGACAAACAGACAGACAACGAACATACAGGTTACCACGGCAACGTCTCTGAGTGCTTGCCAGCATTTTCGTCATCATTCCTGTAAACTCGTTGTTGTTACTTGCGTAGAAAGCGACAGAGACGTCAATTGGCCTTTCTGCGCGATATTGGTGGAATACCGTTGGTGGTTACAATCGTCCTTGTATAGGACTAAGCGGCGTTGGTAATATTTGCACAGTACGGCGGACCGTAGCCCATTATTTCACAACGTAAGGTGTCTTCTGGGATTTAATATAATTCTTACTGTATTTATATTCTACTTCTGTTTTCTGCTTTCATTCCTTGCCCCTGCCTTGAGTAATGACACCATAAGTCATCTTCTAATCTGTTTACCTAGAAATCCCTGAGCTAAATTTCTCCCCTGTTACCGCATTCTTATATCAGCAACTCATACTATCCCAATTTGTTGAGGGGCATTTTATTTTCCAGTACCTTCACTTGGTATTTACATATTTGTCCGATGTGGCTGTCTCAGTTATAATCCTATTTTCTATTAATTTCAATCTTCTTAACTGCATTACTTGCTTCCTTGATTACTCCGTGTGTCTGTGAGTGCTCATCCCGAAACCTGAACACACTTTTCTTTGAGGAAATATTCCAAGCTGTTCAAATGCATAACTTTTGACCCGGAAAATATAGAAATATGGATGCATTTTAATGACGGTGCAGACTCTCGTTTCGGGGTAGTTGGTGGCTAAACGGTAAGCCGTATTACGTATTAGATAGCATAATCGCCGTTCAGTTAGGAAAGATCTACAACTCTGGTCGTATGACTTACTGTCATGTCTCGATTGTTGATACGTTAGATAGTACTGCATTTATCCATTATAATTAAATATATCCAACTTGATTGTGACTGAAATTAGTAAAAGTTGCCTTCATAATGAAAAGTCTGCATCTCAACTGTAAATGGCGGTTGAGAAGTGAGGCTGCCTTAATAATTGAAACTCCCGGACTCAATCGTGATCTGCAGTAGGAATTGTCATCAAAACTTCCCCAAAACCTTACACCGGAAACAACGTATGGCGTCCTCCCTGTTTTGTTTCTCGGATAGCGCTAAGAGACATGCAATTTAATATAACCTTATTCACTGCCTTTAGACTAATTTACGGAGAAATCCGTATACAATGTAGAATACCGTAGCAAAGCACGGGTACAGTTGCTAGTAAGAAATAAATTCAGTGCTAAATTTCGTGATAACTATTACATAACAGAGCCGATATAAAATGTTATACAACCATTTTTTGAAAAATAATTATCTTAATATACAGTATAGCAATTATGAAATCTCAATTTCCCTTCAGGCAAACCTATGTACACAAATTAATTGACGAACAGTATTTTCAACTCAGCCCGAAATTTCTTTCTTCCTTTCTTTCTTCTTTCTTTCTTTCTTTCTTTCTTTCTTTCTTTCTTTCTTTCTTTCTTTCTTTCTTTCCCATTCTGATTATTCTTGTTCTTACTCAATCTTTCGATTTTAAATTCTATTTGTTTCAAAAATATTTCAATGTAAATAATGTATATAAAGGTATATAATTGTAATATAAATCAAATGATTGCCAATCACGTGTTGTACAAATGATAATGCCAATGAAGAGGTAGGCCTACTAGAAACTCATCTTCTAATACTACTATGTATATAATTCTATAACAGATGTTCAGTAACAAGTGTAGCGCCGTACTTTCAACTTATAAATGTCCCGCACGCAATAGTGATGAATGGGATATCTACTAACTGATTTTCACAGGGGCAGTACTACCAGCAGGCAGGTTACGTCAGCATTTGAAGAGATAACAACCGGACTGTCGCTCGCAGCATGTTCTTCAGCGCTACCCTTCTAAAGCAAACCATTGCATTAGTAAGCATCGTCTTCGACGGTATAGTATCACTATATTCGCTGTCTACATATCGGCGATGGTTAGTGTGTTCAGCAACAACGAATGCACAGACATCATTTTAAACTATGGAAAATCTGGTCGGAATGCAGCCAAAGCTCGCGGAGGGTATGCACAGCAGTTTCCAAACAGACGTATTGAACCCTTGTGCAACTTGGGGGCAGTATTTCCCCAAACAGTATTAGTTTTTGTTTCATACAAACAATTCTTTCATATATTGGAATGTCTGCACGTGTATAAATTAATAAGTGATTAAATTTTCTTTTCTGCATCTTTGGCGTATTTGTATATGCACCCTGTTACAGAACAATCATGTGCTGTAAAATGACTTTTATTTGTTTCACAACGTCCAAAATACAGCACGTCGTAATGCTCCTTCGAAAACAAGTGACTAGGCATCCCATGCATCACTATTGCATGAGGGACATTTGTAAGTAGAAAGTAAGGCGCTCGGGGGCCGCCTGGTGTATGTAAAATTTGTAAGTGTGAAATAGACAGAGAAGAGGCAAACGACTCTCTCAGAAAAGAAACAAGGTAATAAATGCAAATTTGTACTGCCTGTAAATATGTGCATAATGAAAAAATGGCTCCATAAACGGGGGGGGCTGGCGGCGTCCACTAAGAAGTGTGCGGAGTTATGCTGTTATGCTCTGGTGTGCCTCTCCGTTGGTGGTGGTTAGGTCTGCGCCAGAGGAGAAAATAAATATCATTAACAAGTCGCTACGTATGTACAAACATACAACACAAAGTTCAAAATTAATAAAACAACAACATTCCCTTTACAATAATCCTAGAGCCACGGATTTGGCTGACGGGCCCAAACGGGTAGGGATAGTCGCATGGTTCGGTCGGTCGGTCCACACTATTGCTTGAGCTAAAACACTGCAACTGTTTGCTCTCTATTATTGATCAGTTTGCGACGTTTAATACAAATACAAGAATCCCCAATTATTGAGTTTACTGAGATTTTGAAAGGATTTGTAACTGAAAGATGGGTATACATTTAGAAAGGATATTTACATATAGCCTAAACGACAGCAAATTGAAAATGACAATCAAATTAGCAACAGATGTCTTTAACCACTTCAGATGACTTCAAATGTCAGTGCCAGCAGGATTTTATATCATTGCTCTTTCCGGACCCTGTTCAGTCATTTTTAAAATATTTTACCCTCTGGCCCAGAATGAAGACTATTTTAAACTAAAAGCAGTGTACATTTCTGGACAACCCAACTACAGTAGCTGAGTTCAACAACTAAGCAATGGAGAACTAGGCCAAAATCGTATTACTGAAATTTCACAAAACTAGACTTAAAAAAAAAATACTGTAGTGTATAGGCCTATACAGGGTGTCCCAGCAGAAATGGGTACAAGTTTTCCGAGTGTAATGTTCGCCATGCACATGTTCGTGGGACATTGATACGTGCAGAATATCCCCGGGTGCTGGTTGTATGACTACGCTGCACCATTGCAACAATGTGTTACTATTCCTGCACAGATTGTTGAACTAAACGGAAGAAAAATGGGAACTTGAGAGAATAACTGTCTCACGGAGTGTGCCGAAAACTCTGGTAAACCCTCTACGATCAGGAATTCGACGTGTCGGAGAGCACCGACGGTATTCCTGGACAGCAGCATGAGCCAGCAGGAGCACTAACATCGCAGAAGCATATTCTTCATTAGTGTAGACGTGTGGCATTTCAGCCAGCACGTGTACAAACACAGTTAACCGATGCTTCCCTCTAATACACTCAATCCCTCGCACTACTTCACTCACAACACACCATGAGTAAGTGCGCGATCAACGGGCTAGTTTAATGGCAGGAAGACAAACTGGTTGAAAGCAGCGAGGTAGGTTCGGCTACAATAAAAGGTCAAAGAGATTGGATGGGTAAGAGATATACGTGCACAAAACAAACGTACATTAAATGTGTTTCATCTTGGAAACCAATCGGAATACGTCATACGTCCATATGAGGTGTTTTGCTTCAAATGATCGTTCCCATCATTTCCCTTATCATTGACCATTCCTCCTAGGATATCCTGCATATTGTGAAGTAGTACAGACTTCAAACTAATTTTGGAATAATGTATAAATAACTGCCAATTTTCAATACTGTACGCAATATTCAGCGTTGACATCAAGCCAGTCACATCACTACATACACAGAGTGGACCATCTCGCCTAAAATATGGTAACGATTTGATTCCTTTTTGGATAAAAGGTAACTCGTGTCCTTAAATTCCACTCCTGAAGTCTTGAAACCAAGACTTCAGCATCTTGCCTTGACAGATGTAAGTCGTATACTAAGTCATCAAGTTCGTTTTGTGAAGGAAAATGTGGATGCCTTTCTTCTATATTTCTGTAAGATGACTCGCTAGATGCTGATGGGTTTCTAGGAAACAAAAGAGTACGAAATAGTGATACACTTATCAATGATCTTTTAAATAACTACAGAAACCTAGGATGTAGGATGTCATTGAAAATTGAAAAATGAAAATTGAAAATGCATTTTCTACATTCGCACTTTGACTTCTTCACATCGTAATGAGAGTCCAATTCTTGTTACGAAAGTAGCAAAACAAATTAACATCATTAACCAAGAGGTTCTGAACATTTTGAAAGGTGATAAAATAACGTACACTCACTCAACAAAAATAAGTGCATGGTACTGTATAAGTTCCATGCAGGTATACTGTTCTCAGAAAAAAATTGGACCTAAATGTATAATTTTTGTTGTGTGTATCCTTAGTTTGTGTATCTGCTTGAGAGGTGAATTACATGTTTCCCTCGAACTCAACGAGGGATCACATCTCTACCGCCTCAAGAGCAGTGTCCTGGAGCAATTTGGGTTGGGGTGATACAACTGGGGAGGATGACCAGTACCTCGCCCAGGCGGCCTCACCTGCTATGCTGAACAGGGGCCTTGTTGTAGGGGGGGGGGGGGTTGGAAGACTGGAATCGATAGAAAAGGAAGAGGGAAGGAAGCGGCCGTGGCCATTAGTTAGGTACCATCCCAGCCTTCGCCTGGAGAAGTGGGAAACCACGGAATACCACTTCGAGGATGGCTGAGAAGGGGAATCGAATTTTCTCTACTCAGTTGACCTCCAGATTCTGAGTGGACTCCATTCCAACTTTTCAAATTTCGTGCCAGAGGCGGGAATCGAACTCAGACCTCCGGGGGTGAGAGCTAATCACGCTAACCACTACACCACAGAGGCGGACTTTGACAATAATTAAAATAAAATCTGATAAAATGTTGGAGACTCCGTGGACCAGGCTGCAGGGTGTCGACCTCTCTCCGTGGTTCAAATCCCGGTCGAACAATGAGAGATTTGTGCTGGACAAACCGGAGGCAGGACTAGTTTTTTTCGGGTACTCCGGTTTTCCCTGTCATCATTCATTCCATCAACATATCGAGTATCATTTCATATCATCTATCATTCATTAATCATTGCCAAAGATGAGTGCGGCAGGCTTCGACAGCCGGCACAGTTCCTATCCTCGCCGCTAGATGGGGGTTGCATTCGTTCCATTCCTGACTCGGTCACATGACGGGAAGCATGATGTGGATTTTCAAATCTGATAAAATATTAAACATACAATGTCATTCGCTCGTTCTTCTTTTTTTCTAGGTGGTGGGACGGGCGTGACTATGCGTTAGAATTAATTCCGTAGAGTACGATGATGTTTGTGAAATAGTACATTATTCTATCGGATTTCTGAACTCTCTTCATCCTTCAGCCAACGGCCGTAGCCGTGTTGAAACACCGGATCCCGTAAGATCTCCGAAGTTAAGCAACGTTGGGCGTGGTCAGGAGTTGGATGGGTTGCCACGCGCTGTTGGTTGGGTGTAAGGGAATGGAGGAGCGGAAAGAAACTGGCCACCCTACCGCACGTAAACTCCGGCTCAGGAACACCTCTGCGGAGGTTCGGACCTGCCTTCGGGCAGAATAACCCTTACCTACCTACCTTCATCCTTCAGGAATTCCATCTCACAAGTTAGTCGTAGAAGTTGGATGTGTCCTTATATTATTCTTCAAAATCTGCTCGGCTCCATGGCTAATTGGTTAGCGTGCTGGCCTTTGATCATAGGGGTCCTGGATTTGATTCCCGGCAGGGTCGGGAATTTTAACCATAATTGGTTAATGTTCCTGACACGGGGGCTGGGTGTGTGTGTCGTCTTCATCATCATTTCATCCTCATCAAGACGTGCAGGACGCCTACTGGCGTCGACTTAAAAGACCTGCATCTGGCGAGCTGAACTTGCCCTCGGACACTCCCGGCACTAAAAGCCATACGCCATTTCATTTTTACTTCATTAAGTAACTTCTATAATTGACATATCACAATGTTTATTTACATACATACATACATACATACATACATACATACATACATACATACATACATACATACATACATACATACATTATCATTATAGACTGTTATGCCTTTCAGCGTTCAGTCTGCAAGCCTCTGAGAATTTACTAAACAAAGTTTATTTGTTCAAACCAAATCTTTTTTTCTTCTTCTTATTTCCTGATCGTATGTCTACCCATAAATAGGATATTCCCGATCTCACTGAGGGTCGGCTCTTCTGACTCGGCGAGAGTATTTCCGACGTTCTTGCTTGTTGTTTAAAGGCCCTAACATCTAGGTCATCGGCACTCCGACGTTCTTTTACCTGATCTAATGATACTTCACTTTTCCTGAAAGCTGCCTCTCAATTTGTTTCCATGTTGCCTTAGGCACGCCCTCTTTTTTTATTGAAAATTAAATCCTTTATCACAAAAATACACACTCCTGAATATTTTAGTGAATACGAAAATAATAACCATTAATGTCTGTGGTACGATATTTATTTATAAATACTGTATGTTCAGAGAAACACAATAAACCGAATTTTATGTTCGGGTCATGTTGCTTAACAAAGTTTTTTATATCAGCTCCCATATCTGGTAGTTCGTATAATATGCTACTTTTAAGGTTATTTTGAAGTTACGTTTTTGCATTCCGAGTTAATTTTATAAGGCAGCTTGCCGTTATTATGTTGCATAACATGTAAGCAATTTTATATTTGTATTAATTTCTTATAGTACTTATTCTTTCAGGCAGTGTCTTTTAAACATTTACCATGTTCGTCTTCTTGAATTTCTTGAAATTCGTAAGAAACCCACAATTCAAGTATTTTAAGCAACTTGTGAGCTATTCTGTGTTCTTTGGCAAACACACATTGGCGAGAGAATTTTTTTTTATGGACCAGTTTCATTATCAGGTAATTGTATGTTTCTCTGTAAGTATTTGTACATTCTTGTTATAATCTAAATTTAGATTCAGTGGACGTTTTGTTTCCATAATTTTTAGCACGTAAATTTTGTTTTCATGAAGCATTTTGCTTCCATGTAACGTTTTCGGTTTATATCCCTGTTATTTCGTAGTCACGAGGTATCAGATATATTTTAAGTGAAAGGTTATTTTATATTAAAAGTCGTTATTCTACTACTAGAATGGACATTGTCACAGAGATGTCTCACAATTGTAATTTATTTCTTAATAATAATAATAATAATAATAATAACAATAATAATAATAATAATAATAATAATAATAATAATAATAATAATAATAACCGCCTGTGTCTTGTAGCTGCTAGTATGATTACCTGCCAACCCCGGAGGCACGGGTTCTATTCCCGGCTCTGCCACGAAATTTGAAAGGTGATACGAGGGCTGGAACGGGATCCACTCGGTCTCGGCACGTCAACTGAGTAGAGGGGTTTCGATTTCCACCTCAGCCACCCTCGAAGTGGTTTTCCATCCTTCCTCACTTCTTTTCTAGGCAAATGCTGGGATGGTACCTCACTTAAGGCCATGGCCGTGTTCCTTGCCTATTCCCTCTGATCTTCCCATCCTCCTCAAGTTTTCCGTTCAGCATAGCATGTCAGGCCACCTGGGCGATTTTTTGGTCCTCCTCAACAGTTGTATCCCTGATCAAATTCCTCACGCTCCAGGACATTGCTCCTGAGGTAAAGGTCGGATCCTTCGCTGAGTTCATGGAAAAAGCCAAACCTGGACGTTAAACAGATAATGAAATGTCGTAATAATAATAATAATAATAATAATAATAATAATAATAATAATAATAATAATAATAATAATAATAATAATAATAATAATAATAATAATAATAGTAATTGTACCGGGAGATACACCTCAACGCCGCGCATTCAAAACTAGCACCTAAATGAACGCCCCTATTGGTAAAACAGTGAAACTGAAACTACACCAACTTAGAACTTTACTCAGAAGATGTCACAACAGAAATATGATGTAATTGTGTTATTGTGCAGTTGCTTAAACTCAGTGAATTTATCCTTGTTTTGTTTGCCATTCATCAAGAAGTTTGGACATTCTTCCACAGATGACACCACTAAAAGGCTATGATCATGCACCCTGGTGCAAAGGGAAAGAACTTATAATTTAAAGAAGTTTTATATTTCTAGGTTTCTGTAACTGAATGATGTTCATTTATTTTTGGGTTGGCAATATTTCCTTTTTCTTTCCACCAGTTTTGAATCTAGCCAATCCCTAATTTCTGTATTTAATTTTCAACCTATCACAGGCTTCCTGTTCGATTCTTACTTTACTTTACGTTACTTTGAATTCTACCAATAAAATTGAGAGGGTGTGCCTAGTTTAACCTCGAATAATCTCGAACCTTCCCTGAGGGTTTATAAACTGCGGATTTTCACGTCTCTTGGCCAATTGATCGTCATCTTACTGAGTGTGTGTGTCAAAACAGGAGGTGGGCGGTCTCGTTCATCGGTATCGGTCAACAGAATATCTACAAGGTAATGGCCACATAACTTGTTTCTTTCTTGCTACCTCCGCAGTTTAACCCGAGGGAAAGGTCCGACTCTTTAGTTACGTAATCAGCTTTTCTAAAATGTAACTTTCATCCGGCTAATGTAAAACCTTCATTAAATCTTTAACTGTAAATCGGGGATAGGGAGTGTATTACCCTCTCGAGTTCCCCTTCATCTCGGTTTGGGATGACTTCGTTTTGTAACTGTTTTTTGTCTGTAATATGTTAAAGTAATTTCTATACCAGTCACCTCAGTAGTTTGGGAATAGCCCCTGCTTCATCGGCCTAGAGCCCCTTAGGTTGTTTTAGTGTTCATATCTAGGACGCCTCCATTCATTTTGTGTTAGGGCCATTAATTTAAGCTGTGATTATTATTCCACGAAGGCCCAGTAGGTTGGGTATTTAATACCCCTGTAAAACTAAAGTTCCATTTGTAATTGGTGGTTTGAGAGACCCGAGATTAATGTAATGTTGCCTTGAGTAGGCAGTAAGAAATTGAGAGCCTGTTAGCTCTTTTCCAAATTATGTAATTGTAAAGAGTGCCTCTGGAAGGCTAGATATTCGATTTTGGGAGCAAGTGCTCCATGAATTACGCGATTTCTCCTTGAATAAATTTGTAAATTTGAGCTAGGAGTTCAGGAATTGTAAGGCGAGGGGCGTGACGCCCAGGATTTGTTAAAATCACTAAATTTTGGATTTTCCTTGTCTTGTTTAAAATTTGTTATTGTACCTGTTCTTTCATTGTTATGAAAAAGTGTTAAGTTTGAAGTCCTAAAAGAAATATAACCTTTGTTAAAGTTTTAATCCAATTCTTGACATTGTAGTTAGACCCATTCATTCCGGCACCTTCTTTAACCTCTTTCTGCTCTACGGGTAACCCCGTAACAACAACAATAACAACAACAATAATAATAATAATAATAATAATAATAATAATAATAACAGAACTATGGAAAATATGATCTAATGATGAAATATACAGGAACATAGAAAACATAACGGAAACCATAAGAAAAATGAGATTGCAGTTTTTCGGACATATTTACAGAATGGATGATTCCAGATTAACAAAAAAGGATTTTCAAGTACCTTTGGGACAAAAAAGCAACAACTAGCTAGATTCAAGAAGTAAGGAAAGATTTAGAAAGAAATAATATAAGAAAAGAAGAAACTATGGACAGAGAAATTTTTAGAAAGAGGATAGTATGTATGGAAGGATTCCAAGGAAGACTGAACAAGAAGCCTGGTGCGAAGTGGTCCGAGGACAGAAGGAAACAGCATAGTGAAGGGATGAAAGAATATTGGAAGGAGCGGAAGAGAAAACAACACGGTATGAAGAACTGAATTGAAATTGGCACGTGGTCCTTAGCAGGCCTCATCGGAAAGAATAATAATAATAATAATAATAATAATAATAATAATAATAATAATAATAATAATAATAATAATAATAATAAAATAATAATAATGACATGTGGCCTCCAGGAAGTTCTGATGCACATCCTTGCAGTTGACTTGTAAGCGACCTGTGTGTCTGTGCAGACGGCACGCACACCCATCCCCCGAGCCATCGGAAGTAACCTATGAATGTTAAAATCCCGGACATAGCAGGGAATCAAATCCGTTGGACCAAAGACCAACACGTTAAGCATTTAGTCTTGGATCCGGACAATCATTGGATAATGTCAGTTTATTTCCCAGGGTGGGGGCCTTCAAATTACTAAACAGAAAGAAGATTTTAGGCGGGGAGATTAATGCAGAATCCTAGATGCCGTAGCAAGTACTTATGAATCGACCCTATAACCATAAAACCTTTAATTTTCAAGTCTTTGTTGGTTCTACCGTTTGTTTGGTATACATTTCTATAATTACCCTCGTATTCTTCCTATGATCAATGTTAATAGAGGCTAATAACTTCGTAGTTTCAAAAATATTTTTTTGTGAATGCCATCAAATATGAGTCCCAACGTACGGCACAGTATATATTTTCAGGATATAACTCATATAAAAATGGAAATAAATGTAAACGTGTTTGAATAAATCTCTCCTAGCTTTCATAATAGCTGTATAAATTTAAACATGCATCAGTAAATACACATTATTAAATGTAATTTATGAACGGCTATCAGATGAGTGTGCTGGCTTGTTTGATGCTGCTCTGCACCTCCCTACTCCATGTCAAGTTGTAATCCATTCACATCACTTTCCCTCACTTCTCACAGAGGATCATGCACAATCTGTACATCTCAGCCCAACTGTTCTAGAGATACTAGGTACGTGTTTAAAATTAATTATGTTTGTATCTTAAAGCCGGCCCCGTGGTGTAGGGGTAGCGTGCCTGCCTCTTACCCGGAGGCCCCGGGTTCGATTCCCGGCCTGGTCAGGGATTTTTACCTAGACCTGAGGGCTGGTTCGAGGTCCACTCAGCCTACGTGATTAGAATTGAGGACCTATCTGACGGTGAGATGGCGGCCCCGGTCTAGAAGGCCAAGAATAACGGCCGAGAGGATTCGTCGTGCTGACCACACGACACCTCGTAATCTGCAGGCCTTCGGGCTGAGCAGCGGTCGCTTGGTAGGCCAAGGCCCTTCAAGGGCTGTAGTGCCAAGGGGTTTGTTTTTTTGTATCTTAAAACTGAGTAAACGGGGTTGTGATGGGTTGTTTGGATTGTACCAGATGTTGCTAGAAATGATGTAGAGGGCTGCCACATAATTAAGAAAGTGGATCTCCACTGGGTTGGTCAGGATTCGATTTCCGGCTCAGTGATGCATGTTTGAATCCTTTGCCCTAAGAAACAATACTGGAAATATAACTCGATGACATACTATTGTGGTTGGGAGATGGAGTAAGTTACATTCCCAATACCCCTTAGCTTCGGTAAGAGGTAAAATCGTGATCCTTAGGGAAGATCAGTTTAGTAGCCGAACTGAGTGGCTCAGATGGTAGTGATGGCCTCCAGGGTTCAAAAGTGGAGGGCTCAGTCGGCTGATATTTGAAGGTGCTGAAATATGTCAGCCTCGTGTCGGTAGGTTTAGCAACATGTAAAAGGACATCTGCGGATCAAACTTGCAGCTCCGTATTCTGTAATAGTAGTTAGTGTGACATAAACCTAATAACATTCTTCTTCTTTCTCATCTTCCTCCTCCTTTGTTGTTTGTTTTACGTCAGACAAACACCACAGACATATCTTCTAGTGATGGTAAGATAGAACAGGGCTAGGACTGTAAAATAAGTGATGCTGGCCCTAATTAAGGTAGAGCCCCGCATTTTTATGGTGTGAAAATGGAAACACAGTGATAATCGACTTCACGACAGCCAAGAGTTGGGTTCGAACACACAATCTACCGGGTTCAATCTCCAAGCTAAGTGAGGCCACGTAGCCAACTCGTTCAGTCTTCTTCTTCCTCTTCTTCTTCATCATCTTTTTTTTCTATTCAGAAAGAACGTCCGAACTTGCTTCTTGGCTTGATGGCTTTCTCTTTCTTATCTTCTCAATACCTTTTAATAAATTTGTCGTGTTCCTTCTTGTGTTCTTCAGATCATTTTTTTATCCGTTTCATTCTTAGGTTTCTCTGTAAGTTACTAATGCAGTAATCTCGATAACCAAGATATATGACAGGGATATTAATTGAATTTCACTTCCGTTCGACTCCTTGGCTTAATGCTTAGCCTTGAGACTTTTGGTTCAGATGGTCCCGAGTCTGATTCCTGGCCGGTCAGGGAATTTAATCGCGTCTACCTAATTCTCCTAGCTCGGGACTTGGTTTCTGTGATTTTTCCTACACTATCCTCTTCATATTTAAACAGTACACCACACTACCCATTACCACATAAAAAAAGCGATAGTGACCACATCCCTCCACATAAGGTTGGCGGGAGGAAGGACATCCGGCCGTAAAACAAGGTCAAATTCACATGTGCGACACAGTTCGCACGGTTACCTCACAGGCGTGAGAAAAGCGGTGCAAGAAGAAGAAGAAGAGGAATTAATTGAATTTTACTTTTAAAGTCCAATCATATTACAGTTCAAAGAACTTCTCTTCTTCTTCCAGGCTGAATTTATATAATTTACTTGGGTAGTCCGTTAAAAGGCTTTTACGATAAAATGTATACACATAAACAGGTACTACTTATGCTACGTTTATTCAAAACAGTAGTAAAACTCTTCTTCAATTCGCTTAAATGAAACTGCAGTACTTCCTCTAAATCAGCAGGAGCAGTCGGATAATTCCAGAGAATGATACGACTAATTCTACAGTAGTCGGTGAATTCTTTGCGAATAATGCTGCTTGGAAATAGTAATAAATATCGTAGATGTAATTTCGTCAAAGAAGCCTGTCTTCCAAGGGCAAGTATTGAAGTTCCTTGATGCTACCAGTAATTGGATCCACTGCACAGTTTACAACTTCCTCTATGTTTAGTGGGAGTTATAAACCGACCAGTCCTTTCCTTCACGCTGGGGTACAGCCGCACTCTACATTTAGCCGGGTATCCCATACATGTCAAGTCTTTTCTCCCATGGATTCCACCGGTATAATATTTTCTAACTTTGAGCCCGGAACTGAGAAAAATTTTCAAAAAATATATTTTGCTCTTCGCAGAACCCTAAACATGGAGGGAATCAACCGCCTAAACTGTTAAGGACTAATACACTATATCTAGTGTGAGTTCTGTAATGTTTCCACTATTATTATTATTATTATTATTATTATTTTCGATTTTCGCCATCTAAGGACAACGAAAAATAACACTGTGTATTCATCTTGACCCGTCTTTTCTTGACTTCCAATAGTTCTTCGTCTCTTTTCCTTTATTATTTCCTCCTCTCTTGTGTTCAGATGTTATTACGTTTCTTCTTCTCCCTCTCCTGGTATCACGTGACATTTTATATTAATCTTAAAGTTGTTCTGTCTTATATACTATGTTGTTTTATTCCAATCCCCTTGGATCCACTGGTTGCCATTCTTGCTCTTGCAAACATAGTTAAACACTTGTTTTGGAAATTCGCTCCCATCCATCTCATTTATGTGGTCAAAAAATTGAATTCTCTGCTTTCTGTTCGCGTCCGAAATCCTTTCATTGTATTAATGCTTGTATAAATATTTATTTCTACCATGTCTCAACTATCCTTCCTACGTTTCCAATGGTCCCCGGGTTTTCCTCAATATTTTCCTTCCCTTTCTCTCTATCTCTTTTGTGTCATTGGTTTTCATAAAGAGCATGCATTCTGTGATACACAGACTCTCTGATTTGATTATTCTTATTCTTATTATAATTTGAAAATCTTATAGTTAGTAATATAGCACGTATTTCGATATTTTGCATATATGAAATAGAACTTCATCACAATTTACATGACTTTACAATATACATCCTCATAATCTGTTCGCTATAGAGGTTGCAGCCTTTTCTATTCGTATTTATGGTCCGTCAGAGAACTGAGGAGAGTTCTGACGATGTCGCCGGTCTTCAAGATTGCAGCCTTATGTACCACATTGTGAATGCAGATGGGTGTTGTCGTATCATTAAATTTTCTAGAAATGATTTTGGTGTGATTCCTGTAAGAGAATGGAGAAAAGGAAGAATTATTGTCACTCTGCATCGTTTCCAGTTCCTTACTGTTTCTATAGCCAGAGGAGTATATTTTTAGACCTATTCTCCGTATTTCTCTTTCATATTGTGGTCATTCGGGATAGCGATATCAGGGAGATATGTATGTTCATTCTTTCTGCCCGTTGGTATTAGGTGTGGTCTATTGTGCGGAGTTGTTTTATCTGTCTGTATCATTCGAACACAGTACTTTAAATGTTTCATTTTCCAGTACTCTCTGTGGGGAGTATGTTTAGTAAATCACCCTGTTCCTGATCAAAGATCGGGTCAGAGCAATGTCTATGTGTATGACTTTGGCTACAACATTATGTCTATCAGTGTACCATGTTCGCTCTATCAATCTGCAGTTGTTGATCAGGTGCTCAATGGTTTCAGGACTGGTGTTGCATTTCCTGCACTTATCATTCTTAGTAGTAGGATCTTTAATGGAGTGTTTCCTATAAATCTCACTTTATCTTGGATCGCCTGGTTGAATCCCTCATTTTCTGCGAATAACTCTCTCGTAGATAGCCTTGAGTTTGAAAGTTGATCGTCAATATTCTCGTCATTTCTGTAGTTGCATTATCTACCATGAAGTTACTTACTAGCCCATCTCTCTATCTTCCCCCTGTGCAGGATGTTCGTGTCTTTTACATTTATGTAGCGTTCATGTAAATTCAAACGGGTGTGCTTCAACCACAGCTCTATGTAGAATGCTGTCATTATCACTTTTTTGATTCGTTATGCCAACTAAAGAGTGCGTTTGAACCTATTAGCACCTTTTTCTTCTTATTCCCTTCTCAATACCTCTCCATCCTCTCGCTATATTTTCTTACGTTGTCCAGTCCATCCTGTATTTAGACGCGTGGGATTTACAGAAAATTTGTGTTTGTGAATTATGGTTAAGCATTTTATTCTATCTTGAATGGCTTCTTCATTAATGCTAATTTTATTTAGGTCTTCACTGATGGCTTTTAGCCAATTATTGTGACTTTTCACTGATAAGGCTAATTTGAAATTTCCTTTGCGAGCCCGTCATTATCCATTCTGTATAAGTGAGAACAAAATTGCAATCGACGTTTGCTGATTGCTTCTGTGATATACTTCTGTAACTTGATAGATTTCATGTGATTTCTTTTTTATCCACTTATTATTATTATTATTATTATTATTATTATTATTATTATTATTATTATTATTATTATTATTATTATTCTTTCTTAATCTCTTTACCCTCCACGGTTGGCTTTTCCCTCGGACTCAGCGAGGGATTCCACCTCTACCGCCTCAAGGGCAGTGTCCTGGAGCTTCACACTTTGGGCCGGGTTATACAACTGGGGATGATGACCAGTACTTCGCCCAGGCGGCCTCTCCTGCTGTGCCGAACAGAGGCCCTGTGGGGAATGGGAAGATTGGAAGGGATAGACAAGGAAGAGGGAAGGAAGCGGCCGTGGCTTTTAGTAGGTACCATCCCGGCATTTGCCTGGAGGGGAAGTGGGAAACCACGAAAAACCACTTCCAGGATAGCTGAGGTGGGAATCGAACCCACCTCTACTCAGTTGACCTCCCGAGGTTGAGTGGACCCCGTTCCAGCCCTCATACCACTTTTCAAAATTTCGTTTCAGTGCCGGGAATCAAACCCGGGCCTCCGGGGTTGGCAGCTAATCACAATAACCACTACACCACAGAGGCGGACTTCATTATTATTATAATTTTATTATTATTATTATTATTATTATTATTATTATTATTATTATTATTATTATTATTATTATTACCGTATTCAATTTTCAACGGTAACTACGATATCTCCTCCTTGCTCGTGTTTGCTGATGGATAACATCGCACTTGACTGTGACGTGTTAGAAGAGATGGCCAACAGAATAATGCTTCGAGGTAATTTATTATCAGCCTTATTGCTACCATTTCCGAACAAGGCAGTGGGGTTTATTGCTTCTGGCAGGCGTGCGGTGTGACTCGTGTCCGATGAGGCCATGCGTGACGTACACATGGGCACGCACAGCGGCCCAGAGCTGCCACCTGCCTGATATTCACGGCACTAACGCGGTTTCATACACCACTAAACTCTATGACCGCACCATCACACTGCCATAACTCGCAAAAGCTTGGTCAACTCGAACACAAAGAAGGTAGAGTATACCATTTTACCATTATAGAAAACAGAAGTATTATATTACATCTGAATTTTATTTTATAGCAAAGCCTCCGTGACTCAGGTGGCGGAGCGCTGGCCTCTCACCGCTGGGTTCCGCAGTTCAAATCCCGGTCACTCCAGGTGAGATTTGTGCTAGACAAAGCGGAGGCATGGCATGTTTTTCTTCGGGTACTCCAGTTTTCACTGTCATTTCTCATTCCAGCAATACTCTTTAGTACAATTTCATTTCGTTTCTCAGTCATTAATCATTGCCCCATACGAGTGCAACAGGCTTCGACAACCGGTACAATTCCTATCTTCACCGCTAGATAGAGGATAAATGACTGGAAATAGGCTGAGGATTTTTCATTTTCAATACGCTCTTTCTTTCTTTCTTTCTTTCTTTCTTTCTTTCTTTCTTTACTTGTGATTGACTATAATGACGTCAGTGTCTGAGGTCCTTCAGACCACCTGTAACTTAGTATCTTAGTTCCCTCCTTCCTCTGCATGTGGTATTTTATATCCCACTGTTTTCGGAGACGCCGAGCTGCCGAAATTTAGTCACGCAGAAGTTATTTGACGGTTTTTCTTACTTGCTTTACGTCGTACCGACACAGATAGGTCTTATGGTTACGATGGGATAGGAGAGGCCTAGGAATGAGAAGAAAGCGGACATGGCCTTAATTAAGGTGCAGCCTGGTGTGAAAATGGGAAACCACGGAAAACCATATTCAGGACTGCCGACAGTGGAGTTCGAACCCACTATTTCGCGGATGCAAACTCACAGTTGCGCGCCCCTAACCGCACGGCAAACTCGCCCTGTGTTATTTGAAGTGCCACTACATATATCTACCGACACGAGGCCACCGTATTTAAGCACCTGCATGTACCACTATACCGAGCCAGGATAGAACCTGCTAAGCTAGTGTCAGACGGCCAGCGCCTCAACCGTCTGAGCCACTTAGCCCGGTGTGTGATATTTAAATCATTCCTGCGCTTTCACTAAATATATGGTAACACCTATACTTATCCGCCTCGTTAGCGTGATTAGCTGCCACCCCCAGAGGCCGGGTTCGATTCCCGGCTCTGCTACGAAATTTGAAAAGTGGTACGAGGGCTGGAACGAGGTCCACTCAGCCTCGGGAGGTCAATTGAGTGTAGGTGGGTTCGATTCCCACCACAGCCATCCTGGAAGTGGTTTTTCCGTGGTTTCCCACTTCTCCTCCAGGCAAATGCCGGGATGGTACCTAACATAAGGCCACGGCCGCTTCCTTCCCTCTTCCTTGTATATCCCTTCCAATCCAATTTTTCCATCCCCCACCAAGGTCCCAGTTCAGCATAGCAGGTGAGGCCGCCTGGGCGAGGTACTGGTCATCCTCCGCAGTTGTATCCCCGGCCCAAAGTCTCACGTTCCAGGACACTGCCCTTGAGGCGGTAGAGGTGGGATCCATCGCTGAGTCCGAGGGAAAAGCCAACCCTGGAGGGCAAACAGATTAAGAAAAAGAAGAACACATGTACTTTTCATGAAAGTTATAACTGTTTTCATTTTCATAAGATTAATGAAGAGAAATTTATTTTGACATGGATTACGCGATAAGGAGGCGTGATTAGAACAGCGCTTTAGTTGCTGTCTTCTCACGCGGAAGGCGGTGTTTCGAATCCCGGTCGATTCTAGGTTGATATTTTCATATCGAAAATCATGCGGCGTCTAGAAGTGCACCCGGCCTTAAGCACCAACATGAGCCTGGGTGGTTCCACCGATCCCAGGAATAACTGGGAGAAGCTGAATAAACTTTTATTTTAAGGATAATGTGGTAAATTTCAAAGTATGGATTGTAATATTCTAAGGTTATTTCTTACTGCGATCTTCATAAAGGAATACTTATTGAAGGCTGCGTTTTACACATTTTTATAGTACTGTCGCAGACTTGTCTGTAGAGATCACAAACGCTTCATGTCAATTGTTCACGCAGGTTAAGTGACGATTGGAAGTTTGAAGTGGAGAATGGGAACACAAATATATAGAAAACAAAATGTACCGGTAGTCCGGCAAATATAGTGATGAAGAGAGAACAATTTTTTTAAGAAAGCTACAATATGGTACGTTTGTTTATGTTCTCTGAGCGAATTTCGACCGAGAAGTAAAGGTTGACAATTTACCAAGAAAACTGCGGTAATAATGTTTTTCCTTAGATTTTGATTCGTCCGCCTCTGTGGTGTAGTGGTTAGTGGGATTAGCTGCCATCCCCGGAGGCCCGGGTCCGATTCCCGGCCCTGCCACGAAATTTGAAAAGTGGTACGAGGGCTGGAACGGGGTCCACTCAGCCTCTGTAGGTCAACTGAGTAGAGGTGGGTTCGATTCTCACCTCAGATATCCTGAAAGTGATTTTCCGTGGTTTCCTAATTTTTCTCCTGTCAAATGCCGGGATGGCACCTAACTTAAGGCCACGGCCACTTTTTCCCCCTTCCTTGTCTATCCCTTCCAATCTTCCCATCCCCCTACAAGGCCTCTGCATAGCATAGCATAGCAGGTGAGGCCACCTGGGCGAGATACGCGTCATCCTACCCAGTTGTATCCCCCGACCCAGAGTCGGAAGCTCCAGGACATTGCCCTTGAGGTGGCAGAGACGGTATCCCTCACTGAGTCTGAGAGAAAATCCGACTCTGGAGGGTAAACGGACAAAGAAGAAGTAGAGGAAGAAGATTTCGATTCAGTACTAAACAATACCAGGTGTATGCATAAGACTTCTCCGGTTACACTAAGAGATGTCGTCGGCGAACAGTACACAGCTTATGAATTTGACACATACGTCAGTTTGTTCGTCTGACATTAACCTACTAATACACACAAGTTGAGTCCGACAACCACTAGCGTCTGCGTTGTATCGCTCAGTGATCGTGTCGACGTTTGTGCCTGAAAAAGAACATTTGCGGCATGCATTGCTGTTGTTATTTAATCAAAAGAAAAACACTGTGGAAAGTCATTGTTTGCTGGTAGAAACATATAGTAACACGCTCCATCGATTAGAAGATATGAGACATGTTTCCAACAATTTGAACGTGGTGATTTCACTGGGAAAGACAGTGCGCGCTCTGTGTATTATGATTTCCTGAAGCGCGGCGAAACCGTTAATGCACAACGCTATCTCCTACAAATCACGCATTGATCGAAATAAGACCGGAATGGGCCAGAAGATATGGCAAAGTAAATTTGTTACAAGTCAATGCACCGTCTCACACAGCTATACCAGTAAAAGATATCTTGAAATCGCTGTGATGGGACATCCTTCCGTACCCGCCGTACTGCCCCGATCTGGCGCAATCTATCACCCTTTCGCACAATGAGACACGCGCTCTCAGAGTAGCACTTCAGCAATTTCGAGGTAGTTGGAAAATGGCTCGACGAATGGTTTGCCGCAAAAGACAAGTAGTTTTTCTGGCATGGTATTCATAACTTACACGAAAGATGGGCGAAGTGTGTAAAAGGCGATGGCCAATGTTTTCAATAAACAAAAAATGAATTTACCGCGAAAACCGGAGAAGAAAACTTGTGCGTACATTTGGTTAATGTTATACATCGTGTTTCGACAGACTGATAAAATTTCTTTCTTTCTTAATCTGCTTACGCTCCAGGGTTGTCTTTTTCCTCTACCGCCTCAAGGGCAGTGTCCTGGAGCATGAGACATTAGGTTGGGGGATACAACTGACCAGTACCTCGCCCAGGCGAGGGGCCTTGGTGGGGGATGGGAAGATTGGAAAGGATACTTTAAGTTAGGTACCATCCAGGCATTTGCCTGGAGGAGAAGTGGAAAACCACGGAAAACCACTTCCAGGATGGCTGAGGTGGCAAGCGAACCCACCTTTACTCAGCTGACCTCCCGAGGCTGAGTGGACCCCGTTAATGCCCTCGTACCACTTTCAAATTTCGTGGCAGAGCCGAGAATCGAACCCGGACCTTCAGGGGTGGCAGCTAATCAGACTAACCACTACACCACAGAGGCGGGCATGTGATTTATTGCGCCTTGAAATAACACAGGTACCCGTAATAGATCGAATTAATAGGTTTGCCACGTGCTCTGTAGAGTAAGGAAGTTAAATTAACACTGTTGACCTTCATTGAAAACTTTGACACTGATGTTAACTTTCGAGGTGGAGCGGCCGTACGTAAGCACTAAACCTCTAACAAGCATAATGCATCTTGACTTCGTGGCTGAATCGGTTATCGTCTGGAGATAAACGTCAGTTAGTATCGGCAGCATAGTGGTTCGAATCCAGGATAATGCAAATTTTCTGAACGACAGAGGTGGGGGTGCAATAATAATAGGTACTTTTTTGCTATTGGTTTTAAGGGGTGCCCTCTGACTTGGCGCCTTTTCCCGAAGGACGAGTGGGTGAAAAATTGGGAAGGAAATCGGCATTGTCTGTTATTAAGGTACAGTCCTGGCATTTACTTAGTGGTGAAAATGGGAAACCGAGGAAAACCGTATCTAGGACGGCCAGCACGGGATTCGAATCCACAACCTACCAGATTACATCATAGTACTTAATCATTTCCTCACGATGTATTCTTACGAAGAGTACATTCAATTGTTGCTAATTTATGGAGAAAGTACGGTCCAAGATGTATGGCACATGCTCCGAAATGGTAATAATTTAAATGAACACCGGAAAGTGGTCAATATTTCGAACACTTGTCACCCTGAATATGCAGGATACTCTACTTTGTACCTGCCGACCATCACTTCGTAGTCCAATCTGGTTACTTAACATCGAATGTAAACGGTCCTTTTCAGGACCAAATAAACATTCACTCTTTGGAACAAGATGGTATGCTGCCATATTACAGTCACTGTAAGGGGCGTTAATCGAGAAAAAAGTGCACCAGCATCTGATCCGAACCTACTACCACAGAGTTTTACCCACCTCAGCTACCGTGATCCTCCGTGCATTGCTAGCACGTTGTAGTCCTTTTAGACACTTCCTGTCCAAACGTAAGATAGTGTTATTCGCACACATTCCACATTCATTATAGTTTAAGTAACAGAAATAACACTGCCGCTAATGATTTCTACAGTGTTCGCTAGCATTATATAAACAGAGAAAAATATTGAGGAAAATACTAGGCCCTAAGAGAGGAGGTGAGAGATGGATGAGGAGACCCAGGGAAGAACTATACCGGAACATGAGGACAATCTCAGAAGAAATCAGACTGAAAAGAGCACGGTTTGCGGGACATGTAATCAGGATGAATATGGATAGAATGACGAAAAGAGTACGGGAAACAACAGCGAGGACACGAGGAAAGACAGGAACCAAGTGGGTAGTTGAACTCCGGAAAGATTGGTCAGAATTGGGGATCAAGGTGGAAGAAAAGGAAAATTGGAAAAGGAAGTACATACCGACTAATATGCCAGAGATCAACGATAGGGATGGATACAGGAAAAGGATTGAGAGTCACCAGTGGAGTAGACAAGAGAAGAGGATACTGAATATCTCGGAAGAAGAGCGGGAGAGAAGAAGAGAAAGGATGAAGAGGTTCTGGGAGGAGAAGAAGAAAATGCAATCCATGAAGGAGCTGTCCGTGGTCCTACAGAGGCCGTAACGCAAGAAGAAGGAGAAGAAGAAGAAGGCCATAAAGAAGTAGGTACTAATATTTTTCGGATGACAGTGATACTGTATACGCGGAGGTTGGTTTATCTACCTCTGAAAAAAGAAAAAGGGGGCTGGTGAACCATCCGGTATATAAATGATATGAGTAGGGCCCGGATGTTTATGCAGTAATAGGTTAGAATGCAATCTTACTGAAGCGAGTAATAAGTCTACCAGCACGACGGTAATGCTATGAGGTTTGCATAAACATTAGGGGTTCGGCCCATTAGAACCCCTAGAATTTATTTTACTCTCACTACATTACTTTAGAGTGGGCTAGTCGACATTTTCGACTAAGTAATTTTGTTACTAAATCATTTCGTTAGTAGGAAATGTCGACTAGCCCGATCTAACGTAATGTAGTGGGAGTAACATAAATTCTAGGGGTTCTAGTGGGCCGAACTCCAAATGTATATGGAAATCGTAGCATTACCGTCGTGCGGGTAGACTCTGCTTATTACTTACTTCGGTGAGTTTGCATTCTAACCTATTACTGCATAAACATCCGGGCCCTAGGTATGAGTAAAGAAATGGAACCACAGATAAGACTTTTGCAGATGATAAAATCTGTACAGAAGAGTAAATAAGTTCCAAGAATGTCAGCAAATGAAAAATGACCTCGATAATGTTGTGAGTGGTTGAAAGTTCCTTTTGGGGATCATTGTAAGTATCTAGGTTTTAATATAAGGAAATATCTTCATTGGGGTAATCACATAAATCGGATTTTCAATAAATGGTACAGATCTCTGCACATGGTTATGAGGGTATTTAGGGGTTGTAGTAAGGATATAAAGAAGAGGGCGTATAAGTCCCTCGTAATACCCCAAATAGACTATGGTTCCAGTGTACGGGACCCCCAGCACGATTACTTCATTCAAGAACTGTAAAAATTCCAAAGAAAAGCATCTCGATTTGTTCTGGGTGATTTCCGACAAAAGAGTAGCGTTATAAAAATGTTGCAAAGTTTGGGCTGGGAAGACTTGGGAGAAAGAAGACGAGCTGCTCGATTAACCGGTATGATCCGAGCTGTCAGCGGAAAGATGGTGTGGAATGATATCAGTAGACGAATAAGTTTCAGTGGTGTCTTTAAAAGTAGAAAAGATCACAATATGAAGATGAAACTGCAATTGAAGGGGAAATATTGGGGCAAATAATCGGTTATAGGAAGGGGAGATAGGCATTGGAATAACTTACGAAGGGAGATGTTCAATAAATTTCCAATTTCTTTAAAATCCTTTAAGAAAAAAGCTAAGAACAAGAGATAAGTCACTTGGGCGACTGCCCTAAAGGCAGATCAGTATTGATTGATTGATTGATTGATTGATTGATTAATTAATTAATTAATTAATTAATTAATTGATTGATTGATTGATTGATTGATTGATTGATTGATTGATTGATTGATTGATTGATTGATTGATTGATTGATTGATTGATTGATTGATTGATTGATTGATTGATTGATTGATTGATTGATTGATTGATTGATTGATTGATTGATTGATTGATTGATTGATTATGTCTCTTATTTCTCAAATCACAGACCCATACTTCACTGAGTTATTACCCAGAATCCAAGGGTATCACGTTCTACTGAATGGAATGTATTATCCACATAATATTTGTCTTTCATTTCTAATAAGTACGTCCACAAAACTTTCTAAACCTGCGGCCGTTACAATTGTGATAGCCTTTTCCGAATGAATGAAGTAGGGGGAAAGATTTCTCTAAGAAACAAGCTCTGCTAGCGTCTACTGATCATTTAGCACATTAGAATATATCTTGACCTTATAAAAGGATGACGACATAGGCTCCGTAGGAACTCATGTACACGAGTTCACTATGAGCCAAGCTTCAAAAATGAAAATGCAACCAGAAGTAGAAGCAACAATAAATTTGTCAAACGCTGTGCAGGTAGTGTCCGCACATTCGGCAGGTGCTCCAGACTGCAGGATGATAAATCTTGGGCGAGACAGGGCGGACAATGGATGCAGGTAAGGCGTGACGAAATGGAGCCACGGTGACTTCACACGCTGTAAAATGAAAGGCATAACACTGTGCTTTGTATTGTTGAGCAAGGAAGTTGTGCTACACAAGTTATATGTCACATGTCTCAGTGACCCAGTTGCAGCTGTATTCAGTCAGCTCGTTGGTGTATTAGCGGATTTCAATGTAAACGACACAGCAAATAATAGGCTGGTTCTTCTGCTGATGTGAACACCTAAGAAGATCGGCTCCGGTGCTAATTGGGGAAGCGGAAACACAAACATCATGTCATGTGTGAAAAGTACTATCCTAGAGCTGAAATCGATAACCATGAGAAATGTATCTTGGAAGACTGACAGGTGGGTTTCGAAACTATCATTTGTCATATTTAAGGATAAATAATGTATTTTAAATATATTTTGGACGAATTGATGGATTTTAATTATTTTGTTACACTGCTCGTAAGTAGGGGCTGCCTGGCCGAGGCGGTAAAGGCGTGCTCGTTTCGCCCGGAAGAACGTGGGTTCGAATCCCCGTCAGGAAGTCGTAAAATTTAAGAAACGAGATTTCCACTCCCGGGGTACATATGGCCCTGAGGTTCACTCAGCCTACACCAAAAATGAGTACCAGGTCGATTCCTGGGGGCAAAGGCGGCCGGGCGTAGAGCCAACCACTCTACCCCATCACGTGCCGCGGTTAACAATGGTGGAAGCCTTTACCTTCCACTCCTCCAAGGGCCCTCATGGCCTGTACGGAGGTGACTTTGTCTTTGTCTTTTGCTCGTGAGTAACTTTTAATTCTCGGAGAGAAGAAGGAGAAAATCAATGAGGAATAGGTGCCCCTGTTGCCGTGAAGATACAGACTTATAATTAGACACTTCGAGTACTACTTAAATAACGTTTTAAATTACAAAATTGAGGACCCTTACTGCTCCACAGCATTTGTTATAAACAGGTCAGATAACTCGTCTTGATATGCCTGTCGTGGCTATATTGAATTGCCTACCCTTTTCAATGGTTTTATGAACATTTAATAAGAAGCACGTTATGGTACGCCGCAATTCGTAGTCAGAATTTATCCATTCTGACATTATCATGCCGTAGGTTTGGTAAAAATATCCATATTTTCGCTTTTTTAAAAAAAAAAATTCCTGCAGTTCTTGGTGTAAAGCTTGGTATTGTTTCGTAGAAGGAAATCGCAGTTCTTCTATATAGAACGGTTGTCTTGTGAGCTCATAGGTTAGTCTCGGAGAAGCGATTTTTGCCAGACGGAGACATCTTTTAAGATACATGGCCTTCATTCTTTCTAGTGTAGCTAGGTTTCCCTTCGACAGGTGTTCCTAGATAATGTCTAAAGCGTATGTCATGAAGGGGTCTGTTTGTACGTAGACTGCTTTCTCTTATCAGCATGTAACTTATTAGTAACACTCTGCCATCTGTTGAATATATGTGGAAGCTGGGAAAGGTTAGAAGATCAAGCAGTTTACAGCAGGGAATAGTATTCTTCCTTGTATTGTTCCGTGCTTGTGGCTTGACAAGTAGTAATCAAACATGGATTAAAATCATATATACCAGAATATTAATAAAAGTGTTGGTCACTTAGCAACCTGTTAAATACAGAATGTATTGCGGGTTAGGGTAAGCCTTCGCCTGCAATTATTGGAGTGACCATTTAATGATCTGATATTATGATTACTTGAAGTTGGCTGAACTTAAAGATTTATCGATATCTCACGACTCAACGGCAGGTAATTCCGGAGAGAATAAAATATGAAGCAAGCAGGTCCAGTAGAACGGATGAATTGATTTGCCAAAGCTATTTCTAGTAAACTCTTTTAATACATAGATGACAACCCTGGCTTTGTTTACAGCAGTTCAGTGACTGAAGTCTGGCACCATTTTCTAAATGTTTTTAACCATGAAATCTGTTGTATACAAGGAACTTGGTATACAGTGACACAACATAAAGTTTGTTGTTTCAATGATTTGATACAATATATATAAGAAATAAAACTGAATTTTTTTGAAACTTGTTTGAATGCACGCAGTTAATGATGCAATTAAATCTTAAATTGAATGTCTGTTGCATATGTGCAATTATACAATACGAGAGTTCTATATGCACTTAGTTCTATCTTGAGGAGATAGTCTGTTTCACTAATAAATTGTCCTGATAGTAGAAAACTATCTTCTGTGAAATTACAAGCGTAACTTGTAGAGAGAGGCAGAATGCTGGTACTAGGTTTATACTTTGCAAGGAACTTGCATTAATTTATTCAAATAGCTGAAGGCTAAGGTGGACGTCGGAGCACTGGTGAGGACTAAAAGGAGTAGCAGAATGCTATACTCGGGGCTCGACGTGGCTACGGGGATCAGGATAATTAGGCAATGTTCAGAGGTGAGACCTCACGGCCAGAAATTCGTCCACCTGCTCAAAACATGTTTTTAAGAGGAATGCCTCCGTGTCTGACTTGCGGTGTGTTCTGGTCGTCAAACATTGGGGTAGTCCTGGAGAGGCTCGGAACGAAGCTCGTTATTTATCGCTGGTAAGCGTGCCAGGCGCAGTGAAGACACCTCGTAGCTGCTAGAAACTTCGGAGCTAAGGCGGGTTGCGGAGCTTGTAGGCGCAGAGCTCGCGATGCGGATGACACACACAGCAAAATCCATCACCCATCGCAACCATACAGCCCTGATATGTTAATTGATGGTGTCTGAGTCTCTCAGGATGTTTCATCACATGGCCTAAGTACTCAAACTTCCTTTAGAACTTACATGTGCCTGAATACGTGCTTTGATGGAATCTGACATGAAATCAAGCAGACACTTCGTGTGATCCCGTGGCAGATTTTCCCACATTTGTTGGAAATATTTGATTCCAATTATGACTATATGAGGCAGTAGAATCTGACATCTTATTAATTTGGTCCCATGAATGCCTTATAGTTGATGAATCGGGTGATCAAGTTGGACGAAGATGTATCGAAACGTGATGTAACCTTAGAAAACCAGAGTTGTGTGTGGGGTAACGTTAAATTGTGCAAAAATAACTCATAGGTATTGAGCGAGGAAAGGTAGCACATGGGGTAACCCGAATGTCTGCTGCTTTCCTCTGATTCTTTTCCGGTACTCAAATCACATAAGCCTGATAAGGGTCCCATACACTAGAACCATACTCAAACTGGAGTCATATCAATGACTTACCAGTGGAAACGCTCTGATACGAATGTAGGGAAACCAAATTTGATTGAGCTACGAGGGATCTGAGGTGGAGCAGGGCATCTGGAATTGATGTTATATCCTTAGAATTACAGATAACCTGAGAAAAGGTAGTCACGGCAAAATCTAATTTCTCTTTTGTATATAAGTTGTATGAAACTGAAGAAGTGTCATATGGTTGGCTATAATTATCAGAAAAATATATCGCAAGCATTGTTCGCGAGTGTTTTCGAATGTTGAAATTAAATTTACAGCTTCTCACACAACGTTATCTCTTCTACTTTTCGTTCATCAAATGATCTCAATAGAGTTTAAACAAGTCACAGTTACAGAAAGTGTCATTCCAGAACATTCATAGTCCATTTTTTAATGTTATATGAATTTAATAAATGTATGGTATGGAGGATTATGAAAACTGGCTAAGTCCATGCACCGAGCTAGATTTCACAGATTTCGCAGAACACAAAAGGATATTTATGAAAGCTTACTTTCCAACGAGTCCAATCTCCTCCGAGGTTAATTGTTTCCTCAGCTTTTTACCGAATTCCATCATCACATGCAATCCTCATCCAAATTGGTCCTACAACCCGTTGTTTGTACAATAGCTGTGTTTCAGGAATCAAACGTAAAATTTTCAAAAATAGACTGAACGATTTTTGGAAACATACTCTTCGGTTGAGAAGTAGATTGCAATTTACATGACAGATGAAAAATACTGTCCTACAGAACTGGAACTGTCTGATACAAAGCAATATTACCTCAGATCACATCTCTCTCTCCTCCCCTCCATGGTACTACAACCCTTGAAGGGCCTTGGCCTACTAGCGACCGCTGCTCAGCCCGAAGGCCTGCAGATGACGAGGTGTCGTGCGGTCAGCACGTCGAATCCTCTCGGCCGTTATTCTTGGTTTTCTAGACCAGGGCTGCTATCTCACCGTCAGATAGCTCCTCAATTCTAATCATGTAGGCTGAGTGGACCTCAAACCAGCCCTCAGGTCCAGGTAAAAATCCCTGACCTGGGCGGGAATCGAACCAGGGCCTCCGGGTAAGATGCAGGCACACTACCCCTAGACCACGGGGCCGGCCTACCTCTCCTCCACTCATCAGCATTACACCCAATCCTCACTTACTGTACCTATAAATCGTACATCAGTGTACAGTCTTTAAACTTTTGCATTTGATGCTAGGAAATACAATTCTCTTCCACTAGGAGTTAGGAACTGCGCTACTTCAGTCTGTTTTAAATGATTTTGCTGGGATTTCCTCCTAGGTGTATGAATGCATGGATTAATGTGAGAATGAATGATATAATAGTTAAGTATTTCCATTTATGTTATAATTATAATACGACAAACTAAGTTAAATAGGCTATCGGTCTGCTATGAATGGTGCATGTTACGCTATAGGTTAACGTATATATTTTTACTAGCAAATGTACCCGTGCTTCGCTACGGTATTCTACCTTGTATACGGAGTTCTACGTAAATTAGTGTACACGAAGTTAGTAAGATTATATTAAATTGCAAACAAAATGGTGATGATCCCATATGTTGCTTTCAATGTAAAGTGCACATTTCTTACAAATGTTTCACTTATTGAGACATGTATTAAAACCAACTTTTCAATACAATTTACGGCTCATTAGATCACTAAGTTAACAAAATATATTTTAAAATTTTAGTACATGTTTCATCACTTTATGGGATATCTTCAGCTATTTAAACGCAATACTAAACAACACAAAATTAAAATGACACTGTTCACATATTGAAGTGGGGATTTATAACCTCTCTATGGGCTTAAAACACTAAGTGACTACCTGTTTAACAATGCCTTAGTAAAATGTGGCACTGTACGTTATACTGTGGGTAGTTTGAAATTACTGAAGTACATTTTATATTCAATTCGATTAATAACTGCGTGAGTACATGAAGTCTATTATATGCCATAGAAATGTTCACTTTTAAAAGTCAAGATTTTCTTCTACACTTTATATTAAAAAGACATAGGTTTTACGTGAACTGTTCTTGGGTGGATAATTGGTGAGTGGCCGGTCATAGTGATCTAACAAGGAAAGGGCGCGCAGCGGGAAATCGCCAATCTCGCCTTCGCAGTACTGCACCGCGTGATGTGTTCACTCGTCGAGGGGCCGCGCCACTGATCTTTCCTATTCCGTTAGTCATTGCGTAGCGCTTCGCGAAAATAATGTAGTGGTATTAAGAGAACTAATTTAATTCCTGCATTGATTGTGGATCAATAAACGCAATAGAATAGGATTGTTTTAGTGAAAATAAAGGTTAATCAGTATAACAAGGGACGTTACACAGGAAAGCAAGTTAGGGCTTCTCCTTATATCTTCTGCAAAAATGATGCTCGTGGTAGAAATATTGAAAGCACAAAGTGGTTCTACACTAAACATATCTAACGAATCAAGGACAAGGGCTTAATGCCACATTTTCCATACTATTTTTCTTCCAACGTAAAAATAACTTTGCCTATGTTGATTACCATTACACAAACAACCACTTGTGTTATACAACGACTATAAGCAGTGGCGGCCACAACTCTTTCTTTGTTACTGATCAGTACCACCATACTCATTCAAGTCCTCCGCGCAAAAACAAACGAATTCAAAGCTGTCAACCCTCACAAAAAGCGGGATGCAACCCACAGGCCCAATTTCAATCAAAATTCCTTGTCTCAAATGTTACATTTCAATATATTTATTACTTTTCTTCTTAAAATTTAAATAATAGGGCAAACAAGGTCATACATTATTATTTCATGTCATTGTATACGACTATTGAAAACTTGGCTTGCCCATGCTCGTATACTGGTTTGTAAGGATATCTTTACTGCTACACTGCTACGGACTCGGCCCAGTGAAAGCCTTCTCCCACACCCTTCCTCTCTCGGAAACCGTTCACCAGCCCGCTTCCCCATTACATCTCAACCCCCTCACCGATACTATGTCCTCGGAGGGAAGCTTGAGAGCCCGGGCCTTATCCTCAACCCGGAAACGTTTATCAGTGAAAGTCAGTCACCTAGGTCTGATAACTTACTGGCGATCAGTCTTCCTTATTGATGAGAACTTACAGTTTTACAATGAAATGTCATTTTCTTAGCATTATTCAAGCCCAATATTGACTTCAAATGTCGAGAGAAAATAAAAGAACCTTTCCGTTCTTTAGGCAGGACACCATCCGGGAATCCTTATGCGTATGTCAGCTTGGCTTCAAATCAGCTGTTGGACAGTGCGAGTTAGGTGTAGGATACGGAGCAGCAGCCTGCCTAGCCGAGCGCGCTAATTCAAACAAACATTAACGCTTTCTGTAGGTCGCACGAGTTAATTTCCGAGAGAAGTATTTTGGTTATTGACTCATTTACCGTGTGTGGAAATTTTACCTAAGATCAGGGATTCCCCGGTACGCGCCCTTCCCTTCTTCTTCTTCTTCTTCTTCTTTTTCTACAGCTTTTCTCACACCTGTGGGGTCTCGGGTACGAACTGTGTCGCACATGTGGATTTGGCCCTGTTTTACGGCCGGATGCCCTTCCTGACGCCAACCCTATATGGAGGGATGTAATCACTATTGCGTGTTTCTATGGTGGTTGGTAAGTACACGCCCTTCCCTTGTAATTGTCAAATATATCTAGACTTTTTCTTACATTGTGATCTACTTGCCAATGCCAGTGCCCTCCTGAGTGATCTACGTATTTTCAAAATCATCAGTTGTTGCCAACGACCACTTAGCACCCCTAAGTGATATAGGCTCTACATAACATGCATTTCATTTTAGCAACTGACAGTTGGATGCTTGCTGGTTAGCTGTAGTTGTTTTCATTATGCATTGAAATTGATTTTTCTAAGCACAACGGTGATATACTAAATGTAATGAACACGTTGAAGGTTATTTTGAGTACACTGCGTCTGTGAGAATTAAATATTCACATATCATAGACAGTTTGAGTTATTTATGTTCATTATCACATAGCTGAAGATCAGAAACGAAAGTTATGACTTCCAGTAAATGAGAGTATCACACACGGATCGATAAATAGAGAACCGGTTTAATTGACTCTAACCATTGTAGCTATCCTTATCACGAATTCCGCCTTTACAATACAATATGAGTCCTTATTGATAGACTACATTAAAATCAATACATGTTTCATCCTTAACGGGACATCAGTCGACACATGAATAACAGGCCTTACAAAAATTGTCACATCGATATTAATACATACCCTATACACAGTGAAAAATACGTTCACGTTATAGATGAAAGCGACGTATGACATCTCTTCCTTAAAAATTCATCACCATAAACATCAATTATGTTCAACATACGGGCAGACACCTTAAGACTTTTATCACAAATTTGCACTCACATTTCATTTTTTAAGGAAGAGACATCATACGTCGTTTTTATCTATAAAGTGAACGCATTTTTCACTGCGTGTATGTACTAATATCCATGTGATCGTTTTATGATGTCTATTATTCATGTGTCGACTGATGATGTCCCGCTAGGGATGAAACATGTATAGATTTTAATGTAGTCTATCAATAAGGACTCATATTGTATTGTAAATGTGGAATACGTGATTTTTGATTGCTACAGTGATACTTATGACAATACGGGCTTAGCGCAATGAAATGATTCTAACCATTTGTCATAGAAAGTTCCTTCTTATCGTAACAATGGTTTAACTAATTTGGTAAAATTTCGCATCTATTTTAATGCATAATAAAAACAGCATTTTGCTACAGCAAACTAGAGATCATTCAACACTAAGCAAGCATCTGACTGCTAGTTTCGACAACGGAATGCATGGTATGTAAGGTCTAGATAACTTAGAGGTGCTAAGTGGTCGTCGGCATAATCCGCTGATGATTTTGAAAAATATAAGGCGTGAGGTTCTGGACGTAGATCACTCAGGAGAGCACTGGCATTTGAAAGTACTGTAGATCACATTGGGAGGAAAAACTAAATTTAATAAAAGGTGACATTTAGATCACTTTAACCGGCCACTCATCAATTATCCACATAAGGAAAGTTAATGCTTTTTTTACTAATAAGTGTTAAAGCAAATCTTGATCCAATTGGGGAAGATCATTGTGAGAAAGAATACTTTTTCGAGTGTCAAGTAAGAAGGAAGTCCTAAGTTAGTATGCGGATGGCATTTTAGCAGCGTGAAGAACAGCGGGAAATGAGGTTAACATCCAATTCACTTCATTAGGCCCCCATTATCATGTTTCAGAGAAGCGTATTATATTAAATGCTCAACGGGATACAAAAGCGAACTGCGGCAGGAGATAAAAGAAAGTCGTCGGCCCATTGTGAGATGACATCAAAATGGAATTTTGGGCAGAAATGAACTAAATAATTTCGCTAATAGAAAGAAATAGAATAATTAATTTTCAGGTCAACAAGTTATTCAGAACGGTATGTAATTTTGCATTCATTTATTCTACTGCCATAAATGATCTATTGTTGTTACTTCCCGTACCTGCATTTGACAAAAAGCTCAAGAATTCTGCCAGAATAATTTCGCCGGCTTATTACGGAATAATCGCATTAAAATATTTCCATCTTCCTTGCATTTTATTTGTGATGAATTCTATTTTAGTTGGCTTCATTGTTGGAGTTCAAGAGTCTCTTACGCTTCAGAACGCATTCATAAAGCAACTGTAAAGCTGCTTAATGGTGAGATGTAAAATGGGAAAAGAGAAGGAAATATGAAGGACCACTAGTTGGAGAGAAAGAAACACCTGATTAGTTTTGTGTTGAATATGATTGATTTGTTGGGGATTGAAATGCAAGACCAAGCCAGAATTTAAGGACAAAATGTAGGAAGAAATACCCTCATCATAGACGTTATATCTCAAATCAGGTCATAGATTATAAATAAACTTTCAACGTACTAGGTCGTGGGTTTGGTTCTCACAGGTGTCCGGTTGACCATTTCTTTTCTGTACTTCTTCACTCTTCAATATATAGTCGTAGCACTTTGAAAACCGTTATGTGACAATGTTGAGGAAAAAATAACTGACCCGGAGTAGGTCCTACATGTTATGACTTAGAACGAAAATTCGTTGATGTTCACTTAGTACTGCATGTTAGATGAAAGAACATTTGGAGCCGGAGTTTTAAGCTGAAATATTATCACTAGAGCTCGGAATTTGAGGAAAAGTCCTTTTTTTATCGAATGTCCGAAGGTGAGGCCCTGCATAATATAATATGTTCATTCTGGTTTTTTTAGGACAGAAAATGGTGGGTTTAATTTGTCCTCTTTAGTCTCTTTCGGCTTTTTTTGGCTTACTGGTCCTTTTTAGACTTTTCAAAGGCTTTACATTTTTAGTAACTTAACCTTCTTTTGACTACATCTGTATTCCCCATTCCCAATTCGAATCATCGTTATTTCATCCATTACCTTTAAACATCTTTTCTATAGTAAGGGAGGAAATTAAAAATGAAATGAAACTAAAGCTTGAAAGAAAACCTTCTTCTTCTTAAGACGCCGTCTCCGAGCGGAGCTTGGCGATCCACGTAACTAGCTCTGATCTTGACAGCGCAGAATGGAATGCCATTTCTGAAGTACAGCAGTGCCATCTTCGAAGGTCTTTCAGCCATGAATTTCTTCTTCTTCCAACAGATCTCTTCCCTGTATCTTCCCTTCGATAATAAGCTGTAATAACTGATACCTCTCATGTCCTAGATATTGCGTTTTCCTCTGTTTTATGGTGAGCAGTAATTCTTTTTGCTTTTTCATCCGACGAAGGACCTCGGCATTTGCGATTTTCATTACCCAGGATATCCGCAAGAGACGACGATACAGGAACATTTCCAAGGCATCAATACGTTTTTCTGTGATTGGACCCAGAGTCCAGCTTTCACATCCAGGGGTGTCGAATTATGTGCAAGATAAGTAAAATACTGATTGGAGAACATTCTGATGCTAGTGTTTTTCAAGAGGAAAATCTCACTTGCTTCAAGTATGAATCCCTCACATCTGATGAGGTGGATAAAACATTCTCCATGTTCTGCAACGTGCTGTGTGAAAACCTACGATCCTTTACACCTAAGAACCTGAAGATGTTTATTGTGACATACTGCAAAGCTAGCTGAGGCAAAGTTTCCGAATTCCAATTTCTGTAACCCTAGTGTGGTTAAGTCGAATATGATTCCAGTTAAACTAATTTCAATTTCTTTCTCCAGGATGTCCAATGTGGGTTCCTTGAATTCATTCTAAGTGGAAAAATCATTTCGTACTAAATTCTGCAAGTACTTTTTAAGAAACATGAAATTACTTTTTTAAATTGTTAATTAAAAAATACATAATGTTTATAAGAAGAAGTATTTCACTCCTAGATTTTTTTACTGTATGTTGCATACCACCAGAATTTTGTTTTTTAAAACATCATAGTCTTTCATTAAATATCTAACTAAAACAAAAATATGAATGGATTTGGATAATATTTGTAGTCCTTTTTGTCAGTTTTTAGGTCCATATTTTTATATTGTTGGTCTTTCTACATGTCTTTTTAAGGTAAATTTTTGGTCTTCAACTTCCGAGCAGTAATCACATAGCTGTTTTTCTAAGCACAACGGTGATATACTATATGTACTGAACACGTTGAATGTTAATTTTGAGTACACTTTGGTCGCGAGAATTCAATATTCATATATCATAGACAGTTGACTGATTTATAAACAATTAAGTGATTAATTTAAGATGTACATTTCTAAGAGATTTCTAAGAGAGAGGCAGTTAATCTCATAGCTCAATATTAAAAACGAAAGTAATGACTTCCCATAAATGAGATTATCAAATACAGGTCTAAAATGCTAACAGAGAACCGGTTTAATTAACTCTAACTACGTGTCTGGTCAAATATTGTAGAACCATATTTATATTCTAGTTGGCATCATTAACATAGCTCGAGGGTCGCTTACGGTTCGGAAAGAATCTTGAAACACCTCTGAATGCGCTTAATGATGAGAGAAAAGTGGACGGAATATTAGGAACCACTGTAGGGTAGACCGTGTTGACCATGAGTGATTTGTTCTGGATTCAAGTGCAAAACCACGGCTGAATTTATGGACAGTGTTAGGTAGAAATGTGTCCTATTTATAAACGTTAGAGCTAAAATTAACCTGAGATAATGATTTATTAATTGCATGATATAAAATAGGTAAAACAGATTGACTTCCAGGCCATTAACCTCATTATTTAAAATGGTGAATGAAAGTTCCGCCAAACAGTAAATAAGGTTAAAATACAAAGTATGTAACAAGTGTTATTATTTTTTATATCCAGCTATTCAATACGAAGAGATCTTCTTAGAAATTAAATACTATTATAAAATGTTAAGGGACATGTTTCGCCCATATTAAGGGCATCATCAGCCTCAAACTCAAACCTGTATGGTGAAAAATCAGGATCCTGATTGCTCTTACAAGTCATAAAAAGATGATATCATTGTAGGTGTCTGTCAAAACATACAAACTGTTAGAATGTCCTTGGCTAAAATTGCAGTATCAAGCTGCATGTCAAAAGTTCACACGATTATACTTTCTGGAGCGTTGAAAAACTTGTTGGGGTAGAGCAATAAACAGCTCAGTCTTTATAATGAAACAGAAATGTGCCTCCTTGAATACTCCTGTTAGAGGATAAAAAAACAAAGCTGATAATCGTGTAAAGTAAATAAGGTTATCAGACAATTGCAAATTTAGATCTATTTCATTTACTCTAATGAAGAGCCTAAAGTGTCATATTTCGATTCTAACTGGCTTCTTTTTTCCCGGTTAAGAAAGCCAAGAATAACGACCGAGAGGATTCGTCGTGCTGACCACACGACACCACATAATCTTCAGGCCTTCGGGCTGAGCAGTGGTCGATTGGTAGGCCAGGGCCCTTCGGGGATATTGCACCAATGGGGGGAGAGGTGGCTTCTTTGTTGAAGGTGAAGAGTTCCTTACGCTTCGTAACGCATTCACAAAGGCTCTGTAAATCTGCTTAATGGTCAGGTGGAAAAAGTGGACGAGATACTAAGAACCGCTGGGAGGTTAGGAGTATGGCACAGTGTTGAAAATTAATTTGCTTTGGATTTAAATCAAGACCAGGACTGAATTAAAAAACACATCGTGAGTCCTCTTCAAACGCGTCACAGCTCAAACTACACCGATGCAGATAACTTAAAAATGATTAATGAATTTTTGAGGAATGAATTCCGAGGACATCAGCTTTATAACTAAACATGGAAATAATTCTGACTTTTAATAAACGATGGTGTCGGATTAAGATCTGAAAGGGCATTTTATATATATATATTACACTGATTCTAAAACCAAGTGCCCGGTCAGGTATTGGAGTGCTACGATTTTTGTGGATATTCTTTTCTTCTCTGTTCTTAAAAATTAGGGTCTTTCTCCCTTAGTCCTTTCTGTTACTTTTTCTTAGTGACTGCGTTTGCTTTTAGTACACGTTTTTCCCATTCCGGGAACTATCTTGTTAGTTTCGTGAAGCCTGCATGGCATGTTTGCTATTTTGTACGCACGGCTTGAGGGAGAGCGATCCAGTCTGGCACCGGCCGAGAGTGACGTCACTGAATTAGGGCGTCCCCACTCACCACACAGCGAACTATTCAGGAGAGTGAGAGCCGAGCGCACATTGGCCAGCCCTTCTCCCACCACTGCTGCCTTCGTCCTGTCACCTCATTGGGTGTCTTCGGCGTTGTGAGAAGGGTCTTAAACGTCCGTCCAGATCATCGCTTTCGAGAGGACTTCGGAGGCGTCTCCTTTTCCTAAGGATTAGGAAGGGCCGGCCTCACTATCTAAAGCAGGGCGGATTTGTTTAAGGGGTTCACGCAGGACGAGCTTGACTGTGCTAGCGAGAACACGTACGTGTTTCTCGCTCCGCTGTCCCTCTCCTCGCCAGGCGCTCTGCACTTTCTAAGTGCTAGCCAGGCAACTGTACTTGTTGGTGCACTTCCGAAAGGGCTTTTGTCAGAGCCGAGCACTTTTCAGTACTCGCTTTCTCTCTTTCAGGATTTCTTTTCAGGAGGACCAGGATGGAGAAGCTATCTGTTCCGGCGAGACCGACAAACTACGACTACAGGGGGGCCTTAGCGAAGCTGCATTCGGCGCTCATCGCTGCGGAAGCCCCCGATCTTCGACGCCCGGCTCTGTTGGTGTACACCCGGTGGGGAAAGCACACCTACGAGGAGACGATTTACATAATCGATCTCCTTGGAGCAATTGTGGATTTCATAGGATAGTCGCTCTTCGAGATCGTCAGCGAGATGAACCCTGGCTGCGCGGTCATTATCCGCCCTAGGGATGCAACCAGCCTCAGGAGCTACGAGGAGCTGGCGTCCCAGCAGCACCAAGTGATCCGAATACCAGGACTCAGGAAGCACCTGAACGTCTCGGGCTACCAGGAGGCAGCCACCCAGACGGAGCTAAGGACCGAGGACGACTACAGTGGCGCTCCTCAGCGCCGCGACGGCGCACCCCCGGCTGGACCGCTGTACTTTACGAAGTATACGCAGACCAACAAGGCCGCCAACCAGGACCATCGACCACCTGCCAGGGCGAAGTGGGCGCAGACGCAGGCCAAGCAGGAAGGGCCTGTTAACCGGGCACAATCCACGAAAGCGCCAGGGACGGCGGACGGCTGCACAGCAGTGGAGGAGGACGCCTCCTGGAGTTCAGAGGCTGCTGTCCAGGTCCAGCCTGCCAATGTGTCTGTTGAGCTGCAGATATCGACGTGCGCCCCACAGGACCGGGAAAGCAGTCGGGTGTCAGCACAGACCGACGCCACCGCTGCCAGCCAGGAGGAGAAAGAAGAAGGCGACGCATCGGAGCTACCACCAGGACGAGGCCTCCTCCCCTGCCGAGAAGAGACCCACGGGAAGGAGACGCCGCCCCAGGACCAGGAGGAAGAAGAAGAAGATGACGGTCCACCGGAGAGGGTCGCCCAGCCGCAACCCAGGGCTGCTCCCAGGACAGAAGTCGACCGAGTAGCCAATCAGGAGAGGACCTCAGCGAGTAACGGCAATCAGGTGAGATTAAAACGTCCCCCTCAACAGCTCATGCAGTGTTTCCACTGTCTGAGGTGGGGCCACCGTCAGGTTACCTGTGGGCTCCAAGTAAGGTGCAACTGCTGTGGTGGTGTTCATCACTACACGGCCTGCGCTACACTTATGGAAGCGCCGGTGCACGCTAACTGCGCGGGGGGCCACCCGGCCTCCCATCGCAGTTGTCCTGTATACCGGGCCATGGCGCGGGCTGTCGTATCCCGGCCAACAGGTGAGACGCCGAGCGGTGAGTGGAATCACCTGATGGCTAACAACAGTACTAAAAACGAAAGGGATATAAGATGGTAATTTATAGGCGTTAGGTAAGTTGGTTGTTAAGAGTTGAAACTCATATGATTTCCTATATATGTGCGTATATTGACAGATGATGTACAAAGAATATACACGTACAATTGAAGTCGGTCACGTATTGTGACGTACTGGAACTAGCCTTCCTCAGAACGGCTACTCCAAGTAAATGCAAGTGGACTCTAAAGCATTAGAGTACCACTGAAATGCTAAGCGATGTTAAAAACAGAGTATCGTGAAATCTCACAGAGATTCCTCAAGCTTTAAGTTGCCAACTACGATAAAACCCAGAAGAACTCGGGCTTAAGTCGAGAATCAAAGTATGAATGGTGAATACCAAGTGTTAGCACCACCGTTCAACCTGATCTACTAAGAAATATTCTAAGTAGCGAGACCGCTTGGAGAATTGATCGCAATTCTCTAACGTGAGCGGAAGGCAAGGCTCCCAAAGCGAAGACTAATGCAATAAGACGCTTGTTCCTTCAATTACATACGTATTTAAAGGGACTAGCAATATGATATGAGGTTCTCCCCTCCTCTCAGATAAAGCCTTACTGGCTTACTATTGGTGCTACCACCTCCCCCATGTATCTCAAATCCCACACTATGCACGTGGCAATATTTATTAACATGAACTTGACTTCTCGCCCTTAAACCTATGCTCATAAAATAACTTCCCCATTTCTAATACTTGTCATCATAAACATGACACTGCGTCCCGTTTCACTTAATTGGGTCGCCCATTAATTTTAAGTATCGTATCCTTCAAACTACCCCCATTTTCTTGCCATCTCCAGACGACAGGACGTGACTTTTTAGATTTGTCCGTATCGACTTCCTCGTGAGACCTCTTGACCTCACACAACTCTGTTTTTAACTGTCATTCTATATCACCCCCAACACATGGCTGCTTCGACAGCAAGGCCAGTGGATTGAGTTACCAAAATAATCACTATGTATTACTTATGTGCTGCTACTTGATGAAGGTTCGTGTCCCTGGACATGACACCTCCCCCCTTAGGAAAGAAACTAGTTGCCACACATGCAACTGGTTTCCACCTGAGTACACGTACATACAGGGTTAATTACCGCATGTACCTTACATAGCACATTACATTTTAGCAATATTACATTACATTTCATAGATACACTTCAACTTATTACATTTTGACATTAATACAATTCTCTTTACCCTTCATACAATTAATGTTCATAATACATTTCACATTACAATTAACATATTTTTTCACAGTAAACCATATTGCATTAATACATTTCAATTCATATATTCCACAGTACATGTAGTACTTAATATAACATAGTTTAGATTTAACATCTAATACATATCAATTTATATGTTTCACAGTACATATAACATTTCATTTTTTATTTCACAGTACTGATATAACTCATTTTACAGTGATTAATACATATCAATTTATATATGTCACAGTACATATAACACTTCATTTTTTTTCATTTTACAGTACTTAATATCACTCGTTTACATTTCACATTTTTTATTTCACATTTCACAGTAATTAACACATATCAATTTATATGCTTCACAGTACATACAACTTTACCTTCCAGCCTTCTCTGGTCGGTTTTTACTTCCGTACCAAACTCTTGGAATGGCCGGCTTCGAGATTGCAATAGCAACTCGGTTCCCCTGACTATACTTCTTGAGTAAGTCTTACAAACTTGTGCAGTCACTGCTGACACATTATCCGTACCAAACTCATAGGAATGGACGCTTGGACCGTGCCTCTCTCGACACGTCCGAACTGTGCCTCCTTAGGCCAGTCTCACAAATTTTTGTGCAGTCATTACTGACACATAACCCGTACCAAACTCATAGGAATGGACGCTTGGGTCTTGCCTCCCTCGACAAGCCCGAACTGTGCCTTCTTAGGCCAGTCTCACAAATTCTTGTGCAGCTATTACTGACATTACCCGTACCAAACTCATAGGAATGGACGCTTGGGTCTTGTCTCCCTCGACAAGCCCGAACTGTGCCTCCTTAGGCCAGTCTCATGAAATTTTACCTTAACATAAGGTTGCCTGTTCGACTCTGCCCTTTGGCAAGTCTTTTTTTTTTGTACTTTAACAATTTTAAAGTTACATTCGTTACATTACAGCCTTAACACTGTCTTACTAGTGATTCATTACTTATACAATGGTCATTGAAATTTTTTTTTTACTTTACTAATGTGGTTACGCTCCCTCTTTATTGCCTCCTTGGCTCTCTGATGAGAGACCTTTCATTAAGCTCTATACTGGAAGTAGTAAGATCTGTCATACTTCTACCCCTGCGCTCATTTACGCGCTTACCTCTTACATACTCCTGTCTATCAAAGTGCACTGTAACGTCCTCGTCTGAACAATGTGAGTTAGGACCATTAATTATAGTTTGGCGGATACATACCTTTCCGCAACACTCATCTCCTAGCTCTGACAGTTTATGAGCAAGTGTAAATCTTTTGCAACATCTTTTGCAACAACAGCAGGAACATAATAATAACAAAATAACAGCAATTGTTCCTCCACCTATATAAGACAGAAAATTCAACTTATCCAATTTATGATTTTGCTTTAATTCATCCTCCTGTTCAAGTATTAATTTTTCAACTGCCTCTACTTTATGACTTGCTAATTTTAATTCCTCTGCATGGTGAAGTACATTTACCAACGGTATCTTTCCTTCATCCTGCAATTGACTCAATTTAGTGTTAATTCCTAAATGATCGCAACAGTCATACTGTAACAATAGATCAGGTACATACCCTTGATCTTTGGTACTATTTGTTTTAATTACATTTGAAGATTGAATTTTTGATTTTGGCCCAAAGGCCGTACATCTATTAAACATTGTTATTATTCCTGTACCTGTTAACTTAGCATCACTTGTGTGCAGCTCTTGACATACTACTGTTATTTTTACCTCCTGTGGAGCGATATAAATCCACTTATTTTCTCTTAAGGGAAACCACATTACTTCTTGTACTCTAATTACATTTTTTTGACAATCTTGTGGCATAACCTGTGCCCCTGTCAACAATTTTACTGCACATTCCTCATGTGAATGAGCTAGTTTGATAGCAAACTCTTGTTTGCATACCTTAAGTTTATCACTCAACCTCTTACAATTATTAATTTGATTTTCAGTTAACATTACATAATTTTGCCTGTTCTGGTCCAAAAGAATAAATTCATTTGCACTATTAATAAAAACAAAGTTTTCTATCTCACCATTCACTCTTGTTGGGAATGGTATAACCTTAATAAGATCATATTTTACCTTATCTACCAAAGGTACCTTTACAATGTAACCAAGTATTTCTTTAGTAATGAACACTTCAATCTCTGCTATTCTAGTTATTAAATAGCCATAAGCCAGTCTCAACTCAACAGGTAATGTCATTCCTGGTGGGAAATTATTCTTTGCCTTTGAAAACGACTTTATTATATCACTAGGACTTATAATCTGAGGTTGTAAGACTCCCTTTTGAGCCAACATTATTCCATTTAACAGAATCTCATAATGATCTTTTAATTGCGCTAAGAATCCTTGCGTGTCAATTAAATGCCTATTGACCGCGATTTCAATCTCCGTTCTCCTAAATGCGCTTTCTATTTGCTCAGTCTCATCCTTCAGATATCCCCGTATTGTTGCTATATTATCGCTTAATTCTTTTTCGTTCTTAGCGACGTCATACAATGAGCTATTCATTGATTGTAACGTACTTTTTACTACAATCATCTGTTCTTTCGCGACTTTTAACATCGACAAATTCTCTGATTCAAGATCCTTAATGTGACTTTGATAATAGGCTGCATCCTGCGAATCTAAGGTTCCGAATAAAATTTTAGCAATACTTCCTACAAAATTAAGAACTCCTCGCTTCATTCTATTTTGATCTGAATTTTCCTTCTCCTCAGTCTTAGTTGTTTGTCTTATTAATTCACGCAAATTTTGAGTTTTATTTAATTGCATAATTAAAAGCTTTACCTCATTCTCACACGTATATGTTAAATTTACTTCCAGTTCTGAACACAATCTCATGGTTCTCTGAATGTATTTCTTACCAACATTATACGCATCATTTAACGCTTCTAAATTTACATAAGTTACTACCTTCCATTCAGTGTTATAGAGTTGAACTTCACCTAGCTTGTCGAAATAAACCCCTGGGGTGGACTCATATGGTTGGAGCTGGAAATCAATTGCCTTTCCTCCTTTCGTAAATATCGCCATCACTGCGATCGCCGCTGCTATCAGCGCCATTGACCTGCAAGTAACAGATTTGTGTTACCTTGCGTTGCCTATAATTTATTACTGGTTGTTCACAATGTATTTACATACAATTTTCCTTCTCATTTAAATATATAACTTTAATCGGTTACTGTGTACTGTAACGCACTTCCCTCGCTTATTCATATTCAAAACGCAGTTCACTCCTGAAACTTCCTGTACTGTGTACGGGCCAACAAAGTTTGGACTTAATTTTTTGCTACGACCTCGCCTTACTGAATCATTTCTTAAAAGAACTTGGTCTCCTATCTTAAACGTTACTTCGTTTATTCTTGTATCATACTGGACTTTATTTTTCAACTTGGTTTCTATTAGAGTTTTACGTGCTACCTCGTGACTTTCTCTAAGCCTTCGAGCTAATTCCTCCACATAGCTTTCGTGTTCATTATAATTCTTCTCGTTTGGTTTTCTCTGCAATGTCCCTGGTATATTCGCCTTTCTTCCAAATACTAATTCAAATGGTGTGAAATTAGTTGACGTACTTTTCGTTGTATTGTATACAAAAGTTGCCATTGAAATGAACTTATCCCAATCGTCTTGGGTTCCACATACATAGTGTCTCAAAAATTCAGCTAATACTGCATGAGACCTCTCTAAACTCCCGTTTGACTGTGGCCTAAATGCGGCAGTATGAATCTTCCTAATATTTAATAATCTGCATAATTTCTTCATTACTTCGCTCAAAAAGTTGCTACCTTGGTCAGTTAATATTACACTTGGTATTCCAAATGTTCGTACTACATTGTCCATCAATGCCCTTGCAATTGTCTCTGCTTCTTGATTTTTCATTGGCACTGCTACTAAGTACTTCGATAACTGATCTTGACACGTTAAAATAAATTTGTTTCCGTCGAGTGTAAGTGGAAGTGATCCGACTACATCTAACGCGATATTCTCAAATACAGTCTGTGGTGTGTCATTACCATAGGTGCCTTCGTATCTGGCTTCGTAAACTTATTAGTTTGACATGAATGACATGATCGAATGTATTGCTCTACGTCTCTCTTCATTCCTGGCCACTCAATATAATCTTTTAACCTAGCATACGTGCGTGTAATGCCTTGGTGTCCTCCAACTAAAGATGCATGAAATTCTTTCATAATCTCTTTCTTTTCATCCTCTGTTAATTTCTCTGTGAATTTCTCATCTGTTTCCATTTCTGAAACTTCTTCTTGTTCAACCTCATCTAATTTGTGTATTCTGCTCAGTGCGTCTGCATTTGTATTTAACTTTCCTTGTTTATAAACAACATCGAAATCGTATTCTGCTAACTTCAATCTAAATTTTAGCAATCTTGAGGTTGGATCTTGCACATTAAATACCCATTTAAGTGGTTTATGATCCGTCACAACAGTGAACTTTCGTCCTAAGACATACGGTCTAAAATACTTTACTGCAAATACAATTCCTAACATTTCCTTTTCTGTTGTTGAATAATTTCTTTCTGCCTTCTTCAATACTCTAGATATGTATGCTACTGGCAAATCGCTTCCTACCTTCCCTTGCGACAATACTGCGCCTAACGCTTCATTGCTTGCATCGGTTGTTACAATAAACGGTTTCTCGAAATCTGGATATTGTAAAATCGGATACGTTATCAACTTATTCTTTAAAGTCTGAAATGCTTCCTCTTGTTTAATTTCCCATTTATAGTCTACTTCTTTCTTTAACAGTTCATACAGTGGTTTAGCAATTTTGCTATAATCTGGTATAAAACGTCTGTAATATCCCGATAATCCCAAAAATCCCTTAAGTTGTTTCGTGGTCGTGGGTTGAGAAAAGTCTCTCTTAACTTCTCAAAAACGTCGATCATTTATTATTATTATTATTACTATTATTATTATTATTATTATTATTATTATTATTATTATTATTATTATTCTGAATCTCAAAATAATCACACAATTTAATTTCATTTAATAAACATTTAATTCACTTTACTCCCGCTAATACATTTGTCATTAATCACATGAACGTCACTGACATACGTTTATATTCAAAATTCCGATCTAATGCTGAAAATACGTTTTTTTGTTTTTTGTAATATAATTAGCATAAACACTTAGTTCCATTTACTCCGCTAATTAATCTCATGAACGTCATTTGCATAAATTTATATCAAATGCCTATCTAATACCGAAAATGTGATCTTTTCAATATCTCTTTCTCTGCTTCAGCTTGATAATAGCTACTGGCTAAATCAATTGTCGAGAAATAATTCGCTTTCCCTATTGAGTTACTTAACTCCGTAGTACCTGGTATAGGGTACATGCTACCGATCGTAATCTCGTTTAATTTTCTATCTAAATAAATCTATCATTAAATTCTGAACATATTTCAAATATCCTTTCTCTAACACACCTTAGCATATGATCTGCCCTAATTAGTTCGATTAATCTTCGAGTTCTCGATTGTGAACATTTCTGTGCGTCACTTTTTTCTACTTTCATTACGTGCGCAATTTCGTCTTTTCCTATGTCATACATAGTTTCCGTTCTCGGACGTACTTTTATTACTTTAGCTTCTCTAATTTCTATTTGATGTTTACCACCATTTACTTCTATGAATTCCTCCGTGAAATTAATTACAGAATCTATCAATAAATCTCTACCTATCAATCCGTCTTGTGACAGCTGAAATTCATCATCTACTACATGCAATTTGCATTGAGATGTTCCCAAAGTTACCTTCGCGGTTCCACACGTGAATAGTGTTCCTTTGCTAACTCCTAGCAATTTTAATCTATCACTTGTATCTATCTTTATTTCCTTCGGTACGCATTGTTTCTTTATTACACTTATTTCTGAGCCTGTATCGATTAAAAATCGAAAAGGTCCGTGTACATCATTTATAGATAGTAAAACTGTCCCTTCATTGTTATTACACTTATTGTGTACTTGGCCTATGTGAACACTTTTAGGACCTATAACCGGCCTTGCGTCATGATCCTGTTCTAGTTTTCCGCCTGCTTGTTCTCGTAACCTTTACCCTTGTAATTAGTGAATTGCTGCGGTTTACTACTTTTACAATTTTTCTCTACATGCCCTGTTCTCTTACAACGTTTACAACTATTACTCTGCACTCTCGTGAATAGTGCCCTTCCTTATTAAAATTGTAACATGTTATTGCCTTAACTTCTTTTGGTCGCATTTTAAGAAAACATGAGGATGCCGAATGTCCTTTCTTATTGCAATTACTACAATATTTATCTCTCCTAACTGATTCACCGTGCTTTTCCTTACTTGAGAGTACGGCCGACTCTTCTTGGGCCGCTACCTCAACTGCTAAACCGAAATCATCCGTAATGTTCCTACTACGGACAATCGTTTGAATGCTTTTATCAATTAATCCTTGTACAAAACATGATATCCCTAACTCTCCTATTAAATTCGCTCTATGAACTTTTGCCTCCGGTTCGACTCTTGCCGTGGCAACTTCTTTAAGTTCGCTTACCATTGCATCCATTCTCGAACCCCAAGCTATTACAGATTCATCTTTATTTTGCTGTGCTTTAAACATTTTACATGCGTAGTGATCAATAGTCCTACGCTCTCCATAATTTTCAAACAAAGCTGCCTTCGCTTTTGGCCAGCTCGTAACATCCTGTCTTACTAATAACTTGCTTCTAGCTTCACCCGTTATTCTGGTAAGAACATATTTAAAAAACAGCGGATGTTCATCTGGTTGAACAAATTCTATTGCTGAATCTACATTTGCACAGAACTCTTTCAACCTACTCCGATTTCTCCCGTCGAAAGGATCTCCGATTAACTTGAACGCTTGATTGATATTAATATAATTGTTATCTGAATTATCACTGGCACTTCCCACTTCAGAATTAGACATACTGATTTTGAGTTTGGCTTACCTTACAATATTTGGTCTTCTACTGCGTGCTGATGGTGAGCTGACGACGTGCAGGTACGCCGGGTCGATTGCGTCTTCCTTCCTTGGACTCCTATGAATCCCTCTGCTACTCCGTGGGCCAGCCCTTGCGCCTTCTTGGTTCTGCTCTCTGTCTGCTTACGGACTTCTTCTTCCTCCTGCCGACCGCCCCTCAGTCTACTAGGATAGACAGCCGCTGGACTTCTTCTTTCTCCTTCGGACCGCCCCTCAGTCTACTAGGATAGACAGCCTCCGGACTTCTTCTTCTTTCTTCCGACCGCCCCTCAGTCTACTAGGATAGACAGCCGCTTAGGAAACCACCAACGCCTGGTTAAGAGTTAAACAACCCTGGATGGACGTCGAACTCAGGACCAACCCCACAAAACTGACACCAGTTTTTCTTCTCCTGTCGTATCCCGGCCAACAGGTGAGACGCCGAGCGGTGAGTGGAATCACCTGATGGCTAACAACAGTACTAAAAACGAAAGGGATATAAGATGGTAATTTATAGGCGTTAGGTAAGTTGGTTGTTAAGAGTTGAAACTCATATGATTTCCTATATATGTGCGTATATTGACAGATGATGTACAAAGAATATACACGTACAATTGAAGTCGGTCACGTATTGTGACGTACTGGAACTAGCCTTCCAGAACGGCTACTCCAAGTAAATGCAAGTGGACTCTAAAGCATTAGAGTACCACTGAAATGCTAAGCGATGTTAAAAACAGAGTATCGTGAAATCTCACAGAGATTCCTCAAGCTTTAAGTTGCCAACTACGATAAAACCCAGAAGAACTCGGGCTTAAGTCGAGAATCAAAGTATGAATGGTGAATACCAAGTGTTAGCACCACCGTTCAACCTGATCTACTAAGAAATATTCTAAGTAGCGAGACCGCTTGGAGAATTGATCGCAATTCTCTAACGTGAGCGGAAGGCAAGGCTCCCAAAGCGAAGACTAATGCAATAAGACGCTTGTTCCTTCAATTACATACGTATTTAAAGGGACTAGCAATATGATATGAGGTTCTCCCCTCCTCTCAGATAAAGCCTTACTGGCTTACTATTGGTGCTACCACCTCCCCCATGTATCTCAAATCCCACACTATGCACGTGGCAATATTTATTAACATGAACTTGACTTCTCGCCCTTAAACCTATGCTCATAAAATAACTTCCCCATTTCTAATACTTGTCATCATAAACATGACACTGCGTCCCGTTTCACTTAATTGGGTCGCCCATTAATTTTAAGTATCGTATCCTTCAAACTACCCCCATTTTCTTGCCATCTCCAGACGACAGGACGTGACTTTTTAGATTTGTCCGTATCGACTTCCTCGTGAGACCTCTTGACCTCACACAACTCTGTTTTTAACTGTCATTCTATATCACCCCCAACACATGGCTGCTTCGACAGCAAGGCCAGTGGATTGAGTTACCAAAATAATCACTATGTATTACTTATGTGCTGCTACTTGATGAAGGTTCGTGTCCCTGGACATGACAGGGCAGAGAGGAAGGAGGCCCGGCGTCATGACCCACCCCATCCAGGATGCTCCAACCCAGGCGGACTTCGCCTCATTCTCCGGGATTGGAGACTGGGTACGAGGGACGCCAAGGGAGTCGGGCGGTGCGACAGACCCTAGTGGCTATTGCCGCATGGCTCGGTAACCGACAAGGCCCGCGATAGCCTCAGCAGTGCCCAGATGGACTGATCCCCTGATTAACTGGACTGGCGAGGAATAGGTTTATGACCTGTGCATCATACCTGTTCCCAACTAACGCAATTACCTGGACCTCTCCAGAATCACATCCTTGCATGTGCTATCTACAAAATGTCAGGTTTTACATGTAGGCATCTTTCTATTTCCGCTTATGTGGTTTTGTCCTGACCCTTATTACCCGATTACACCACTATTGATACCCATCACCATATTTGGCCTGGTAGCATGCTGAGCATGGGGACAGGCAAATACTCCTATAGTATCACACTTCCACTCCTCCCTGCTATCTTTCTCGTCTTAGAACTAATAGCATGTCGGAGGCCATGTAGATTGAGTCGATGGTCACGAAGGGGGAGCGAGCTTCGGGGGGCCCCCCGAAAAATACTTTAAGGGGTTCAATAGGAGTTGGAGTGGAGAGTTAATTGGGAATGGAAGGTTGAGTGATTTCTGTGGACAGTGAACGCCTGAGTTGAAGAGGCATCTGAGGAGTGTTTTTTCCGTGGAGTTGAGTGTTCGTTTCAACTCTCTGTCGTCGAGGAGTTGAGTCTCCTGGTCCAGCTACTGTGAAGGTCGTCGTGTCTGGTGCAGCGTGGAGGAGTTCGACGTGGGAACGCCAAGGGGACAGCGAACGAAGTCAGCTGTGAGGTACGGAGAGTGTACGTATTACGGGTCGTGCGCGGGCTGTGACCTGTGTCACCATAATAGTGACAGCGAGAATAACTGTGATCTGAGTTAGACTGTGTCAGCTGAGGAAGACTGAGTGTGATTTGTGTTAGTCTGTAAGTGATAGTGTGACTAGTCGTGAGATGGCAAACTCTACAGTTTATGTAGTGATTCTGGTGTTCCTGTAGTTGTGTGTAAGAATTAGTATTTGTTGCGAACGACGAAACAACATATCGGTCGCACATAACAAAGTTCAGTTCCATAGGCGCACAAATACAATTTTAAAACAAGTCAGATGGAGGACCAGACTGGCACAAACGAGCAGACACAAACACATCACTCAGAAGGTGATTCAAACATTTATTGCACATGAATAAAACACTGCATATTTACACATTATGTACAACAAATTCGGAGGTACACCAAAACACGTGTACTGCTGCCGGTCGCCATGTTCAGTGTCTGCGTATAAAACAAAACGCAGCAGCACATTGCCAACTGCCACAAAATGAAATGCGGCAGACGAGTACCAACACAAAAAGCCGCAACATACTTCCACTTTGAGGGATCTCAACACTCAAAATCAAAGTCAAGTGTTCATGCTCTTCACAGAAAAATGAATAAAAAAGAAAACTCAGATACAACATATACAAATATACAACTATACAACATCCTTGGTAAATGGACACAATTTCACTATGGCACGGGGCAAAAGACCAGTTTTAGTCTTTACACTGACCACACGAGTAATATTGTCACAACCAGGATGGCGCTCCTGGATTATACCAGTTTTCCAAACCAGAGGAGGAAGGTTATCCTTCCTTAGAAGCACTAAATCTCCCACAGTTGGAGTCCACTTTCCTACAGAAGACCATTTACGTCTTTGTTGAAGTGATTGTATGCATTCTTTTGACCACCTCTGCCAAAAATCGTGATACAGCTGTTGCCCCAAATTCCATATAGTTAGACAGGAGCGGGAGCTGTTGGATATGTCTGGAGAGGGGATATAGGTCAATCGTCTACCTACTAGAAAATGTCCAGGTGTCAAATAGCATTGATCATTGGGGTCGTCAGTCATTGAACAGAGAGGTCTCGAGTTCAACACAGACTCAATACAAAAGAGTACTCAGCTCTTCAAAATTAAGAATGCATTTTCCTAGGTCCGCTTTAAAAGTGATTTTGTGGACTTTATTCCAGCTTCCCAAAGCCCACCGAAATGAGGACTGGAGGGTGGAATAAACTTCCAATTCACATTCAAATTAGATGAATATTCTTCTATTTCAGTAGAGCTATCCTTAATAAATCTTAATAATTCATTGTTGGCTCCAACAAAATTTGTGCCATTATCACTCAAGATGAGATTTGGAAATCCTCTACGCGCCGTGAATCTTCTAAATGCGGCGAGGAAGTCCTGAGTCGTTAGACTCTTCACCGTTTCAAGATGTATTGCCTTAGTGACAAGACAAACAAAGAGAGCAATGTACGCTTTAAACTTTATCTTACTCCTCGGGTTATCACCTTTTATGATGATTGGGCCACCATAATCAAGACCAAACTTAACAAAGGGTAACGATGGTTCAGCTCTATACGAGGGTAACTGACCCATTATGTGAGTCGTGAGTGGAGGTTTGCTCCTGAAGCACTTGCAACATGAATGGATCACACCACGAACAACTGTCTTCCCACGTGGAGTCCAAAATCTGTTACGCAAGGAAAACAATACAGCCTGAGAGCTGGAATGCAATAGCATCTCATGTTCATGTTTAACAATCAATTTAGTAACAAAGTGTTTCGGAGGAAGAATGATGGGGCGTTTTTCATTGTATTCCAACCGAGAATTCATGAGTCGACCACCGACTATCAACAACCCGTAATCATTGAGGAATGGATTCAGAGTTTTGAATGAGCTCGAAGAGGCAACTACATTACTAGACCTCAAGTCATGAAGTTCCTTTCCATACTCAATAGCTTGCATCAGACTTATTATTTTGATTTCACTAATCCTCAATTCTTCAGGGGTGAGTTGACCAATGACACAAGCATCCTTAGTGGAGCGAACATTGGTAATAAATCTCAGAACATAGCTATAAACTCGCTTATGTTTGAGAAAGGACGAAAACTTATCTAACTCAGGTGGGTGCATGTTAACTAACAAGACTCTCAAAGAGGGTTTCGATTCTGCATTCACAACAGATGGTGTATTACTGGCAACAAAATCAGGGTACACGGGGGACAATTTGTGCAACCAGGAGGGACCATGCTACCATACATCAAGAGAAAACATTTGTGAGGGCAAAACACCTCGAGACAAGTGGTCGGCTGGATTGCTGTGGGTAGGTACGTGTCTCCAATCTGAGACTGAAGTGAGGGATTGAATTTCAGTAACTCTATCAGCGACAAAGGTTTTCCAACAATTGGCGGGTTTCTGTAACCAGCACAGAACTATCGTGCTGTCAGTCCAGCAGTATGTGGAGAAAGGAATGTGCAATTTCAGCGATTCAGTGACCTTACTCTTAAGGCGAGAAAGCAATAGAGCAGCACAAAGCTCTAAACGGGCAATAGATGGCTGTTTTAATGTACCAACTCTCGATTTAGAAGTCAACAGGATCACTGATACCTCATCATTATCAGATGCTGTCCTAATATACACACAAGCGCCATAGGCAGCTTCTGAAGCGTCAGAAAAGCCATGGATTTCGATAACCTTGTTCTTAGCAAAAGGCATTACATTTCTTTGCACTCTGAGTTCGTTGAGCAAGGGGAGCTCACTGTAGATAGCATTCCATATTTCAATAATTTCAGATGAAGGTTTTAACGCATCATCCCAATCAATTTTCAATTGCCAAAGAGACTGCAGGATAAGCTTACACTGAACTACGCCACATCCTAACAATCCAAGGGGATCAAATATGGAAACAATGATAGTGAGAATGCTCCTCTTAGTGACTTCCTTAGGTGCTTTCTTAAAATTTATTTGAAACTGAAACTCATCCACACGATACCTAATGTTTTAATAGCTTCATCCTTAGTGAGGTTACAAGGTGACAACATTTCTCTATCCTCTACAGGGACATTGGCAAGAGCTTCTGGACAATTTGACGTCCACTTTCTAAGATGAAAATATGCACTATCAAGCACAGAAGAGATTTCTGATTGAAGCTCCTTAGCTTCTTCAACTGAACTAGTACCTGTCAGCAGGTCGTCAATATAAAGGCAAGAGCGAATGATCTCTGAGGTAGTGGGGTGAGATTCCTTGTGTTCATCAGCAAGCTGAACTAGACATCCCGTAGCAAGAAAAGGGGCGGAACTTGTACCGTATGTGACAGTAGTAAGACGGTAGTCCTTGATTTCTTCATCAGTAGATTCACGAAAGACAATTTTCTGAAGATTTCTGTGGTCAGGATGAATTAGCACACATCTGTACATCTTAGCAATGTCAGCCGTAAGAGCAACAAAATAGGTTCTGAACCTTAAAACAATGGACAGCAAGTCAGGCTGAATAGTAGGACCAACCAGTAACATAGAATTCAATGCTATCCCATTCGATGATTCACAACTTCCATCATAAACAACTCTCAACTTGGTTGTAGTGGTAGAATCCTTGAGTACACAATGATGGGGCATGTAAAAGCTTAAAGAGTTAGAGGTCTCTGGAGGTGCAATTTCCATGTGACCCATTTCACTATATTCACGCATGAAATCTATATACTTCCTTTTCAAGTCTGGAAGCTTAGTAAATTTATTTTCCATCTGTTTGAGCCTTCTAACAGCATTATGCTTAGACTCAGCTACAGGTGGCACTTCAGCACGAATAGGAAGTTTGACAACAAATCTACCAGAATCATCTCTTTGAACACTATTCACAAAGTATTCTTCACAAGCCCTTTCTTCAGGAGTAAGAACTAGTTGATGAAGTTCTTCAAGCTCCCAGAACCTTTGGAGTTTAGTGTCAATAGAATCAAGTTTTACAAGATTGGCACGACGAGCCTTGGCATTATTCTTAATGCACGACTCAGGAAAAGTGCCTGAGAGCACCCAACTAAATTTGGTATCTAATAAGGCGGGATAACCCTTCTTATGAAAAAACTATTAGGAGACACAATTTCGTAGTAGACATCAGCACCTAGCAAAATATCAATAGTAGAGGGCTGATTAAATGTCATATCACTCAAAATAATATCATGAGGAATAACCCAATTAGAACAATCAATTTCCTGCGCAGGGAGTGGACTTGTGATTGTGTTCACGACTGCACAGTTCAACTTCAATGTATAATCTGATACATTTGAGAATAAAACAAGGTTAAAAGTGGAACTTACAGGAGACACATTCGCATTGCCTATACCAACAATAGGTAGACGACAAGACCTTGTACGGATACCAAGCTTCTTGACAATATCAGAAGTCGCAAAGGATAATTGACTCGCAGAGTCTAACAAAGCTTTAACTAGTATAATCTCTCCTGAGCTGTCTTTTACTCCTACATACGCTGTGCTCAGCAAAACATTAGAACCTAGCCCTGAAACAACCTTCATAACAGTGGGTGAAACAATTGCAGAACTTGTAGAATTCATATTATTATTGTTATTATTGGGACTTGCTTGTTCCTTGTGAACCAATAAGTTGTGGGACCCATTACACTGGGAGCATTTGTTTTGCTTACACTGTTTAGAAACATGAGAAGCGGAAAAACAAAGATAACAAAGTTTATTTTCCCTCACAAACTTGCGACGGTGATCAATGTTTGCTTGTTTGAACTTTCTACAATCAGAAATGCTGTGATTATCAAGTTTGCAAAACCTACAATTCAAGGAAGTGCTATTGTTGGTAATGTGAAGGGCTTTTAGGTTGGATTTTAAGTCTCGTTTTTGGTCAATAACAGGTTTCTTGCATTCTGTTAGCTCTATTGTTTAACGTTTTCTTTCCAAGAAATAAATCAAATTATTTAGTGTGGGAATATCAGTGGAGGAAAATTTGTTTTCCCATTCACTTCTATGGTTGGACTTGATCTTACTTAGAATCAATTCCTGTAGCAAAATTTCATGTAGTGGAACTTGACCCTCCAAATTGACAACAGCACTAAGATTAGATTTCACTTGGTTTATCAATTTGCGATATTCAACGGAAGATCCACTAGTACAATTATGGAGATTGAGCAAATGTTTTACGTGCTGTGAAACAATCAAGCGTTTGTTATTGTACCTTTCATCAATTAAATTCCAAGCAACAGTGAAATTATCAGCACATATGGATAGGTTATCTAACAAATCCCTGGGTTCGCCTTGAAGAGACGACAATAGGTAGTGTTGTCTTTGCACATTGTCAATGCGGGTATTGTTAATAACTGAGCTTTGAAAGGTGTTCCTGAAACTCAAGTATTTCAGATCTCCCTTAAAAACAGGCAATTCAATGGGAGGGAGCTTCAAGCTACAGTTGGACCGAGTAGAGTTATCAGAGATAATGGATGAATTGCTTGGACTTGTGGGTCTCTCAAATGAGCAAAGCAATTCTTGAATCATAGCAAGTATTGCATGATATCTGTTTTCAAATTCATCATGCTCCCCAAAGTGGGTTTCGCTAGATTTTGAGTCTAATTCACATTCTAGATACTCCCTAACAATGCTGAATTCCTTCCAAATTTCCGGCAGCCTATTTTGCCTGGAAATTAGTTCGTGATGGTTGATGTTATCTTGCTTTAAGTAATTTTCAAGGTGAGTTAATGACCTTTTAAGTAGACCACGTTTTTGAACAGCCTTTGCTTCAAATTCAAACACCATGATGAATAGTTCAGGTAATCAATTATTGACAAGGTAATAATAGAAATCAATCTTACAACTATGGTGACAATACAAACAATAAGCTCTATAATCAGTGCACTGCATTCATTTTGCATTGTTAGAATGAGTGACAGTCTCTGATTGGAACCAACAATGTAGGTAGATGTACACAAGCATGAAATAACGTATAATAAACCACGTACGTTCTAAAATATGCAAAATACACAAAGCGACCCAACAAATTATTAGCACGAAATCGTATAGTGCCCATGAGAAGTCAAGACAAATCTGTTAATTCTATACACGGAAAGTGCTAGCAGTAGGGTTAGGATGTTAGGCAGGATGTCCACCCTAGTCAAGATAGGAACAATAAAGACAAATGGAACAGACTTACAGTACATAGCGGTGCTGTATCATTAATCATCACTAGGTACCACTGGAACCACATGGCCAAAGTGACTGGAAAGTCCAAAGGATGACGTCTGCGATGTAATGTTCACTGGAGTCCAAATTCCAAGTAGCATTTAACATCAGGGTATCAGATACAAGCTGGCGTAAACAGCTCACAAGAACAAATGCAATAGCATGTGGTAACTTCCGCAGATTGTTAACGTGCGATATCAAAACAGTTCCAAAACAATGTAGAGTTAGTTGAAATCTCAATATGACGAATTCAAACATTAGTAGTAATTAGCCTTAAGCACGACATCCTGGTGCTTTTATACAATAACTGTTCACGATGCTTTTCGCGCCAAGCTCGTTGCTATGTTCTTACGGCGGTTGCAGGCAGCAATTCATGACGATAACAATGTTATGGTAACTAGTATGACTAGCACAATGTTCAAAGTTCACAATGATTCTCATCGTGGCCCGGAAGGACCAAACTTTTATGTTGCGAACGACGAAACAACATATCGGCCGCACATAACAAAGTTCAGTTCCATAGGCGCACAAATACAATTTTAAAACAAGTCAGATGGAGGACCAGACTGGCACAAACGAGCAGACACAAACACATCACTCAGAAGGTGATTCAAACATTTATTACACATGAATAAAACACTGCATATTTACACATTATGTACAACAAATTCGGAGGTACACCAAAACACGTGTACTGCTGCCGGTCGCCATGTTCAGTGTCTGTGTATAAAACAAAACCGCAGCAGCACATTGCCAACTGTCACAAAATGAAATGCGGCAGACGAGTACCAACACAAAAAGCCGCAACAGTATTAGTTAATATAATTTAGAGTTAAACATTAGCAGTAGTTGCCAGTCTTTTCGGCAACACGCTACAGTATATAGGTACGTCTTTCGTTACATATCAATTGCTTTAGCCGATACCGTTATCCCACGAATGATCAGACCTCTTCCTTATTCATTTTTAGTTAAAAAATGTAATGTTTGACAAGTTGAGTTTCCCATAATTTGTTAATTACAAGCCATTATTTGTTAGTTACTCGTGCTCTTGACCCCGGGCTAACCTTAATATATTTATTACTCATAGTATCTCATTTCTTATTTTATTTTTGTGAAATGCAGAATTTTTAATAATTGTAATGGCTGGTTATTTGTTAATATTACTCGTATTATATAGTCAGAATTTGTTAATTACTCGTGCTCTTGATCGAGGGACTGCGGTAATTTGTTAATTACTCATAATATATAGACATAATTTGTTAATTATTATTCGTACTCTCTCATTTATTACTTTAATATTGTGAAATTTAAAATTTGTCCGCCTCCGTGGTGTAGTGCTTAGTGTGATTAGCTACCTCGCCCCGAGGTCCTGGTACGATTCCTGGCACTGCCACGAAATTTGAACTGTGGTTTGAGGACTGGAACGGGGTCCATTCAGCCTCAGAAGGTCAACTGAGTAGAAGGGGTCGATTCCCACCTCAGCCATACTCGATGTGTTTTTCTATTTTTTCCATGGTTTTCCACTTCTTCTCCAGGTAAATTTAGGTATGCTAAACTTAAGGTCACGGCTACTTCGTTCCCTCTTCCTTGTATATCCCTTCCAAAGCCTCTGTTCAGCGTAGCAGGAGGGACAGGCCGGGCGAAGTACTGGTTCTCCTCCCCAGTTGTATCCCCGACCAAATGCCTCGCGCTCCGGGACACTATCATTGAGATGGTCGAGCTGGATCCCTCGCTGATCCTGAGGGAAGAAACCGACCCTGGACGGAAAAGGACTATGTAAGGAAGAGAGAAATTCAGAATTTTCAATAACTGTAATATTTCGTTATTTGTTAATTACTCGAAATGTTGGTCCTGATCTCATTTTTATTTCTTCTTATCTTTTTTAAAGTTGGAAGCATTTCTCACCAGACAAGATATGGGTCCCCATACTATAAAAACGTAAAATTAAGCAATTTCCTAAATTGTGCCAAACGTTGAATAGCTAAAGCTCCCGGAAAGGTTTCAATTTTGAGTCTTGGATAGCTCTATCAAACTAGAAAAACAAATTTCTGGAATCACTTCCTAAAATCGCTTGTTTTTTACTCGTTTCCTTTCCTAGTCAAACGTACTTATTTACATAATATTTTCTGTAATGTGTTCCTTGGTTCAATACCCTCAGGTCTTTTTATTTGATTTTTCAAATATCTCCACACTGAATGTAGTTATAAGGGCTTAAATGAAACTCTTCATTGACTCATATTTGCGCTCGTAGTGGTGCATAAGCTCGTAGAGGTAGAAAAAGGCGAGATGCTAATCTTATTGACCGAATAACGACGTTTAAGGAAAATACCGCAATTTTTGGAATAGATAAATAATATATTCTCATACTTTATTATATTTTATTCACATAACATTCGAAAATGGGATATTTTCAACATTGAGTTCGTTGCCTGAAGGATTTTTTTGTAAAATTAATTTTTGATAATTGGAGTGAAGTATACACCTGTGTTACTTATGATATGTCTGAAATCTGCGCAAAATCCTCGCCCCCACCGAAAGTAAGCAGTTTTGCAAAACCCCGCCAACTGTACTGGTAATTTAACACTAGAAGACCATAATTGTTTGAAGCTAAAACAAGAGTAACTGGACAAAGATATTCAGGGTTCACAGACATATGTCTAAGCTTAAAATCAGTATGATCTTCTACATACGATGCAAATAAGAATGACATTTTACTAACATTAATGTGTGCCGTAAGCTCTGTCCCTTAACATGTTGTTGACAAAATAATGGTGGAATGGGAAATTGATTTCACTCACCAGTTTGCCTACACTAGATCATTGAAGTTTTCTTCACACAGCAAACAAAGTTACCTAAACAGAGAAATGTCTGTCCTCGTGCACATGGCTCAACACATAAATAGAGAATGGGGACAAGTTTTTACGCTTTTATCCTTGGGCGTAACAGAAAGTACGCAGCAACGGTAGCGGCGATTGGGAATTAAAACTGCGGGAGAAAAAAAATTTCCGGACAAAATTCAGTACCCGGGTTTGTGGGATATAGCGCATGGGGTGGAGGAGAGGATCATATACACTAAAAATAAAATAAAGGCTACGAAATGGTAAGTTTTTTAATGCTCTCTCCGCGAATTTCAACAGAGAGGTAAAGACTGAGAGTTTACCAATTTAGGTGCGGTAATAATAGACTTTTTGAGAGTCTGATTCAGTACTGTACAATAAAACTTTCACCAAACGAACAATATTTCACATTTATTAAAATTATGAAAAAATACGGCATGATTATACAGTTAAAATGATTTAGTATTTGACTACACACTAAAAATCTAACAGACACTAAAGAGACTGCCAGACTGATGAATGCGCGCGGCAAGTGGATGGAACATATCTCAGTATCCATGACCGTAGATAAAATATATACCCCTGCCACCCTTCCTCACAGCACAGGCAAAGTCCCCATTATTTGCTATGGCCGGTTAGCCGGGACGAACGACATTTTGTGCGTATTTCAGCTAAAATTTTGGTGAACGATTGAAGAAAATAAAGGAGGGAATGAGCTGATGAGACAACAGGGCGTGTACAGATTGTTTTTTTTAATAATTCCTAGTTTTATCCGGCTAAACTGAAATAAAAATGTAATAGTTTCCCCACAAAGTGGGAGGGGGGGGGAAATTGCCACCCCGTCGAAACCCCGCACTAATCACCGGTAAATCGCAGCAAAGGCTATTTTTTTTTGCACAAAACGTAATCTCGCAAACTCCATGCCCTGTCCAAAGACCCATGTCTTCCTCAACGATGATGGGGACCTTTCAGCTATAATAACTTGTGTTTATACTGTGTTATCTTGTACCATTATCGTTGTATGCTAGTAGCGGCGATTATGGAGGAGGGGGGAGAAGTGTACAATTTTATTCCATTTTAATCGCCTGAAACTGGAAATTATTTTAAGAAAGCAGTTTTTACAAACCCTGTTGTCTTTTCAGCATATTATTTCTTTTAATTTCCTTAATTATTAAGAAAAAGTCTTAGAGGAAGTACGCACAAAACGTCGCTCGTCGCGTCTAACCGAATTGTACAGCGCCACAGCAAGTAGTGGAGACACGCGCAGCAATGTGTAGCATGTGCTGCGATGAAGGGTAGCAGGGGTATATGTTTTCCAAAGTCACCCGCTTTCCCCCGCACTAGTCAATCTGGAAGTCTCACTCTGTCAATGTGTCTGTTCAGTTCTATCTAGTGTCTGTTACTTCGGCACTGGGTAGTTAAATACTAAATGACATTTTAATTGTATAATTATGCCGTATTTCTATTTATTATTATTATTATTATTATTATTATTATTATTATTATTATTATTATTATTATTATTATTATTATTATTTGCAGGTCGCATTGGACTACTGCAGTACATTTCTGTCCGGCCTTCTGTGATGTTATATGGTTTTTGCCCTTCTGTCTTTCCAGTATTTCTTCATCACCTCTGATCTTTGTTTTCGTTCTTCTTCTGAAAATACCCTTTAAGTTGTTTCTCTTTTATCAATTTTGGTAGGAATCTAATTTTGCTATTCTTCATTGTATTTGCTTTGTTGATTTATTCTTTAAATCCTCCAGTGCTACACCTAATTCTTTCATGACTTTTATTTCTTTTATCCAGACAGGTTGTTGTTTTCCTTTCCAAAGCTTTTCCAAAATTCTCCGTATTAACCTGTCTTGAGGTGTTCTCAACAGATGACCAAAGAATGATATTCTCTTCTTTCTTATGAAATCAGTTATAGGTTCTATTTCCTGATATACTGCTACAAAATAAAATAAGCTAAATAAGCTAAGGAGCAGTAGGCTATTTATAGTCCAGTGTACCAATCCCCTGGTAAAATTTGGCGACCGATTACAGAATTTCAAGGAGCTACCTTATAGATCTTAGGCGGCTACCTCGGAAATTTTCTTTGACGAATATCTCTCGAATCTTACCGGAAATTATATTTTTGATTTTAAAATAAATTTGTAACTCATCCTTAAAATATTAATTATATCAGTAAGAACGGTAGGGGTAGACCAAGGTATGAATATGACAAGCAGATTAGAGCAGATGTAGGATGCAATAGTTACGTAGAAATGAAAAGGTTAGCACATGATAGGGTGGCATGGAGGGCTGCATCAAACCAGTCTATGGACTGATGACTCAAACAACAACAACATATCAGTCATAAAATGTTATAACTTTTAAGCATCCTTCCATAAAAAAAAAAGAGCACAACCAATGTTAACTTCTTGTATAATATGGAGGTACTAACAAAAACCAAACCAAACCAAACCAAACCAAACCAAACCAAACCAAACCAAACCAAACCAAACCAAACCAAACCAAACCAAAGCAAACCAAACCATACAAAATGAAACCAAACCGAACCAAATCAAAACAAAACAAAACAAAACAAAACAAAACAAAACAAAACAAAACAAAACAAAACAAAACAAAACAAAACAAAACAAAACAAAACAAAACAAAACAAAACAAAACAAAACAAAACAAAACAAAACAAAACAAAACAAAACAAAACAAAACAAAACAAAACAAAACAAAACAAAACAAAACAAAACAAAACAAAACAAAACAAAACAAAACAAAACAAAACAAAACAAAACAAAACAAAACAAAACAAAACAAAACAAAACAAAACAAAACAAAACAAAACAAAACAAAACAAAACAAAACAAAACAAAACAAAACAAAACAAAACAAAATAAAATAAAACAAAACAAAACAAAACAAGACAAAACAAAACAAAACAAAACAAGACAAAACAAACCAAACCATACCAAATCAAACCAAGCCAAAGCAAACCAAACCAAACCATATGGCAAAATATCCTCCAAGGGCCTTGGCCTACCACGTGACCGCTGCTCAGCACAATGGACAGAAGATTACGAGGTGTTGTGTGGTCGGCACGACGAATCTTCTCGGCCGTTATTCTTGGCTTTCTACATCGAAATATCAAGGAAAAAATTTGTTAAATATATCCTGGAAACACACAATGTTGAAATTTATAATCAATGTATAAAATAAGTCAGTGTATATTGTATTAAAATTTGGATTCAATCAGATGACAGGGTTCTGAGAAAAATGTCCAAAAATTGACGGAGATATGTTTATAACGGGCACTTTTAGCTTCCTACCTGCGATAAAAATATTGAGTTTAAATTAAAAATTCGAAACATACATGACCTAACGTGAAATGAAACGGGGAAAATGAAGCTGATACAAGATTTTGGTTATTTCATGAACAAATTCCAAACTCGTGTGCATATAATACATTGGAGTTTAATTGACTCGAAGGCATGATGAGGTACAAGTTTGTAAAAATAATTCATTGTAGAAATGAAAATTGAGGACCAAGGATGGAAAGGGTGAAAGTTCCGAAATATGAAAAGTGTGCTTTTGTGATAAGGGGATGTATTAATCACGCCGCATATGATGGTGACTTGTGCATGTGTCTGAGGTCATTAGTTTAGTTGGTAGGAAGATCAACAGATAGAGCCACAGTCCAATGTGCCGAGCTGAGTTTGGTGAGGAAGAGCAAATGTGCCAGCGTCTCACGGTACAATTCTTGTTGCTTGTTGTTTTAAGGGGCTTAACATCGAAGGTCATCGGCCCACTACAATTCTTCAGTGCTGTCTGTTGTGTCAGTGTGCTGTCAGTCATGTATTTTCTAAATTCTGAGTCACTACTTAAAGAATTTAAATTTATATAAGCTAGATATTGTCATGTAATTATGTAAAATGTATTTGATGTACTTGTACTTCGAAGGCCGTGGTAGAAAAGGGAGGGTGAAAGTGCCACTGTGCTCGGGAACTCAGTTATTGGGTTTTACTCAAAAACATGTTTCTGGCATTTTCACCCTGTTCTTAGTCCTCTATTATTGGGAATGAAGTCCATCCATAATTTGGGAAAAATATTCGTTTATGGAAAGAGGAATTAGGGATTGGAATAATTTACCAAGGGAAGTGCTCGATAAATTTCCATCTTCTTTGAAATAATTGAAGGAAAGACAGGTAAACGACTGGTAGGGAATCTGCCACCTGCTTGACTGCCCTCAATTCAGATCAATGATTCTCATACGCATTACGTCTCAAGATTTCGTTCTAGTTATCTTTAAGTGTATAGAGCTTTCGACGATCAGCATACATGTGTAAATCTCTATATTAACAGCAGTTTAAACATAAGTTTTTTGAAACGTATTAACAATGTTGTAAAATAAAGTTGGGTCGGGTGACAGATGTTCCGTGGGCACGTGCTTGTTTTATGCTAAAATAACACGTTATTTTAATTAAAATAACAATGACCTCATTAACCACTTGTGTGGGATTTCAGAAATTAGAGGGCGCTAAACGCCCGTGGTAATGGAAGTCGGGAATTCCTTTTACAGCGATAACAATTTCATTCCTGTGTGCTGCTTCGTTGTGTTTGCTTCCAGCGAGTTGGGACCACTGCAAGGGTTTGCATATATTACCTTCCACTTTTATTGTATTTCCCTGGTAATTGAACTGGTTAAACATATTTAAATGGGATTCAATTCAATTGCACTCTGCCATAACCAGGCAGAGAGTGAAATAATTTCAAGGCATTTGCGTACGTCAGAGCTATACCTGGCACGTCTCCACCTAACTCTCGGAATCTTCCGACACTAATGTTGTTAGGTTTTGATGACTATAGAGTCCTATATTTTTAACCCTTAAATACGCAATTTATTATTTCTTTCAAATATCACGGTTTTTCATTCGAAACATAATATATTGTTACTAGAATTTTTTTTTTAAATTGTCAAAGTTAATATATTTTTATTTATTTGGATCAGTTAAAATGTTAAGAGTATTGAATGTTTAACGCATAGGTATATGCAAAGCTGTACGATTACAATAACTACTGCCAGACTTCAATATAACGGACACCCTGGCTCACGAATTCTCTGAGGTAAACAACATTTTATTTGTTTTACCGTAACTGTTTAAAGTTCACACTTCACTCCAGATGATTAGCAAGAAAATTCATAAAATAAAAGATTGTTCATTTTTAAAACACTAACGACCCCTAACGAGTTCGTCAGCAAGGCAGAAGAAAGTGGACACTTGTGAAATCATGTAATAAGCAAGTATATTCCCCTTTGTCCATATGCAATGCTGTGCATTTAATAGTTAATCGTTTCATATATCCAGCTCCTTGGCTGAATGATCAACTTAATGACCTTCGCTTTAAAAGGCGCGGCTTCGATTCCGGGTACGGAATTTTGAAACTTGATCGTTAATTCCCTTGCCCCCGGGACTATGCATTTGGTCTGACCTCAAAATTGCCCGCAACTCATATACCACATACGACACTACGTCCCACCACAAAAATACACAAACTTCTCCATCCACGGCAGATGCCGCCCATCCCGATCGCACGAACTGCCTGGAAAGGACTGCTGAATCCTTGCAATATCCACAAGAAATTATAAAATATCGTTATCTTTCACGTCCTTTGTTCCTTGGAAGACTGGATCTCCTCCGCTTTCTCACACTACAAGGCTAAGAAGCGCAGATAACTCCTGTGATTTGCCTTATAAAAAATTAATCATCCTCACTTCTACTTCATTTAAAAAAATGAACGAGATAAGGCTCTACTAGGGCACCCGTTGTCCGACTCGTTGGCTGAATGGTCAGCATGCTGGCCTTCGGTTCAGAGGGTTCCGGGTTCGATTCCTGGCCGGGTCGGGGATTTTAACCTTCATTGGTTAATTCCAGTGGCCCGGGAGCTGGGTGTTCGTGCTGTCGCCAACATCCCTGCAACTCACACACCACACATAACACTATCCTCCACCACAATGACACGCACTTACCAACACATGGCAGAAGACGCCCACCCTCATCGGAGTGTCTGCCTTATAAGGTCTGCACTCGGCTAGAAATAGCCACACGCAAAGGACCCGTGTGATAAATTTCGCATGTTCATAAAGTATGTGGTGGAGTAGTCCCCTGGTGAACTAAGGAATACATAAATCAGTACAATATTAGATAGTCTTACTTGCCACCTAATGTAATCTTTGATTTCCTAACATTCATGGTATCCACTTGAACGGAAGCCAATTCAAGTGTTTATTATACAGGCGAAAGTTCCGGAAATAATATTTGGTTTTACTATCATTCTTTTCTTAACTGATAATTAAAGCATATAATAATGATATAAAGTAGGCATCCTAGCGGCCAAAATTTATGAAATGTGAGTGCTATTCGTCAATGCTAATGTATATTCTCTTCCTTTTGTATGCTCATTTGTTACGATCGGTTACTTCTTAGCTCTGCAAAAGGGATCTATACTACTGAAATAATATATAAATGATTACCAGCTTCATTAGTCCACCTGTTGGCTATGATAATTAAGGGGTCATGTCTATATGGTCTTGACACCGTAGTTAGCCGTTCGGGGTCCCGTCGGGGGAAAACATTTTCTTCATCAGAATGTTGGCCGACAGAGTAGCAGAGGTGTTAGTATTGCGCCGTCCCTGCGTCCAGGAGAGGACACACGAGATCCAGGCTAGCTTAAACTGTGATCATACGGGTAGCTATACATATATATGGGCTATGAGTTCCGGTTGAAAGGAAAGAAACACCAAATTATGTTTTAGGAAACCTCTAATCCACGTCGGAGGACGTCTCCTACACGCTAATGGCTAGAGTTCTCTATGATTTATCGAGTTGTTATGAAAACAAGAGCTTAAGACTAAGTCAATACTCAAAAAAAAAATAATAATAAAAGAAAGATTGATGCTTTAACATACAACATTTTATTATGAACTCAGCTTATTCCATATAATGGATATCATGTTTTCCTCTTCGAAGATGATAATAAAAATTGGTGGGCTATGCCTACGTCTGAGGTTTATTATTGACGGAATTAGGCTCAAGTTCTCGAAATACCAAGTGTCCTGTCAGAGTACTTGGCAAATTACTTATTTACCATCTTAAAAATTCTCCAACACAAGTAACTTGTCTGTAATGTCCATTCTCTTGGTAGGAAAGACATTTAATAAATGTCGGTATCGGACAAAAATGTTGGGTAGTGGTAATCATAGGTGATTAAGTGATTAACATGTCCTGTATTGGAAATATTCAAGGGTAATATTGTTGCTCAAATAAAATATTACCTAATAAAAATACTTGCTAATGAGAACGTTGATTAGGTAGAACATTGGATAATTAAAATATTCAATGATTGAAAAATTAACTAGGTAAAAATATTCAATTGAGTAAAGGATTACTAAAGTAAGTAAAAAAATTATTAGATTGGGATTATTATATTGGGATTATTAGATTCATCTAACGAGGAAAAACAATATTTACAGTATAGCACAATATATACAAAGTCGTCGATTGAGAGCGGTTTTGAAAATATGCAGGACGTAATCTGGGATTAAACCTTTATGAACTGGAATCACAACTTCCCTATATGACATTTTGAAACATTTAAATCGACTATTCTGTTTCCCTGATCCTACTTACGTTGATCTAAAAAAATGAAATAATTTTTCTTCCTTCTAGTTCATTGTGTCAAAATACACGAACAGATTAACTCGGAAAAATGTCCTCGTAGAATTATAACATGTGATAGGTGTTGTATTAGACGTAATGTTTATGCTTCTTGACATTCCTCCGCATGAATATCGATAAGTCCCTTTTAAATTAATGTATGCTCTCCAACAAATGGTTAAACATTACATTCATAATATTAAGTATATTACTCTTAACTTGAGTTTACTCACAACTTCAAGTGCTTATTCATGCGATTATTTTATATTACCAAGTGGATAATATCATAATTTCATCAAAAATATACTTGGCTTACATGTTCTACTTTATATGAAAACTCTACCTCAAAATAGTAACTCATATGCCTACAGTCAGTCATCAGTGATACTAGATATCGCCTAAGAAATAACCCTAAAGTTCATCTCACATGAGAAGAATCTTATAATTAGGAAATATATGTGAAGGTGTGAACACGTTCAAACTTATCCTCCTAGTTAGGAATCCATTGGTGAGTTCACGCATAATTGTCAACAGACGGATGTCATTTCGATCGTATTATAACCTTGTCTGTGCTTACTCATAGGTAAATAATTGAAGGAAAACATAATAAATTCACTAAACACTTCATAAAGCTCAACTTGGGATACTATGTCCACATCAACATGACCATGATTACACTCACGAAGAACAACAACTACTACCATCATTAATTACCAATCTCACATCATCACTTTCGTTAAATAACTTTAACACTTTCACACTTTAAATGAATATCACATTTCAATTACTTTATATATATCTCATCCTATTCTCACTCGACGTATCTCTTACGTTCATCATGGCTTGTCAACTTACTTATTCCATTACAGCTTTGATTCTTTCATAATTCCAAAAATAACATTACCACCTTCATTTATACGGCAAGCACTTCATATGAACGATCTCTGTCTTACTCTCCTTCAGTCATATACCATCACTCACATACCTAACTTCCATTCTGACGTTGTGTACAATTCACCAATACATTAAAGAAACTAACCTTTCTCACACTATATTGACAGTATTTCGAACGTAGGCTTTCTATCACTGACTGACCTCCTACAGAGGGATCTGACGATTCGGGTGTGACGATTACCTCACCACCTTTAACCTAACTCGTAATCCACTATTCGTATTTCATCATTACTTTCATACAGAGTAACTCCGCACTTTAATAAAAGGAAAAATAAATATTTCTTATTTGAACATTAAGTTAAAAACGGACTTATCTCATTCAGCAGCTCCTGTAGTTGGCTCCTGTCCGGGTGACTGACATGCAGACACGCCTCCTCTTATTTCCCTAGGTATCTGGGAATGCTCGGGCACGTCTCATCTGAGCTTTGGTCATCTTATGGCTGGCAACGTCATCCTGCGGTGCTCATCTGGGTAGTTTCGCCTCCGATCTTCTTGGAACTTCCTGAGCATGGCTTGAGCAATTGGAACAGAATAATATGTGGTTTTTGTTAGCATCGTCATGTTAGGGCTATGTTCTGTTATTTCCTGTTTATGTAGAATGATCGTCTTTCCTGGAAAAGTTGATGTTATAGACAACTAGCAGTATGGGATAAATGAAATTGATTGTTATACTCGAAGTGAGCAAATTGTGTTTTATATATCCCTTCTAAATATTATGGTCGAGATTCTACTCCTATAGTTGTTTAAAACTGACAGTATCGGGTAATGCATCGTCAAAGGACTGTTGTGACATATCCCTGTTACAACTTTTATACTTAGTTTTGGAGTCTTTAAATTTCGCGAAGCGAACTAACATTTCTTGCCAATAATCTGGAGTGTAGTCGTCAACGAAGTTTTCTTCTTGTATCTAGTATGGAATTCTAATACTCTGATATCTTCTTTTGGGCGATTGACTATGTTGCTTCTCGTATGCAATTTAAGTGAATGTAGTTTTTTCCATTTTTTTTCAATAATCGCTCGTAACAATCTTCTCATTTCGTTCCTTTTCACTGCCTTCTATGTCTCGATCCTTTTACAAGCGCTTGACGTAAATATTGCCATCTTAGTTCATGGCATTATCTGACGTTTAAATATCCGTTGTTTTTGGAGGTTCAGACTCCATTTTTGTTCCGACCGCATCTTTAGGTAACAGTGAAATGGCACAGTATACAATTTATAATCTTTAGATTACGTGCCAGTGCCGGCCCCTCGGTTTAGGGGTAGCGCGCCTGCCTCTTACCCGGAGGACTCGAGTTCGATTCCTCGATCAGGTCAGGGATTTTACCTGGATATGAAGGCTGGTTCATGGTCCACTCAGGCTACGTGATTACAACTGAGGAGCTACTCGTACATTATGGCGGTAAGGTAATGGCCGCGGAAGCCTAGGAAGCCAAGAATAACAGCCGGGATGATTCGTCGTGCTGACCAAACGACACCTCGTAATCTGCAGGTCTTCGGGCTGAGCAGCGATCGCTTGGTAGGCCATGGCCCTTCGAGCTGTTGTGCCATGGGTTTTGGTTGGTTTTAGATTGCGTCCCAAGAGCCTGGATTCAATTCAAAACCTCCCTCGAGTTCTTATGTGGATTGAGGGCATATGACGTTGTTGGTAGTGATTCGTCCGTCGTATGGGGGCATTAAGGATTGATAAGACCCCTTGGTGCTATGTAACATATGGGCTGACACCGGGTTCATCATCATCATCATCATCATCATCATCATCATCATCATCATCATCATATTCCACACTTTGACGCACAAGTCACCCAAAGGCATGAATATAAAGACCTGCACCAAGTTCTCCGACATTCCCGGTGCTAAAAGACATATGATAAACAAGTGTACGAAACTGCTTCACTAGACTTTATATAAAGAGGAACATGAGATTACCCGAGATTACTCAAGGTAGTTGGAAAAGATACTCAGCATCATGCGAGAACACGTGTTAGTGGAATACCTTAAAGTTGCGCAAAATCTGAAACCCCTTCATGCTGCTGATTACTGTTATATTTCATTTCTTAAGTCATGAAAATGAAGTTTAGTGGCAGTGCGTATTAGAAGCGAATCTCCATTCAAAATTTGACATATTGCAAACTTGTCGCTATATTCGGATATGGATCGTTGATTGCCTTAGGAAAACAAGAAGAGCACATAATAAAATGGCATACATCCCACACTCAGAAAAAGATGTTTCTAATACCTCACCTATAGGATCTTTGAAACTCTGTAAACAATAACCTGACCAAAGAGGGTAGAATGGAACAGAGATGAAACTCAATGATAAATTTAGGTACCAAGCCACTAGGCGCTAGTAGTTTCAGTCCCCGATCAGAGATAGCACCACAGTGCGCATTTTGTGCAATACCTTACTATTCTTATCAACAGATAGCGCAGAGAAGAGACATCCGGCGCACTGACGCACATCCGGTTATGCTTACAGCTACCCCTCTTTCCCCTGCCCCTGCCCCTGCCCCTTGCCTCCACCCCCTTGATGATAATAATGCATTTCTTCTACTTCCATGCCCAATACATTGTAATTCATATATATTTTTACTTCCAAGTACTTACTATGTTGTAAATAATGATCTGATACCCCTAGTTCTTATTGCATATTATGTTACTGATAACATAACCGCACATCTCAATGCAGTTTTGACTTAAAATGAATGATTGACACATTAACACAAAGCTGATATTATAACAAATAAGATATCCCTTCAAAAGCAAGACAGCAGAGCACACCAAATGCAAGAGAATGGGGTATCACATCACTATCCAAGTACCACATGAAAATAAAAATAACAGAATTAAATGCACTGAGACAGGAAATATATAGAACTACATTAATAGAACCATTCAGCTTTCAGCCCCTGAGGTGTACTCAAACAGGAAATACAGGATTTCAGAAGGACTGGCGAAGATATATTTCCAATAAAGAAGCACAAGGAACAAAGATTTACAGCACAAGCACATGAGCACTTGGAATTCAAACAACACAAATACTGTAGCATGATGGGAACTATCGCTTAAAATCGATATAAGTTCGAACAAGGTTAATCGATTGGGTAAAGTCGGATTAAATGCAATCCAGCAATATTATCTCCATAATACTTGACGTGATACGACTAATTCTTTGTTAGAAGGGCCCACTGACTGACGTTAGACTTGAAATACTTCACTTCGAGACAAACTGCCTTTAATTATTATTGTACCGGGCGGTACACCTCCACGCCACTAATTCAAATATTGCGCCAGTTGAAACTCCTCTACAGGAGAAAACCTGAACTTTAACAAACTGTATTAACTTCACGGTTTCTCGGAAGATGTTGGCAATTTGGAATTGTTCTGAACTGTGTCTATTTCGATTTGTGTTTGTTTGCTCCGTATCAAGAAATTTGGACATTCTCTAACAGATGTCTCTACCAAAACTGATAACGCACTCTGGTGTAAAGGAATGTACCTCTTGAAGAAATTTTGTATTCATAAGTTTTGTCTTAACTAAATTTTGCTCTTCAGTTGTAGGTTGGCAATATAATCCTTTCTTTCCGCCTGTTTGGATGTAGCCAATCAGGAATATCTATAATTAATTTTCCACCAATAAGGTGCTTCTTCCTCGTCTGGTGTATTAGTTTTTGCTGTTATCCAATAAAATTTTGTGGGCGGGTTGTAATCATTCATGAAACGTCCCGAATTTTCCGCGAGGGTATAAAAACTGCTGATTTTCTGGTCTCCTGGCCACTTCATCGACATCTTGCTTAGTGTGTGATTATGTAGCAGGGGGCAGGTAGCGCCTCTTTCTTCGGGCAGCAGCTCATCAACAAGGTAATGGCCGTTTAATAAATTTATTTCTTGCTAGCTCAGCAGTTTAACCCTCGGGGCAGGTTCGAAACTTTTCTCATGTAACCTACCTTTAAAATGTAAAGACATTTGGTGAAAATTCCGTCTCTTTAACTACAACTTGGGATAGAGAGTGCCTAACTCTCTCGAGCTCCCACTCATATTGTTTTGAGGTGACTGCGTTTTCATAACCGTTGTCCTTCTCTTCTTAATGTAATAAAGTTTTCTTATACGTGTCACCTCCTTAGTATGGAATTAGCCCTTGCGTAAGCGGCCTAGAGCCAAGTAGGTTTTAAAAGCGTATTAGGAGTGTAAGCTTCGCCTCCATTCAATTTTGTATTATCGGCCAGTAACTTAACCTGATGTTTTATTTTCCTCATGTAAAGGCCCTGTAGGTTGGGTACCAAATACCCCTGTTTCTTAGTGTGCCTTGAGGGCAGGTAGAAGTAAAGTTGTTTGTGCTTATAAAATTGAGAGCAGGTCAGCTCTTTCTGGTTTCTTTGGAAAGTGCCTCTATGAGGCTTGATACTACTAAGCGGGAGCAAGAGCTCCATGTAATTAAGGGTCTTGTGCCCTTTGATAATTGTGGTTGTGAGTCGTGAACTCAGACTTTGGGGCTCGTAGCCCAGAATTTGTAAATTTGCATTGTACCTGAGTGTTCCTTGTTATTTCACCTAGTGAGAATTGTTAACCGTTGGTATCTGTTGATTTTTAAAAGAAAATATAACCTTGTTAAAGTTTTAAATTAACTTTAATTTTGTAGTTGAGACCTATTCCAGCCCGCACCTTCTTTCACCTCTGCAAATCCACAAAACTCCGTAACAATTATTATTGCTCATTTCATGCCTACTTGCCTGCCATCTACAGAACCTTCCTACAACTATCTATGAATGACCTCCAGCGCCATCTAAAATCGGGGACGGAAACTACCTGAAGCTACAGATTGGAACCATAAGCCCCATTAGACTTTCACCGGGGTGAACCTGACAGTCGCAACAGTTCGACTCTCAACATGGATCTGGAAAAAAAGATGAAAAGCTTCCCCATTGATACACCAGAAAAACGAAATTCTACCATGCAGTGAGTGTAAAATGAAGACATAGTCTTTATGAACATCTCCAAACTGCAATCCGATATCTATGACCATGCGATTGGCGTTACTAGCCATCGTGATGAGACAATTACATCAGTTAATCACTTAAATAATAATTCAGATAATGCGTGTTGGGTTGTCTCTGAATTACTTTCAACGGTAGATTTGAAAGCATACACAGTTTAGGAGTTCTAAGGTCAACACCCCAATTGATATGGCCATATTGGAAATAAATGTTATGGGCTGATTAATTTCACGGTACATGAAATAGCTCAATTGCCTCAATGCCTCTGAATGTTAATAAATTACTCCCACCAATTTTAATCATGTTAAAGGTTCATATTTACACATATATTTATATATGTACATATTTACGTATAATTCATTCCATCCATGTTTCAACGCGCGAGTAATGCACAGTGTATGTGGTATTAATTCCTCTGCCATTGGTGGAATAAATCAGAACACCAAAACTGATACGCAGGCAGTCTACATTACATCAGATCGAAATAAGCTGAACACTGTGGGTGAGATGTGATGAGGTATGGCCTCCGGAGAGGCCTGGTTCAGATTTTTCAGTTGATGCCCATGATTGATTTGCACGTCTGAGTGAGTGTGTGTGTGTGTGTGTGTGTGTGTGTGTGTGTGTGTGTGTGTGTGTGTGTGTGTGTGTGTGTGCTGGGACAACGATGATAATAATGAGGTAGAGAGAGTGTATCCCACTGTTGGCACATAGACCACTCCCGTCCAATTACACCAACGGGGCTGCTCAAGACTTAACGTCTCTTCTTACGAATGAAATCAATCAATCAATCAATCAATCAATCAATCAATCAATCAATCAATCAATCAATCAATCAATCAATCAATCAATCAATCAATCAATCAATCAATCAATCGATCGATCAATCAATCAATCAATCAATCAATCAATCAATCAATCAATCAATCAATCAATCAATCAATCAATCAATCAATCAATCAAAAATCTGCCTTTAGGGCTGTCGTCTGGGTGGTAGAATTCCTATCAATTGTATACCTAGCTTTTTCTTAAATGTTTTCAGACCGGGCGAGTTGGCCGTGCGGTTAGGGGCACGTGGCTTGAATCCGGGCGATAGTGGGTTCGAATCCCACTGTCGGCAGCAATGAAAATGGTTTTCCGTGGTTTCCCTTTTTCACAGAAGGTAAATGCTGGGGCTGTACCATAATTAAGGCCACGGTCGCTTTCTTCCAACTCCTAGGCCTTTTCTATTCCATCATCGCCATAAGACCTATCTGTGTCGGTGCGACTTAAAGCCACTATCAAGAAAAAAAATTTCATAGGACTTGGGAATTTATTGAACATGTCCGTTGTTAAATTATACCATTTCCTTACTCCTCGTCATATAGATGAATATTTGTCCCAATTTGTCCTCTTGAAGCCCAAATTTACCTTCATATTATCTTTCCTACTTTTAAAAGTTCCGCTCAATCTTATTCGTTTACTAATGCCAATCCACGCCACCTCTCCAGTTGCAGCTCAAAACATATCACTTAGTCAACCATCTCTTTTCCTTATTCCAAAGTCTTCCCAGCCCGAAGTTTGCAATACTTTGTAACATTACTCTTATGTCGGAAATCACCCAGAACAAATCGCACTGTTTTCCTTTGGATCTTTTCTATTCCTCGTATCAAGCAGTCCTGGTGTAGCTCCCATACACTGGAACCATACTATAATAGTGGGTCTTACCAGAGACTTACACGCCTTCTCCTTTCTATCTTCACAACAACCCCTGAATACCCTCATAACCATGTGAAGAGATATGTGACATTTCCTAAGAATCTCGTTAATATGATCATCCCAATGAAGAACTTTCCTTCTGTTAACAGCTAGGTACTTACAGACTTCCCCTTGAGGTAGCCTACTATCACCACATCAAGACAGCAATTAAAACTGATAGGAATTTTTCTCTTGGTGAAAATTAAAACGTGACTTTTCATCCCGTTTATCAACGCACCATTGTCCGCTGCCCATCTCACAACATTATCAAGATCCCCCTGCAGTAGCTCACAATCCTGCACATCGTTGACTAATCTATACGGTGTAACATCATCCACAAATAGCGTTATCTGTGGCTCCAGATCTTTACTCATATCATTTATATATATTAGAGAACATAAAGGTCCAATAAGACTGCCCTGTGTAACTCTTCAGATACACTAATTATCCGAGTTCTATTTTCTACAAATTTAGACACCATTTCAACTACTCTACTGTCTAATCTAATAGCACTACTTTTCGTCAGCAATTTCCCATGATCTACCCTATAAAATGATTTGCATAGGTCAATAGTGATATAGACTATTTGACCTCCTGAATCTAAAATATCTGCTATAACTTTCTGGAAATCTTACAAGTTGAGCCAAAATGGAATACCCTTCCCTAAACGCGAATCGCCATCTACACTGGTGTCCAAAAGTTAAGCATAATCACTAAACGACGCCATGCCGCCTGATATGAATGTCAGACGGATTGATGAACAAATGGGAGCTGACTCACACACCACATGTCGCACAACTTGTCCAAAACAGCAGAGTCAGAAAGGTTCTGATAGCTAAGGTACAACTTTGACAACAACTAACAAAATTTGGAAATGTCTTCCACAAGAAAATATGCTGTTATTATGGTGTATGGTTACCCCTAACGGCCGCACATGCTACGCAGCGACGTGGCATGCTCTCTATCAGATGGTCCAAGAGCTCTTGTGGCAGTCGAACCCATTCCTCCGAAAGGGCAATGAGAAGATCTTGGAGGGTCCTTGGTGGACGCTAATGGGATGCAATTCGCCTCCCCAATGCATCACAGGCATGTTTTATAGGATTCAGATCCGCAGAACTCGCTGGCCAGTCCATGCAATGAATGTCTTTCCCAGCCAGAAATTCATCCACTAGAGCAGCGTGGTGCGGTCGAGCATTACCGTCCATTAAGAGGAAGTCTGGACCAACCACACTTCTGAAGAGTCGAATATGTGGTCTCAGTATCTCATCCCTCTATCTCCGAGCGTTAATAGTGTTCCTCGGACCACCCATGAAGATGTGCAGCGCCGTACGGCCATTCAACATGATGCCGCTCCACACCATGACGCCACCACCAACATACTGGTCCCGTTCCACAATGGTCCTGTGCTTGTATCGGCGACCCGGTTCCCTCCAGATTAATGCGCGACGGGAATCGTTCTGCGAACTGAAGCGGGATTTATCTGTGAGGAACACCTGCCGCGATTCATTCATGGTCCAGTTTCGACGTTGACGGCTCCACCGTAAACGGGCCCGTCTCTGTGCTGGAGTGAGCGGGACGCACACCACTAGAAGTCGGGCAAACAGTCCTACTGTTCTGGGCCTCCGGTACACAGTTTGCCAGGAAACGGCTATGCCTGGGACGGCTGCAAGTTCCGCCGACAATTGTCTTGCAGGTGCGCTCCGATTTCGTCTGGCAGTTAAGGCCAGATATCGGTCCTACTGTGGGGTGGTTACCCTTGATCGACCCGGTACTGGCCTACCACTGACATCTGCTGTGTCTCGAATTCGTCTCCAAAGCCTAGAAATGACACTTTGCGGCACATTCAAGGATACGGTAAATTCGGTTTGTGTCTGGCCTGCTTCCAGGCGGCTGAGTATTCTACCCTGCAAAACGGGGTTGAAATGGCGTCGTTGTGTCATTATGTTGTCACGTTCACCACGAGGCTACATTCCGCACAATATAACAAGGCCAAAACGACTGAGGGAATATGGGGCGCAGGCATTGGCTGTGTCTACCTTGCGGTTACGCCGCTAGTCAAAGCAGGGAACACTCCTCTCCTATACAGAGCGAACACGTAAGGTTGGTAGGTGCATATGTCGTGCGATTTGTGGTCTATTTCGTGTTTCCTTGCTTACTCGTAACTTATGTTTATCTTTTGTACACTGATGTATCAAACAAGTTAGTAATTTTTAAAACGTGCCTATTAACAGCGCCATATGCCTTCACTCCGTATGAACAATGCGGAGAGGTGTGGAATTGAACCTAGGCTTTTGGCAGGCAATCAACTGACCATAATTTGCATACTAACAGCTTCTGGTCAACATTCTGATAGTAGTTGAGGTCATAGGATTATTAGCATTACGAGAGATGTTCAATAGTTGTATCGCATAGTTCTAAAACTTGCAGGTGGACTATTCTAGATGCTAGATTCTAGACTCTAGATGGAGGCTAAAAATGACTCTCTGTGACCAGTTGATCGCTGAATGGTCGTACTTAGCAAATTACTAGATGAAAACCAAAAATGGCAGTTAATGGAACAGAGAGGCGAGATAATCTGGAGTGTTTTGGTTCAGCATGCGATACAATGAAGATTCCGCCGCGGCTTTAAATGGGGAGAAGTTGACTGTGAGAATATTGGAGATATGTTATCGAAAATAGCTTATTAAGGATAAATAGCACATATAATGTACATTACTCGCTCGCTGAAGCATGAGTATGGTTTCCCATTTTCGCACCAGACAAATGCTCTGATTGTACCTTAATTAAAACCACGGCCACTTCCTTTCGCTGGAAGTAACGCATGAAACTAGTAAGACAAGTACAGTAAAATTTATCTAAGTTACTAAAGCCATATTGACGGACTTGAACATTCATATTTGTCTCACAGATTTATAATATATAAAAAATAATGTATAATATCAGCAATTCAAAATTTTTGGCAAGTTCATGCAACATAAACAATGTCGCCGACAATGACGGAATCCTTCCGGTGATTTTATTTTCAACAATAAACTATCTAAAACGAATTCATTGCTGTACCTCATTCCTTTAGATTTCACCTGGCATTTCTTAAGCATGGTGTCGATTGTCATCGTTTCCTTCTAGCTAAGATGTTTGTTACCTCTGTAATTGAATGTCTGTGTATTTTTAACCGGTTTCTGCAGCAAATTTATTCTCGAATTTTCTGAGTTGAGGCTGTGTCTAGCTCGAATTAAATTTCGAATAGCATTTTTTAGGCACCTTTTGAGCGAAAATATTGTCTTTTCGTATCAGAAAGTACATTAGAATGACCCAAATTATGATCAACAAAGACTGACCTTTTAATTTCCCGCTCACTGCTGCACTTCAGTCTTCGATCTTCTTACTTCTTTTCCTGATGGTGTCTAGGTTCTTTTACCCATTGCGAGTTTTACGGGACTTAATCTCACTTGGAAGGTACTTCGGCAAATTAGGGAATATATTAGGCAATGCTCATGGACGTAATTTCCATCTCACACGAGAGATATCCACTTTTTCACCATTCACTATAAAATTATCTGATTTTACTACCCAAATCATCAGAGAAATGAACATGACAAACTATACTAATACGCGTTAACTCAGTATTCTTTCGTGGAATAGCTCTGGCCCATTTTAAATTGATTTCTGTCCTTCGGTGGTTAAAAATATCGCATATTATCAACTACTCTACCATAGAACAGTACAGCATGCTGAACTATCAAATTAATCAAGCCACATAACATACATGCTTGAAGTAAACAACACACAATAAAATGAGTTTAGGAACTGAAAGCAAAGAGAATTCAATTTATTCATTGAAATATCTCGCACAATAACGTCTCCGACACTTCCCTATACCAGGCTTGCCGGAACTACTGGAGCTCGTGTTAGATATAATCACTTTGCTGTGCTTGCAGTGGCGGACCACAAACTATAATGCCTGAGTCCTCACTTGGTCTTATATTCGTTATGGTAATAGTATTATACTTCAAAAAGAAACATTGTAATTAAAATAGAATGATATGTTTCGTTCTTGAAGGAACATCATCAGATTTTATGAAATCACACTCAAAAACATTATCATCATCATCATCATCATCATCAAAATCCGCACATCTTACCTTTTATTCGTGGACTTATCCAACATTTTCGATCTATCAAAATGTCGCAAATTCATTAGAAACGTTCGCTTGTTCTGTCTGACCTGATCTGCAACAGTTCAGTTATTTTGGACAAACAGTTGACAGTCTGCACCCTGTCATCGGAGTTACTTACTAGACTTAAGCTAATTTCGAGAACGGCTGATTGACTGTGCTCATCTGCAGTATATTATCCGGGGCCACTGTAATCCGCTTACTCCTTCTAAGATGGTTCGTTACCCATTTTGATACAGCCAGATTAGCGGTGAACGATTAACTCCAGGCACTTCACAGGATTACCACCAAGGAACGGGATGAAAATGATAGCAAGTGATTAATAGCAACATTATTGGATGTGAGGAAAGAGTCATAAAATTTAGAAAAAAATAGCACTATACATTGACAGCAAGCCTTTTAGGTGCTATTTAGGATCTAGCACTCGTTAACTCAGCTAAAACTTAGCACATTGAATAGTACTGAGAATAAAGTTAGAATTTAATATTAAAAATATAATTAGAAATACCGTATTTCTTTAAATCATATATGCTACTTTGAACACACCCGTAAGGTACAAAAAGCATTACATTCGTGTATAAGATTCATATTTTCACAAAATTACAAACAACCTATTTTGAAAAACTAGGCTGGTTAAAACTCAACGAACTACGCAAGCTAGTCACTGCTACTCCAGTATATACACTGTTGAATGAATCTCACAATCCCACTACCTTTCGTATTTGCTTAACTCACTTTCCTCCATTCATGACCGTAATACACGTTTCAGTTCCCACATCATTGCCTTTCTCAAAAATAAAACCACTAATTTTAACCGGTCATTCCAAGTGTCCGGTGCCAGACTGTGGAACTCTCTTCCAGTGAACAGTAAAATATCTACAGACTTGCCGAAATTATTTCCGAAACCATAGAACTACCTGAGTGTATGATTGTGAGAATAATGGTTATAGTTGTTCTTAACATTTACTTAGAGTAGTTAAATGACTAAAGGGGCTGCCTGGCCGAGGCGGTAAAGGCGTGCTCGGTTCGCCCGGAAGGACGTGCGTTCGAATCCCCGTCAGGAAGTCGTAAAATTTAAGAAACGGTGCATTTGGCCCTGAGGTTCATTCAGCCTATACCAAAAATGAGTACCAGGTTAATTCCTGGGGGCAAAGGCGGCCAGATGTAGAGCTAACCACTCTACCCCATCACGTGCCCAGGTTAACAATGGTGGAATTCTTTACCTTCCACTCCTCCAAGGGCCTTCATGGCCTGTACGAAGGTGACTTTGCTTTAGCTTTGCTTTGGTAGTTAAATGAATAAAGCTGCATTTGTAATATAAGGTAATAACCGTAGTTAAGATTCATTTCCGTTTTTTTATATATCTTACTTTTATACAATGGTTATGTGTAAGAGAGGGACAGGAGCCCTAACTTCGCCATTAATAATGATAATAATAATAATAATAATAATAATAATAATAATAATAATAATAATAATAATAATAATGATAATAATAATGATAATAATAACAATAATAATTGTTGTAGTCCGTCGCTCCCTTCTCGATCCGCCAGCCAGCTACACGCGTGCCAGTGTGTTATTCTTCGAGCCTCGACGCGCAGCTCTCAGTGCGCGTGCCTGGAACGTCGTGTGTGCTATAAAAAGGAGCTCCTAGTCTGTCCAGACACGCCCACTGAACCCGGTGTCCAGCTCCAGAATACACCCTACGTCGAGCACGGAGGCTACTCCTCTTGAAAATGTGCTTCGGCCAGGTGGACTGAATTTCTGGCAGTAAGAGGTCTCACCTCGGGTCACCGCTCCTCTTGCCTATTCCGCTGCCCATGCCCAGTCTTACCATTATATGCCAATATCATTCCCTAGCTAATGCGAGCTCCCATTATCAACTTAGTTTTGCTAAGTAGGAACTCTTCAGTCATTGAACTTACGTTAATGAACTCAGACACTTCAACAAGGAAGGACTCTCTGAGATATTTACGTCAGTGCTTCTGATAGTTTTCGACTATCAAGAACTTTTCATGTCACAAGGACTATCTTTCCGAAATAGTAGTGAACGTGAATACTCCAACGTGTATATAGTGTACAAAGACAGACTCTTTTTCCAAATTCATAGTTCATTTTGCTTCGAGATAACTTTCAGTTTTGTTAGTATAAATATTGTAATTTTACATGTGAAGTAAATAAAGAAGTTGTGTTTTTTGTAAACCCAACCTTGTTTACAACAATAATAATAATAATAATAATAATAATAATAATAATAATAATAATAATAATAATAATAATAATAATAATAATTCGTTCGTAATCTGTTAACCCTGCAGGGTCGGTTTTTCCCTCGGACTCAGCGAGGGATACCACGTCTACCACCTCAAGGGCAGTGTCCTGGAGCTTCAGACTCTGGGTCGGGGGATACAACTAGGGAGGATGACCAGTACCTCACCCAGGCGGCCTCACCTGCTATGCAAATGAGAAGAGGGAGGTTCGATTCCCTCCTCAGCCATCCTGGAAGTGGTTTCCCCTGTTTTTTCTCGCGTGATACGACACCCAGTATCTGGTAGGGAAATCGGTAGCTTCTTTTATGGTAAAATTATACGTCATTATTTGCCTGGCGAATCATTCTGGTACTTGGTGTACACTTAATTTGCTATAAGTCTAGTTCATATCGGGACGTATTGTTTGCTTGAGGAAAACTCTTGTGAGTAGCATCGGCTTATAAACTCAAAAAAGTACACAACATACTTGTATAACAAAAAATACATAAAATACATAAATAAATCTGTTTACCCTCCAGGTTTGGCACTTCCCCCTGACTCAGGGAGGGACTCCACCTCTACCGCCTCAAGGGCAGTGTCCTGGAGCTTCAGACTCTGGGTCAGGGGATACAACTGGGGAGGATGACCAGTGCCTCAGCCAGGCGGCCTCACCTGCTATCCTGAACAGGGGCCTCGCTGGGGAATGGGAAAATTGGAAGGGATAGACAAAGGGGAAGGAAGCGGCCGTGGCCTTAAGCTAGGTACCATCCCGGCATTTGCCTGGAGGAGAAGTGGGAAACTACGGAAAACCACTTCCAGGATGGCTGAGGTGGGAATCGACCCACCTCTACTCAGGTGACCTTCCGAGGCTGAGTGGACCCCGTTCCAGCCCTCGTACCACTTTTCAAATTTCGTGGCAGAGCCGGGAATCGAACCCGGGCCTCCATGGGTGGCAGCTAATCACACTAACCACTACACCACCGAGGCGGACTCTTAATTTATAAGAAATTTTAATAAGAAAATAAATTGTTACAGAAATGAATATTAATTATAATCACTTACTTGTGATATAGCAAAATAATTAAAAGCAATTCATAGGGATTTGCAGAACCTAACATGAAATACATTCCCTTGCAAGAAATAAAATGATTCAAATTTGAATTATTCCTACATCAATGAAGGCAAAGAGAATATCGTAGTAAGAGTACCCGAAACATACAAAGTAAGTCTAACATTATGCTCTTGCATGTTTCCTTACACACTAGGCGCCATTTAGAATTCATGTGAAACTGACAGAATGGAACTAACAATATTCCATAGCAAGTAGCGTAAAGCAACAATTAAAAAACAAACAGAAATTCACACAAGGTTTCCAGATTTTATCTAAAACAGTTATACCATTACAGGTAATGAAACATACTTCATACAGAGAGGGACACAAAATATACAAAATAGTACATAAATCATAGTCAAACATCATTAAAGTCCACTTCTGAGATATCTGTTCAGATTAATCAATTAATCTATCATCACTGATGTGCTGTCGCCCCGATGGCAGGATCCCTATCAGTTGTTTAACTGAAATTTTCTTAATTAATTTCAAAGTTGCTGGAAACTTATCGAACATCTCCCTTGGTAAATTGTTCCTTTCCCTAACTCCGCATTCTATAAACGAGTATTTGCCACATTTAGTCCTCCTAAATTTCAAATTTATCTTCATTTTATTACATATCCTACTTTTAAATTTTCCACTCTAGCTTATTCGTCTGCTAACATCATTCCACGCCATCTCTCCCCTGACAGCTCGAAATATTCAATTTAATTGAGCTATTCGCACACCTATTTCAAAGCCCCCCGCCCAGTGTATTAATCATTTTTGCAATACTACTATTTTATCGGAATAAATAAATCGTGCTAGTTTCCTTTGAATCTTTTCCAGTTCTCGTATCAAGTAATCCCGATGTAGGTTCTGTACACTAGAAACATACTCTGATTGGACGTCTTATACGCCTTCTCCTTTAAATCCTTACTGCAACCCCTAAATATCCCCATAATCATCTGATGAGGTATGTATCCTTTACTTGCAGTCCCGATTAAATGATTACCCCAATGCAGATATTTCCCAATATCAACACCTAGGTACTCCTAGTGATCACCATGAGGTACTTACACCCAACCAACATAGTCACTAGAATTCAGAGGACTTATCTTCTTTGTTAAACTTACAAAGCTGTTTTTCACTCCATTTACCACCATCCCAATGTCTGATGTCCATCTCACAACATTGTCGAGATCTTTTTGAAGTCGCTCACAGTCCTGTAATGTATTTGTTACTTTAAGCAGAACAGCATCATGTGAAAAAATCCTTATCTGAGATTCGAATCATTAATATACGGAAGAGAAAATAAAGGTCCAATAACACTGCCTTGCGGGACCCCAGATTTAATCATCCGGGATGGTTCATCTTATCTATTTCTCTGAGTTCAACTTTCTCCTTCGTTTTCTATGAAATTCATTGAGTTAAAGAATCACTTACATCGTGTCTGAAAAACATTCAAGTCAGCAAGGAAGTAGAATTAGAGACCACAGTGTACAACAGCGAGTAGTGAACAGAAGCAAAATAAAAATTCGGAACAAATACGAATATTGTCGGCGTGAAAAACAATATGCTAAATGACAATGAATCCTAGATAGCATCTTATTTTAAAAAAGGCCTTCCGTTTAGTAAGAGAGAAAGTTACATGGCGTGTCACGCAGTTCAACATTATTCAACAAGAAAATTTTGCTATGTCTTCGACTACATATTTTGAGTTATGGAAAGGCACATTCAAAATGTGCAAGAAGGAACCAAACTTAGGTAATCTTTCTAGGCTTTATATAGAAACTGAAATGTTCCTAAGCTGCTAATATCAAGAAATGTATGGAGTGCGAACCTCCAAGAAATATTCCCTGGTCTCCATGTGATCGCCTAACAGCTGGTGAAGAAAGTGGAGAAGCTGGTGAGAATGATTCTCAAGTTCGGGACTCTTGAATAGGGAAGCAAATTGTAAAATCAGGCTCAGCAAATAATATTTTTAATTTTGTTATTATTATTATTATTATTAATTATTTTGCCTATCTTATCCCCCTTAAACCGAAATTGTTGAAGGATATATTACTTTTTTCGGTATTATAGAAATAAAAACTATTCCTCAGAAAATTATTTTATTGGTTCAGTTCATTAACCATTCAATTTCGGCAATTATGAAATTAAATTTTAGACACGCACGTAACAGTGAAGGTTTTGGAAATTTGCACTTAGTTGTTTTTGTTTTTAATTTAAACAGAAAATATTCATGGGAAGTTAATAATTAATGAATCGTTAATAATATTGTCCGACTAGTTGGATGAATGGTCAGCGTACTGGCCTTCGGTTCAGAGCGTCTCGGGTTCGATTCCCGGCCGCATCGGGGATTTTAATCGCTTCTGATTAATTCTTCCGGCTCGGGGACTGGGTGTATGTGCCTGTCCCAACACTCTCCTCATCATATTCACACAGCACACTACACTACCAACCACCACAGAAACACGCAATAGTGATTACATCGCTCCATACAGAGTTGGCGTCAGGAAGTGCATCCGGCGTAAAACACGGCCAAATCCACATTTGCTACACAGTTCGCACCCGCGACCCCACAGATGTGTGAAACTTGGTAGGAAAAGAATAAGAAGAATAAGAAGAATTAATCATGTTTGAAAGGAGGTTGACCGGGCGAGTTGGCCGTGCGGCTAGGAAAGCGCAGCTGTGAGCTCGCATCCGGGAGATAGTGAGTTCGAACCCCACTGTCAGCAGCCCTGAATATGGTTTACCGTGGTTTCCCATTTTCACACAAGGAAATTGCTGGGGCTGTACCTTGATTAAGGCCACGGCTGCTTCGTTCCCATTCGTAGGCCTTTCCTGTCCCATCGTCGCCGTAAGACCTATCTGTGTCGATGCGTCGTAAAGTGAATAGCAACAAAAAACAAGGAGGTTGGAGATGAATAGGAATACCTACCTAGCGTTTGTAGATATTGAAAACGCTTTCGATAACATGAGTTGTGACAAACTTTTAAAAATTCTAAAAATTACAGGTTTGGACTGGAAAGACAGGAGGCTGATATTGCGACTCTGTGAAGGACAGACCACGATGGTAGATATCGGAGAAAGTATCTAGAGAGCAAAAATCAGGAAAGATGTAAGACAAGACTGTTCTGTCTCTCTCTCCACACCTTTTTAATGTATTCATTAAAGAAGCCTTAAATAAGTTTAAGGAAAATACCTAAGGAGTAAACATAAATGGGCACCATATCCAAAGCATTCGATATGCACATGACATAGCAATTGTATCAGACACCGATAAAGAGTTGTCTAAGATGTTGAATATATTTTCATCAACATTGTCTGATTCATGCTTGAACGTTAATGTCAAGCATACCAACGTATTAGTTGTGAATTAACATCCTGAATGAATTCACACCAACATCAAACTTACGGACAAGATAATGGAACAAGTCACCGCTTCCCCTTATCTAGGAAGCCTTATCACCAATGACAACAGGTGCAGCAAAGAGATCAAAAGGCGAATAGCACTTGCCAAAGTGGCGTTTTGTAGTACCTAACAGAAATCTTTCAAACAATGTAAATTTAGATTTTGGAATTAGGAGGGAAATTATTATTTCTTTTGTATGGACTGTGCTATTGTATGGCTGCGAATCTTGGACAATTAGAGATCAGGATTGGAAACGACTGGGGGCGTTTGAGATATGGGTGTGGAGATGAATGCTAAGGATTAAATGCATTGAATGGAGACCAAACAAAAGCGTCCAGTGAGAAATTAAAGGGAACGGAGAGCTGATATTAATGATACAAAGAACCAAACCAAACCCCATGGCACTACAGCCCTTGAATGGCCTTGGCCTACTAAGCGACCACTGCTCAGCCCGAAGGCATGCAGATTACGAGGTGTCAAGTGGTCAGCACGACCTGGCTGGGAGTCGAACCCGGAGCCTCCGCGTAAGAGGCAGGAAAGCTACCCCTACACCACGGGGTCGACAATGATACGAAGAAGAAGAGCTAAATCCACTGGCCGCATCTTGCGACATAATCTGCTGGAAGAAAAAAATCATGGGGAAGAAAGGCCGAAGGCGACCGAGGACAAATTTCCTTCAAGACTTTTGAAGAAATAGAACTTGAATGATATTTTAACTGATAGCCGTATTTCTCTCTTTGATAGCGTTTTTCCCATCAAATGGGGTACGCTATTTGACAATATTTTCACTATTTGGCCCTGTCTAGGACGTCTCCAGGCTCGAGGTCCACAGCACGCAGGTCTTCATTTTGTCAATCCACCTCTTCGGCAGTCTCCCGCGTGGTCGGGGCCCACCTGAGCTAAGCTGGAGGGCCGTTTCTATTTCTGAATTATCGTTGCTTCGCATGACATGTTCATACCACCGAAGTCAGGCCACTCTCGCTTCTTCTTGGGGCAACAGCAAGTCCACATCGCACATTTTCATTTGTGACATGGTCTATGAAATTCAGCCGCTGTGACAATTACAACATCCTCATCTCCACACCACGGAGGAAATTTTTAAAATTATTATTAACAAACTACAGTTATACCCGTTCTTCGTACAGGAATTTGCAACAGATTACATGTTTCCTTCATTAATTTATGCGAATTTACCTGCCTGTATTCAAACGTTTAATACGGCGGGTAAAACTGATATTTTTCTACGAAAGCATGTGGCAGTAACGTGAAGTACGATAAAGATGAACAAAGTAGAGGCAGATGAGGACGGTCAGAGTGTTTATTGTGCGGTACAGCTCCTTATCCGAAGTTGTGCGAAGTAACCGGTAGGTTTGTTGTCGGTCACTCAATGCAGAGCATGAAACCCGCAGAAAATAGTAATTTTCTCCGTCATTTGAAGAGTAAGCGAAATTATGAATGAAATTCTTTTGCAGCCGAATGGCCATTTGGTACATTTACTTACTTAATCTGTTTACCCTCCAGGTTTGGTCTTTCCTTCTGACTCTGCGAAGGATCCCACCTCTACCGCCTCAAGTGCAGTGTCCTAGAGCTTCAGACTCTGGTTCGGTGGATACAACTTGGGAGGATGACCAGTACCTCGCCCAGGCGGCCTCACCTGCTGTGTTGAACAGGGGCCTTGTGGAGGGATGGGAAGATTGGATGGTATAGGCAAGGAAGAGGGAAGGAAGCGGCCGTGGCCTTATGTTAGGTACCATCCCGGCATTCGCCTAGAGGAGAAGTGAGAAACCACGGAAAACCACTTCCAGGATGGCTGAGGTGGGAATCGAACCCACCTCTACTCAGTTGACCTCCCGAGGCTGAGTGGACCCCGTTCCAGCCCTCATACCACTTTTCAAATTTCGTGGCAGAGCCGGGAATCGAACCCGGGCCTCCGGTGGTGGCAGCTAATCACGCTAACCACTACACCACAGAGGCGGATCATTTAATACATTAATAAGGGAAATTATTTGTACAGCAGTTGGTGATATTAAGATATTATAATTCAGTAAAGTAAACTCGTGTCCTCATCCCGAGGTGGTGCAGCCTTTTTCAAGCACACCCCCAATGGAGGTGAGCTGCATGTACCATTTTAATCACATACCAACCCTCCTGCCATTCTTAAATTTCTAGCAGTACCGGGAATCGAACCCGTGCCCCCGATGATGGCAGCTAATAGCACTAACCGTTACACTACGGAGGCGGACTTGTAATTAGGTGTCTTTACTGTACTCAATCAGTGTTTTGGTTCTTTTCCTGCATACCTCTATGGGATATTCTTACATCTTTTACCACATAGCGTACACTAGCAGTCTTTTTTACTTCCTGGTAGTGCGCCGTCGCACAGATTTTGTGGTGGAACCCATGTATAGCCAATCTTGTTACTACATGTCGTAGCTCCTCGTTTATGCCGATCCATTTCCTCTCCGTCATGACGTCAGTTGTGTAGAATTCTGGCCATATTTATTCACATTTCTTTCTTCAAGAATCTGCATGTTTGGTAGTGAGTGTTTATACCTCAGGTCCTCGATGTAATATGTTTCCTTTGCTAGTACGTGTACCAGTCTTGACTGTGTGATCATTGGGAGACGTATAGCTCTCTTCAGGTATCTTGCTTTGACTTTCTCCATGGTTTTTAGATCTGCTAATGGTAGATTTTCCTAGATTATTTCAATCCCATATGTTATGATCGGACGTTTTTTTTTTTTTGCTATTGGTTTTACGTCGCACCGACACAGATAGGTCTTATGACGACGATGGGACAGAATGGGCTAGGACTGGGAAGGAAGCGGCCGTGGCCTTAATTAAGGTACAGCCCCAGCATTTGCCTGGTGTGAAAATGGGAAACCACGGAAAACCATCTTCAGGGCTGCCGACAGTGGGGTTCGAACCCACTATCTCCCGAATACTGGATACTGGCCGCACTTAAGCGACTGCAGCTATCGAGCTCGGTTATTGCTGATTCTAGAGAGAGTTTGTCCGAACTAAAGTTTCATATACAGTCCACGGATTTTAGATAAAATCAATAGTATAAGAGAAAATGGAAGAAAACTCTTCTGGTTTTCCCATAAAGCCCCTGTCTATTCAGTGATTTTTAATGATATGCGTACCTATCTATGGATGAGTGTATTCTAAATATGAAGTTTGGTCGAGACCTATCCAGCCGTTTCGCCGTGATGCTGGAACAGACAGAGACGAAAGGTAAAAACCATTGTTATGGTCTTTGAGTTGACCTAAAACAGATAAATATCTTAAAAATTGTCAATAGAAACCGAAATTACAGACAGCGGACCCCCGATAACCTTATTTATATAGATACATTTTAATTGGAAAATATTCCGGTTGCAGTGGTCACTTACAATAGTGGAGTAATAAAGTAAAGTTTACATAACTGAACAAAAACAACAACAACAACAATATTACAACAGAAATTCCATGGAAATAAAGTATTACAAGAATATATACTAGTTTAACATTCTAAATCCAACATCATCATATACAAATACACACACAACTCAGTATTTCCAGTGTTTAAAACTACGGCATACTATACTGTAGGTTGAGCGTAGCTTTACGAATGATAATAAAGTAAACTACAGTATTACAACATTCTAAATCCGGTATCATCATGTACAAATTCACATGTTTCCTTGTCAAAGGGTGACATTCTACTCCATATAGTGTAACTAAACGGTACTTGGACATATCCTTGAAAACTGGACAACCGTAGTCTTCTGAGGTATTTTCTGGACTTCAACTAAGTTAACTTCTGCAATAGCGCTATGCTACTCCGCAGGAGAGCATGCCTATCCTGTGTGATATAGTCCTATATGACAACGAGGTGAATGTACCCCTTTATGAAACCTGTCGAATTATAACAGGATGCTTGAAATCCACTCCTATTGAATAGCTTTACCACCTCGAAGGAATAGCACCACCTGCTTTCGAAGCTATCAATAAGGAAGGAAAGAAAGTGGAAATGGAAAGAAGCTATCTTTTGCATGCGTACGAACCACATTCGCAACGAATGAAGTCAAAGAAGAGCTGCCTTAGAACATCAAAGGAACTTAGGACCACAGCTGAAAAAGCTAGGGTACGACTATGGAAAACTACCACTTACCTACCCACTGGTTGGAGAAGAATTTCGGAAACTTTACCTCCTGACCATGACGAGGAAAGGCTAACTCGGAAGTCCGTGAATTGTGTGAGATTTGGTAACGGTATATTAAAGGTTAATTTAGCCAGACTGGCTACCCAGGTAAGAATGATATTCAGTGTGAATGTAGATAGCTCCTGATTGTACATCACTTGCAGCGGGCGAGTTGGCATATGGACCATTTGCACCGAGCGAGTTACTTGTCCGCTTGCGTCTCTACTGTATACACATCATACGACAGTAATCAGTGAAGTGTAATACTCTGTTGTATAGCGACAAGGTTAAGTGAACAACCCTTCTGGATTTAACTGTAGTGAAAGAAAGAAAATAACAGGGAAATGTCGACGTATCAACGGAAAAACACCGTACGCTGTTTGTGGGATGGTCAGAGTCCCAGGCCTTCGCCTATGAAAATTCATCGGTGGATTCCTAACACACTCAGGTTAACCGGCGACCAAGTGGAAGCTATTCAACTGAATGCTCAGGAGCGAGCCATGTACATTAAGGTAATCAGTGATTCCATTTATCAGGAATGCTTACAAACTTTTCAGGATCCTGTACAATTTTGTTATGAATCTGGGGAAAGGCGTTATGTCAAGATCACTTGAATTTGACTACGGTTCGTGTTTTCAATGTTCCCTTGGAAGTTCCCTCTGAAATATTCCGATCACTGTTCAGTAAATATGGGAACGTCAGTGATGTGCTCAAGGAACAGTGGTCGTATTCTTATATGTTTCCTGTTTATAATGGCATTCGCGCAGTAACTATGGCTATTAAGAAACCGATTCCCTCAAAAGAAAATTTGCGTGGCCACCCCGGGTATATCTCGTATAATGGACAGGTACAAATATGTCTCATATGTAATGAAACGAGCCACGTAACAACTGTCCGAACCGAATAGTTCCACTAGCAGCCAGTAGTAAACATTCGCGTAGTGTACTATATTCTGGGGCAGTCACTGGCGTTAACCCCGAACAGGACACACTCCCCCCGAGCATACAGCCATCAGCTGACCTTGGGGACACCCCACTAGCCTCAAGCAAACATGGAAACGGAGGTCACAGTTGATATGCCAGCTATACCAACACCGGACGAGGAAACAATTACGGATGCCCCTTCCTTACTTATCACATCTGACGAGTCCGACTCGTTGGCTGAATGGTCAGCGTACTGGCCTTCGGTTCAGAGGGTTCCGGGTTCGATTCCCGGCCACGTCGTGGATTTTAACCTGCATTGGTTAATTCCAATGGCACGGGGGCTGGGTGTTTGTGCTGTCCCCAACATCCCTGCAACTCACACACCCCACATAACACCATCCTCCACCAAAGTAACACGCAGGTACCTACACTTGGCAGATGCCGCCCACCCTCATCGGAGGGTCTGCCTTACAAGGGCTGCACTCGGCTAGAAATAGCCACACGAAATTAAAAAAGAACATCTGACGAACACTTTCCAGAACTAGTAAATACCCAACAACCCTCAGAAACACAGAGAATAGAAATGAATGATGATAGTGAGGCGAACGAGGCTGAAAACTCGCGGCCTGTCATTGCCAATAAGAAAATGAAGATGAATAATCCATCTTCCGCAGCAGTTCTTAATAAGGCTTCTGAATCAATACGTGAAACACTTGTAGGTACTAACAAACAACAAAATAGTTCAGTGTCCCACCGAGACCCGAGGACAGAAGTACGTGCCGATATCCAGCTCTCGAACAGTAGCAAGAAGAAAGACCTGCTTCATTTCACCCGCTGTTAGCTAGGTACTTCTTGACTTACGGGTTAGGACGGAGTATAACCTCGGTTCAGTGTACTGTGTAAAATGGCGTTGCTCCTATTGCTGATGGTTCAACTACTGACAGTAGCCAGTGTGAACATTAATGTTATACAATGCAACCTCAAGTTTCAATGTTTGGAACGATTTCTCCGTGCTACTGATGTTGACATCGCCTTCCTACAAGAAGTTACCCTTCCGGTGTTACCCATTTCCTCATATTATAATCAGTATATAAATATAGGCGATGCAAATAGGGGAACAGGGTTCTTAACCCGACATGATCTGGACCTCGAAGGTGTGCAGTGTCACTATTCTGGAAGAATCATATCTGGACATATTAATGATACTACTCTAATAAATATTTATGCACCATCAGGGAGCCACAACCGTGTTCAACGCAAGACATTCTTTCAAAGAGATCTACTTCCACATCTGCATAGTATAAAAGAGAAAACAATCCGTGCTGGGGATTTCAATTGTGTTCAGCGTTTAGAGGACTCAGCGGGGCAAAATTACGCGCCGAACCCTGCCTTACATGATCTTCTAACCTCCTTGAACCTGACCGATGTGGTGGATGAGCTGAATGTGCCACTTCCTCACTTTACCTACAGTGGCTCAAAAAAGTATTGGTCTGTCCATAGCCGTGGTATGAACGGAAGTGTATGGTACAAATAATGGTGCATATAATGGAATTATACATATGCAGATATGGAACCCATGACCTTTGTGCCCTAAGAACATTATGCATAAATTGACAATTCATTTAGAAGTTCGATTCTTGATGGCATGGATTTGACACGTGACGAGGGGGTGATTAACTTCGGTCCCACGTGACGTCAGCTGCACGTGTCAACGGCTGAAGAATCTCAAGTCATTTTTGTGAACTATTTCAAAGCGCGTGTACATGGCGTGCCCCAAGCCAAGTCAAAAAAATATAGTGCCTATCAAAGGAGGTCAATTATCCCAGAAATCGAACCCGTATAAATTTTAAATGTCCATGAACACTACCGCCAGAAATGTAGCAAGTATGTAGTCACTTTCAAAACTCTTGTAATTACAGTTTAGTTAAGTCAGAAAATTTATAGAAATTTTCTTGGCGGCAAAGGGAGATACCCGAAGAGAGGGGGTAACTGGTATAAATATGAAGGGACGCCATGACGAAGTCTCCTTCTCCGGCATTTAGGGTACGAAGCGGACGAAAAAAGTGTTGAGTTGCTCTGTGAAATCAAACAACAAAAGTAGAATAAGTTCAACCGCAGATTTTAGCCATTGTGGCTGGGGTCTTGACTCCATGTAGAGATAGTTTCTTGAGTTGAAATAATTGTACCAGATAGCACGGTCAAAGTACTGAATAAATTCTCATGTGACAAAGTAATTCGTGTGCGGAAGTAATTACAGTCCATCGTGTGCGATCAAAAAAAAGTGAAGGGCATTTCTTTTTTTAAATGCTTTATTCCAGGATACCTGAAGAAATATAATAATGATCTGTAAAGCCATGAATGTAAAAATGGCTAAATAAAAATGCCAGTGTCGCAGGTGAGCCCTATGACGAACACTGGCATAACTACATAAGGTATGTGACTTTCCATCTTACTACCTATTATATCTTGTTTCATGATCTCTAAAAGTGTATTTGAATGAGGATATACGACGCAGTGGTCACTCCTATTAAGTTTGGTAAATGTGAGAATACGACTAAAAGAGTCATTTGTTTTATTATCCACTTGGATAAATTTTTAAGTCTTGAGAGTGCCGTATAATGTTGTAAAAAGTTATTGAATAGGGTTTCGAAGTGATATCACGTCCAATGTAGATGGTCATTTCCGTGTGTGTGTACTGCCTATATTTTGTGATGTCAAATTAAGATGTTCATTCGACGTAAAATTTTTCTGTCTGTAATTTTGACGTAAATAATATAGAAATCCATGGTTACTCATTTTCAATCGAGTGGAAGCGCGCTGTTGGGTGAGAACTTGTGTGATGAATTTGGTTACGGAGAGAAACGTTTTTATAGGCCCATTTTAAACTGTGTCTGACTGGCGATAAAAAGATCTAGTAGAAAATATTCAGTCATTTTTCGTGAAAATCCAGTTATTAAATACGATATCATTTTATGCGAAGTTATTCATTATTAAAGCACTGTGCGTATTGGACGTTGTGGATTGTAGTAAGGATTTTATTCCAGTTCCTTTGGGAAACAGAGGTTACTTTTGTCGTATGAGTTGAGGTGAGAATTTTGAATCAGGTTAGAGTCCTGTCATTGAAGCCGGGACATGGAAGCCCGAGGAATATTTTATAATGTTGGGAATGGAAAAAAATATATAGAAATCCATAGCGGTATTAATTTGGGACGCGTATAATTAGTGTGGGCATCTTGAAGAATAATCTGTGCATTTTGTTGGTTAGAATATCGTATTTGTTTAATTATGTCGGCAGAATTTAAAAGGGAACATTTTGAGAAGCCAGTCAAGTAGAACAGAACAGGTGCTTCATGTCACTGCCAAGCGGACGAGGGTGAAACGCCGGCAGCTGATAGAGAAACACACGGTGGGGATATAACGGGACACGCGTGGAATTGAGATTGTATTTCTCGGCCGAGGAGAACGAAATGTTGGATTTAATTGAAATTTTCATCCGGTAATAACCTGAGTGTTGTGGAATACTATGAATTTGTTTAATTGGGGACGTAATGAACATTTGAAACCACGAACTTAGAGTATAAAGAGTACTAGTAACCAAATTCAGGGTTGTCCAAAATATAGAGCGATGGTAGTGATAATTGTTTGTCTGTGAGGGCTGCGCAAACTTTATAAAAATGTTATGACGAGATATGGCATCGTAATTATATGGCGAGTTGCTTTTGGTTTGTACGTAGATTATTAGGATATCCAAGTGTTAATAACGGTTAGGACTAGATTAGATGAGACAAGATATATAAACTGAACATGAATGATGCAGTTTTTCCAGATAATAGGAAGCAACGGATAAACATCGATAGGATTTTAAAAATTGTGGGAACACAATTGCGTAGGAATTTGTGAAGAAACCAGAGTCCGCGGAGATAGAAATTGTTGTTTTTTAAGATTTCATTAAATCATTTAAATTTATTTAATTATTAAGTTCAGTAAAACCGCATTTTGAAATAACTTTAATCAAGCGAATAACTTGGAGATGCATTCTGGAAATTTTAGTTTGTTTTCTGGGGAATATTTAAATGGTAAAGTAACGATTAAGGGGACAGATCCGAAGAAAATGGATTTTACTGCCACAAAGTTTGTGAGCATTGCTATTGTTGTAATTATTGAACTTTGATTGATTGAGCAGTGAATGTGCTGGGGATAGTAAAGTGGAAACTTTGGTCATCAACCGATGTAATTTAATTGTGTTTAGCCTTCAGCTTAGAAACTTGAATGGTCAAGGGGTCATCAACCTCAGTGACTCAGATTAGGGCCATATGCCACTGTAGCATCATTTTCCTTGCGTTCATCATCCACAATTACTTTAAAGTAACTTAGAAGTTTAGATGTCGGTCCATGACATAGACGCAGGTCACATCGATTCAATTAAGGGTCCATGCCGTAGAACCACTGTGTGGCACACACCGATTGGACTGCCTTAATTATACCCAGAGTCCAGAGTTCGTGTTACGAGGGCGGGACCATAACGAATCACTATGATGGTACATGTGGTCTCACATGGAAGCCGAATTTAAGGATTTCCAGACTTTCTTTCTTAAATAATTAATAATTGAGACAATGGTTTCTAGTAAGAATGCCCAACAGGCAGTTACGTCAAAGGCTCACACCAGTGTTCTGACCCTTTATGAAAAATGATTGTGGTGTCCAGTGGACACAATTGACTTTAATGATGCCGTTGACATATCAGAATGCTTCAAGTTTTCCTGAATAAATAGAAATCTTTTAAACAGACCTTTCATTCCAGTAGATAGATTAGAATTACTGAACCCTACCTTTACCTCAGCAAGTGACGAAGAACCCGATACGACCCAAGAGACAGATCTCATGAACTTTGCTGATAGGTAAGAAAGGTAGGTATCCCTAAATATGGACCAAAGGGTTCAGTAAGTAAGACAGTCAAATACATCAGTAGACTGAATATAGAGCCAAGGAGATTCACGCTGTTTGCAAAAGGATCAGTAATACAACGGCGTGCGTCATTACACGCCAAACAAGTATTGGTCTAGTACACAATATCATCGTGATATCGTGCTGTCTCCTGCATCTGGCTCATTGTGTCTGTGCTGACACGACGGAAGGTAATATTCAGCACTGTTTCCGTTTTCGGCTAGCAATGGGAAGTAAAATTAAAGAAACAACCGTGGAAGAAAGGAGTATTGTAGTGCGACTATATCAGGAAGGTAAATCTTTCAAGGCCATAAGTGAAATTATTGGAAGAGCTGTTACAACTGTTAAAAATATTGTGTACAGGTACAAACGAACAAAGACAATAGAAAATAGGCAAAGAAGCGGCCGTCCCTCAAAGGTAACAGTACAAGACAAACGGCACATTGTGCGTAAAGTGGCCCAAAATACTCAGGAAAGTGCGCCGAAGATAGCAGCTGCGTTACAACAAGATGTAGGAGTGCAAGTGTCATCTGAAACCATCCGAAATGTGCTACGCGAAAGATGATATGCGGGCAGAAGAGCCCTTAGAAAGCCGTACATCAGTAAGGCTAACAGAAAGAAGAGACTTGCGTACGCTAAAGATCACAGAAATGACAGCTATGAGGATTGGAAGACAGTCGTTTTTACTGATGAGAGTAAATTTACCCCCTTCAGGTCAGACGAGTGACTGTGTGGAGGAAGACGAATTCTGAACTTGAAGAGAAGAACGTGACAGCTACTATGAAACATGGAGGTGGTTCCCTTATGGTGTGGGGTTGCATGAGTGCGACTGGTGTAGGTGAATTAGCCTTTATTGAAGGGACTATGGATCACAAAGCATACAGTAACATCCTCAAGACACATCTTCCATCAAGTAAACAAAAAACCGGACTCTCAGCAAAGTATACGTTTACGCATGATAACGACCCCAGACACACAGCCCTGAATACGAAGCTATGGCTGTTATATAATACACCGCGTTAGATGGAAACTTCACGACAATCTCCCGTTATCAACCCCATCGAGAATTTGTGGCACTATTTGGAGAAAAACGTGAGAAAGCATGCAATATCAAACAAAGCTGACCTGAAAGAAGCCTTACTCACCGCATGGAATAACATTCCACAGAAAACTACGAAAACCTTGGTACGTTCGATGCCAAATAGGTTAGCTGAGATTATAAAGAGGAAAGGAGGACCTAACAAGTACTGACACGTTCAAGAAGGATAAAAAAATGCATTATGTTAAATCAGACCAATAGTTTTTTGGTGGCAAGTGAAAATTATTGTTTTAAGTTATGGCTTTTTAGTTATATGGACATGGAAGAATTATGTTTTTCTTACAATGTGCATGTTACAGAAAATGATAAATAATCAGGGATTCTAGTGTATGTCAATTTTTATCATCATTCCATTAGATTCCTCGTCCTCATATGTAGCATATCTCGACAGACCAATACTTTTTTCAGCCACCTCACGAGCACTCATTCAACCTAGGAATTATGAGGTGATACCTGTTAGCTTCACTAACCATTACGCAGTCGTATGTCAAATACAGTACCCACATAAAGTATATTATATAGGGGGAGGATACAGGAAAATGAACTCCTCATTACTTAAGGATGTACGGAAATATTTTTGCGCCACTGGAATACATGGATACTTCAGAAGTGTAAATAAAATGACTATGCAGAATGGTGGGACCGGCTAGTCAAACCAGGGATAAGACGAATTTTCAAAAACATTGCGTATCGTAAGGCCCAGGAGAGACGCTATACAACTGAATTCTATTATACCGTCCTCCGACAGCTACAGGAAAGGAATAATGCTGGTGAGCAAAATTACAATGAGGTTAAGGACATTAAAGACAAACTGTTGAAAGTGCAGCAGCTGAAGGATCACACGGCCCTACCCGCTGAAGTTGCCAGTGTCTACCACAGCGAGAGCAGCAACGCCGGTACATACAATCGCCTGATGGAAGTGAGATTACGTCACTGCAAGATATACGGAGATAAATTTCTTCATTCTGTCGACAGTTATACGCCAGGGAATCTATTGATATAAACGAAGTTAATACATTACTTCAATCCTGCAACGCCAAACGTACTCCGGAAACCAAAGAACTGCTTAGCATGGAAATTACTGATGCTGAAATTCAAGCTGTCATAACAAATCTTCCTTCTAATCGCTCTCCAGGAACCGACAGGGTCCCCTACGTATTTTACAAGCAATACTGGCATATTATTGGCAAGGAATTGTGTGATGTTATCCGCACTGTCTTGAACCGTCGTGCCCTATGCAAATCTCAACATGAAGGTATTATAGTTCTTATCCCAAAAAAGACATTACCTCTTCAGGTGGAGGACTTCCGGCCAGTTACATTGTTATGCAGTGATTATAAAATATTAGCCAGAGTGTTATCCCGTCGTCTGAAGACTGTCCTGCCGGATGTAATTGGAAATGAACAGTGTTGCAGTGTTCCCGGACGTACCATTCTGACAAATCTGCGAACTCTACGTGATATCAATTTGAAAGTCCAATCCCATCAAAGTGAACAACTAAGCTTATTGAACATAGATCTGGATATAGAATTGAAATTGATCATTCGAATGTAATGAATCACTATATCAGGGAATTGAAGATGCTTTAAAACTATGTATAGATATTAATGGCGAACACGGATACTTTTCAACTTTGATACCGATAGAGAGATCAGTACGACAGGGGTGCCCACTATCATTGCTACTCTTTGTCATAGGACTGGAACCATTCATTCGGATACTTCAACCACGGCTACAAGGATACAGAGTAAATACCTATCAATTTTTATTGTGTGTTTACGCTGATGACATATCGATGTTAGTCCGATGTGCCAATGACATTGATCATCTTGGTAAAGCTCTCAGCACCTACAGCGCAGCTTCAGGAGCGAAATCCAATCCGAAAAAACTACATTACGTCACTTCAATGGAGGGTCAGGAATCATTCCAAAGAATTGGTTTCGTATGGTTGATGAGGTGAAGATCTTTGGTATTAAATGGAAGAAATGTGTGATCGATACTTTAGAAACCAACTGGGCTACAGTTATTGCCAACGTTAGGGCTGTGATGATGAAATTTCGTCAAAGGAATTTGAATTTAACTCAGCGGCGTGTGGTGATAAACATTTATGTGCTCTCAAAGGTTTGGTATTTAGCTCAAGTGTTCCCGCTACCTACAAAATTTGGAGGTCAACTCTCAAAATATATTGATTGGTTCATATGGCAAGGCCAGCTATTTCGAGTACAACGAGACCAACTCTATCTTCCATGTAGGCTCGGTGGGTTAGGACTAATAGCACATGGAACGAAATGCCAAGCACTATAAAAAAATGACCTATCTGTATTGTTACGGTCGGACACTTTCTCGAACGCACTGTACAAGGATATCTGGAGATTAGCTGACGGTAACACCAGACCTCTGCCAAAAGTATTCCGAGATCAACATCTGAAAATCCAACAAGTTGTAAATGGACTACCTCCAGGAACGACTGCTACCACCAAAACCATTTACAGTATGATACGCCGGGCTGTGAACTTCACCCTACGGATTGAATCCACAGCACTCTACACCCACTGGCCAACGGTCTGGGCAAACTTTAGTCGTATGTAACTCTCGTCTCACGCACGTTCTCAAATCTTCCTATTACTAAAGAATCTGGTTCCAACAGCAAAACGTCGACACAAAATACATCTGGAACACTCGCCATGGTGTACGGTGTGTGGTCAAACGGATACAGCGATACACCGACTAACAACATGCACACATGGAGATGGTGTAAACGACAGGTGTGTCGCCTCATGAACATGGCCCTGGAAGACATCGACGACAGAAAGCTAATACGCCTGTCCGTGACGGCCTACCCCCAGATCAAAGAGCAAGCGATTGTGTGGATAACAGGACAACACATTAATTACATGTTGGACAGTGTTGGTGTTATACTTCCGGCTCTCTTGTACCACATGAAGAAAGAGCGGTGGAAACTCAGTGAAAGTGGATAGCTGGAAGATAGGTATGGTTCCTATTTGAACTGTATTGAATTATAACGATGTTTCCTTGTGCATCCCTTTTGTTATTGAGATCCTACCAGTTCTTAGGTTCAGTTGTTTCCTTCGCAGGTATAAGAATACTTCATTTTTACTTTTATCTGACATTATGTGAGAGTATATGTGAAACTGCTTAGAACTGCTTAAACTATCATATGTACTGGTTCTTTGGTTCATATTTATTACATGTGTGCAATGTAAATATCGAAAAATAGAATAAACGACTTTAAAAAGTTGGCCGTGTTGTTAAGGGCGCGCAGCTATGAGCTTGCATCCGGGAGATAGTGGGTTCGAACCACGCTGTCGGCAGCCCGGAATATGGTTTTCCGTGGTTTAGCATTTTTACACCAGGCAAATGCTGGGGCTGTACCTTAATGAAGGCCATGGCCGATTCCTTCCCACTCCTAGGCGGTTCCTATCCCATCGTCGCCATAAGAACTACCTGTGTCGGTGCGACGTAAAACAAATTGTTGTACATCATTTGCTGCAATTCCAACTGTGTCCAGCCTCCTGTACTCAAGAAGAACTTCAATATTCCACAGTAAACGCACTGGAAGTAGACAAGTTCTGGTCATAAAGAATATAATATTCGATGTATGTATGATTCTGACACGAGAATATGTAAACAAAGTTATATAATGCAGGATACCTATTCATTAACTACATGTAATTTGTAGTTTCCACCTTCTTCATATTCCTTTTATCATATTCCTCTGATAATGTTGTATAATTGTTCTATTCTTCCTGATTTCTTCCATTCTCTCTTTAATGGCTTAGTAAATGTGTAAATTTCAGGTTCATCTTCAACTTATCTACCTCTTTCCCATCTATATAATGCTATCTGATATTTCTCGTTTCTTTAAAGTCATTTATCAGATGTTCCACTTCCGTATGTGAATTTCATAAGAAAGTTTCAAATTTTTCTCTTTTTTTTTTTTTTTTGCTAGGGGCTTCACGTCGCACCGACACAGATAGGTCTTATGGCGACGATGGGATAGGAAAGGCCTAGGAGTTGGAAGGAAGCAGCTGTGGCCTTAATTAAGGTACAGCCCCAGCATTTGCCTGGAGTGAAAATAGAAAACCACGGAAAACCATCTTCAGGGCTGCCGATAGTGGGATGTTTTTTTTCCCTCTCTTAAAGCTGTATTTTAATATACTCCCATCAAGCAACAAATTATTATATTCCTCTCATTTCCATTTTGGTCTAGATTTGTATCCTTATCACCATATTTTCTAAATTAATAATATACAAATACGTTGGTCTCTGAAAAATTTAACAATGAGGTTGTCGAAATAATGACTTTACAATACTAAACGTCCTTATTGATAACCACCCCAATATCGGTTTATATATTTAAATAATTTCTCCTCATAAAAGTAACGTGCTTACAGCACTCTATGTATTCCACTACACTCTTTAAACAATATGACCAGTCAGCTAATGGAACCAGCCCACTGTTAATGGCTGTTAGAGCTTTCTCATTCTACGTGAACATGGATATATTGTTCGACGTAAGCCGAGCAACGTTGATTCATACCTCAACACCACTGAAACGAGTAATTGTCCGTAACACGGGTTATTATTCTAGTCAGACAATCACTATTTCTTAAATGAAAGTCCCCACTCAGATATACACGACATAAGTCCTGGTCAGTTCTTTAAGGGGACAAAATTAGCTGAGAAAAGCTATTTACACGAATCTCCACTTAGAGTAAGCGGAGCTATTTAATTCCTTTATCCGGCTGCTGTCAAAAGCCACTCCTTTAGTTCTCTCTAATTGGTTCTTATTATCGAGAGCAATCCGTGCTCTTGTGCTGTTTCTTGACAACTGGTGGCGCCGCGCATTTCATTAGCCCGAACCTGCTTTATCTTCCATCTCCCTGAAAGACCAAAACGGAACTTATTAAATTAATCAGTTCCCATCCGTGTATCTGACTGTTAGTGAACGGAATTACTTTAATAGAGGAATTAACCCATCATTAATGATCACTTACGTTCAAGGAGAGGAAATCAAAACCCTGAGATTTGCTGATGATATTGTTGTTTTATCTAACTTTGCAAAAGATCTGCAGAAGCTGCTGAATGTTGTGGACAGAGTCTTAGGGAAGGAATACAAGATGATAATAAATAAGTCCAAAAGAAAAGTGATGGAGTGCGGTCGAGCTATGTCAGGTGATGCAGGAAATATTACAATAGGAAATGAAGCCTTAAAGGAAGTATATGAGTATTCTTACTTGGGTAGTAAAATCACTAATGATGGTAGAAGTAAGAAGGACTTAAAATGCAGAAGGAACGCCTTTCTTAAGAAAAGAAAGTTGTACACCTCCAACACTGATATAGGAACTAGAAATATAATTTTGAAGACTTTCGTCTGAAGCATGACATTATATGGACGATAACAAGCTCTGCTAGAAAGAGAATAGATTCTTTTGAAATGAGGTGTTGCAGAAGAATGCTGAAGGTGAGATGGTTATATGGAATCACGAATGAAGATATTTTGAATATAATTGGTGAGAGGAGATTGATTTGGCTAAATTTGAGCAGAAGAAGATATAGAATGATAGAACATATATTAAGATATCCAGCTGGTTGTTTAGGGAACTGTAGGTGGTAAGAACGATAGGGGTAGACCAAGGTCCGAAAATGACAAGCAGATTAGAGCAGATGTAGGATGTAGTTATTATGAAAAAATAAAAAGCTTACCAAAGGATAGAGTGTTATGGAGAGTTGAATCAAACCAGTCTATGGACTGACGACTCAAACAAGAACAACAAAACAACAACAGCAATAAAAAACAAAAACAATGCATATTCTTATTATTTTAAAATAGTGACCCCCGCACTACATTGGCTCCTTGCGGGAACAGTTTTGAATTTCCGGTGATAGGCCTCATACGAAAAGTCCTCAGTTTTTGAAACTACTGTGTTGATGGGGTTGTAGTATGTCATGGCTAACACTGAACTATGTGATAATGTAAGGAATCCGGTCTAGAAAGCCAAGAATAATGGCCGAGAGGATCCGTCGTGCTGACCACACGACACCTCATAATCTGTAGGCCTTCGGGCTGAGCAGCGGTCGCTTGGTAGGCTATGGCCATTCGGGGCTGTTGCGCCACGGGGTTTGGTTTGGTTTTTAATGTAAGGAATGATCTTCATTGCTGCAAACACATTGGCGAGGCTGTAAAAGAATGTTTCAGACCTCTTCATATTGTTGTTAGGGTATTTAGGGGTTTTAGCAGGGATGTAAAGAAAAGGGCGTGTAAGTCTCTGGTAAGACCTCAATTAGAGTATGGTTAGAGTATATGGGACCCACACCGGGACTACTTGTTACGAGAACTGGAAAAGGAAAGGAGCGCGATTATTATGGATGATTTCCGACGAAGGAGTAGTGTTACGTAAATGTACTGGGAAGAGTTGGGAGTTCGGGAGATAGTAGGTTCGAACCCCACTGTCGGCAGCCCTGAAAATGGTTTTCCGTGGTTTTCCATTTTCACACCAGGCAAATGCTGGGGCTGTACCTTAATTAAGGCCACGGCCGCTTCCTTCCCACTCCTAGCCCTTTCCTGTCCCATCGTCGCCGTAAGACCTATCTGTGTCGGTGCGACGTAGAACAACTTGCAAAAAAAAAGAGGAGTTGGGAGTAAGGAGACGTGCTGCTTGACTTAGTAGCATGTTCTGAGATGTCAGTGGAGAGGTGGAGTGGAATGATATTAGTAGATGAATAAGCTTGAGCGGAGCATTTTTAAAGTAGAAAGTATAATGATACGAACGTAAAGTTGGAATTGAAGAGTACAAATTGGGGGAAATATTCGTGTATAAGACGAGGACTAAGGGATTGGAGAAATTTATCAAGGGAAATGTTCTATAAATTTCTAAATTATCTGAACCATATTTAAGTAAAGGCTAGGTAAACAACTGGTAGGGAATCTGACACGTTGGCGACAGTCGTCGTAAATGCAGACCATGATTGATTTTGACGATTTCGTTATAGATATAATTAATTGTTTCCTCTCCTCATGAATGTCCTGTTGGTGCGACTTTTATCCAGAGCTCTTTCGCCCGACCGTATGTTAGCTTGTTCCTGTTTCCCCACGTAATATTTAAATAATTCACGCCCTTTCACTGACTAAGTTTTAAGCTATTCATACCTCCTTCGTGGGACTATGCAGTGACAGTGCACCAGGGGGAGTAGGCACCTACACTTGTAAGGATGCCTTTCTATGGCCTTTATATAAAAAAATCTCGCATTTGCCCGTTAAAAATAACAAAATTAAGTTCGCAAAAGGAAACCACAATGTAAGCTCATCGAGTGCAAATACTAAAAACATTCAAGCCACGAGTGAGGCTCGCATTAGCCGCCAGCATCTTAGAAACGCGTAGCAATTGAGCTCACTGCTACACTGAAGCGAAACGCTAGTAATTTCACGGCTGGAACTGTCAAGAAAGCCAGAATGATATCGATAAAGATTATTAAACTGCGCCGATTTGTTTCAATATTCCACGGAATTAGGTGATGAGGAGAACATCACTTTAAATTAATGAAAAGATCCACGCTGTGGAAATTCGATGCCAGTTTTCTTAATGATATAGAAATGAACAGGAGATGTGCACGAATATAAATTATTTGTAACATTTTTCCCTACATGAGAAGTAAAGAAATCGATAGTAGGATGATGATAGCGTACTATCTGCACCTTCAAACTATTGAAGGAAAGCTCTCGAGACATTGCAGTGTCATGAGTTAATACTGCCTGAGGTAGAGGTACAAACACGATCTTAAATTTACCTTTGTACATTCCTAATCGTCATACAAAATTCACAGTGAATAGCAAGTTGTTGTTTATTGAACGAAGACAATGCGGTCTAACAATTAAAATATTCACAATTGGCGCATAAGAAGTTATTAGCGCACACTCTACTGTTGTGATGGCGGTAGTACCAGACATGTAGCGTTGGTCCTTTCCAACAGAATTTTTATTTATTGTTATACAATCTTCCTGCAACAGCTGCAGGTTGCCCAAAGACAAAGAGTACCTTTACAACAATAATGGATGTGGATACAATAGATAATGTGATCGTATGATATTAAATGTAGGCAATCGAGTGAGGCATGTCAAACATTTATATGAGGTCCGCAAGCATGGTTCTTGAAGATTATGATGGACTTCTCAGTGTGGGAATCGCGATGTTATAAATGAAATCTCTATTCAGCCCAAATGTATTGCAGAAGTTCACAAAAATGTATGTATAGTTCCTCAAGCACCTAACTTCAATCCGATTACAGAAATGGATGAGAGCTTATACTTTCGCTTATAGAAGTCCACCGTTTCTTCATAAATTCTTTTTTCTGCATCCACCTCTTCCGGCTGGTTTTCGCTGGTCTCAAATCTAATTGTTGGATCAATGATGAAACCTTCAGAACAGGATGGCTTAAAAGCCAAAACTCAATTCGCAAGACCATCCGACGTGAAATGGGAATGTTGAAGTTTCAGATCATACATATAATAATAATAATAATAATAATAATAATAATAATAATAATAATAATAATAATAATAATAATAATAATAATAATAATAATAATAATAATAATAATAATAATAATAATAATAATAATAATAATAATAATAACCTTTCTAGCAACTTTCAACATAAATTCACTTACACAAACTGTCAAGCTGAAAACCCTCACCAAAGCTCTTCACGAAAATCAGATATCTATTATGGCCCTACAGGAAACAAGGGTCCCAGATGAAGAGATTTTTGAATCCGAAGGCTACCGATTTTTCAATAGCAAAGCGCAAAGAGGAATCCTCAATAGAGCTGTGATGATTGGAACCGCGTTTGCTGTTAGAACCAAGATCCTTAAATCAGTTGCAAATTTCGAACTTGTGAATAACAGATTGTCTATACTCATAATTAAATGCGCGAACAAAAACTACGCCCTAGTTAACGCACATGCTCCTACAAACGATAAGAACAAGTCTGATCCAGACGAAGTTGATAATTTCTGGGACCTACTGGATGAAAAATTAAACGAAATCCCCAAACACCATGTCAAACTCCTTTTGGGTGACTTCAATGCCCAACTAGGTCGTGAACAGAAGTACAAGTAAGTTATAGGAAATCACCCTGCTCACAAAAGAACCAATCCCAATGGCAAAAGACTGGTGTCGGCCCACTTTCGCCATCTACTCAGAAAGCAAATGACTTGGCGTTCTCCCGTCCAAACTCTCGAAGAGTTCCAAATTGATCATGTTGCAATCTCCAGGAGAAACAGACGTTGCAGAAATCAAGAGAAGCAAAAAGCATGTCTGGTAGAATGGTACCTGCGAATCAGTCCTCCAAGAAAGACCCAATGCGTGGAAACAGTACTGCTCGACGAAATCAGAAAATGATTGGGAAACCTACAAAACCCAACGTGCCCAAGCAGCTAGGGTGTTCAGAACTGAGAACGTAAATACGGAAAATCTCTCATTGAAAAAATAGAAAAAAACTTTAGGAAGAATGAAAGCAGAAAGTACTACAGGGCCTTCAAACGCAAACTCACTGGCTATAAACCACCATCTCTATGATTTGAGCGAAAGGACGCACACTGGCGACGTCAAATGAAGAAAATTGCAGCATTCTGGCAGACTACTTCAAGAATTTACTTAATTGCTCCAAACCGCAAAGCCCCATTGAGACCTAGGAACCCTTACTCAGGTACCCAGATTCCAGACCATCCGACAGAGATGAAATCAAGCGCCACATTGCCTGTCTCAAAAATAACAAAGCGCCGGGGGAAGACTCAGTAGTAGCAGAACTATGGAAATATGCCCCAGAGGAATCACTTAATATCTTGCAAAAGCAAATAGAAGAAATTTGAAACAAGGAGACCCTACCCGAAGATTGGAAAATAGCTTTGATTCATCCATTACACAAAAAGGCAGCATGAAGAACATCAACAACTACAGAGGAATATCTTTGCTACCCGTGACTTACCAAATTCTAACACTTGCCATCCTGGAGCGTTTGGAAGCACAAGTCGAACATCAAATATGTGAATACCAAGGAGGGTTCAGAAAAGGTCGCTCAACAGCCGAACAGATCCAAAATCTCAAAACGATCATCAGATATTGTACACTAAGGTCCAAGCAGTCTGTCTTTGTGGACTTTAAGGAAGAGTACAACTCCATTGACCGGTAAGTCCTTCCAAACATCTCAAATGAATTTGGAGTTGATTTGAATCTGGTGGCTTTAATTAGAGCCACCCTGACCGATAGAAAATCCAAGGTGAAGTTCCACGGATGTCTCTCGCATTCCTTTGACATCAAAACAGGAGTCCGACAAGGTAATGAGCTATCCCCGTTACTCTTCAACTGTGTTGTTGAAAAGATAATCAGAATCTGGTGGATGAGATTGCAGGAAACCAACTACACTCCATTGAGAATAGGAACCAAATCCAAGGGGATCGGAAGTAATGACTAACATCAAAGAAGCTCCACCAAACCTCCATACGAAATACGGGGACATCACCCGAGTAGACAAATTCTCAACGGTCTATAATGATGATGACGCTTGTACAATGTCAGTTTCATATGACTTCTGGCATTAGCGCAGGAGTGATCAATCCATCAGTGGACATATTTTCTGTTAAGTCATCAGCGCGCAAGCTGGTTGGATCGTCAAATAGCGCCACGAAGGTTGTGCGGTTATAAGGTAACCGGAGAAACTTATGCTGGTACTAAAATAAGACACACTAGGCAAAATGAGGAGTGAGGTTGTTTGCCATTACTTTCATCACCGGGCCAAAAATTGCTATTGCTGCACGACTGACTCTGAATAAGAACGTTTACAGCCTCCGTACGCACAAGTTGTACTCCAGTTCACCACTCGTTACCACTTACCTCAGAAACTTCCATATTGTCACAGCCATAAATGTGACTGAGACTTCAGTGGAAGCTATATTTTGAGATAAATATGTCGTTGAGCTGGAAGTCATCCGAAAATTTGTATAACAAATTGTATGACGCTATGTTACATTGCAAGAATACCTTGAGTGCTGCACTACCTGCGGATCTGTATGTCATGGCCATCAATCAATACTTCACACCACAGCCTTTACGGTTGCTAGGTTGTATAACAGGGGTGGCCACTAACCTTAATATTGGGAGCCGCAAATTTAGGAGCAAGTTAAGGAGACAAAGTTGGGAGCATGTTTAGAAAATGGTTTATAAAATGAAGACACGTTTTTCATTTTATAAAAAATGAATAAATCTTTATTTTCTACACTACACAGAACATTATTGTTCAGGTACACATCAAGGAATGAGATTTTACTTTTGAGAAGCGCTTTTTCGAGTGTTCATTTTTGCTGTTAGTTTTCTTAAATCTGGCTGATAATTGGTAAGCGGAGTTCGCACAAGTTCACTTAAATGTTTATCAGTTAGTTCAGATCAATATATAGATTTAATGAGCTTAAGTATTGAGTGTAGTGATTCACACAGTTATCTAGTCCCAAAGATTGAGATAAGTCACTTAGCACACTCCTTTGTTAGTGGGTATTTTTCTTCTGGAGCATTCTTTAAAAATTCTATGGTAGAAACGCCACTTCGTTTGAGTCCTTTTATACTCCTTCGTCCACTTGGAGTTCTAGTAGCTCCAACTCTACAGCTGCTGTATCCTTTGTTATTGGTGATGAAACAGGACAGCCATCGCCCGCAACATCAACAGCAAAAGGATTTTCCAGGAGTGAAAATAAAGGTTTAAGAGATCTCAAATCATTAAATAACCTTAAGGCGCACATTACTGCTACTGACTGCCGCCGGCCGTGAGACGCTGTTACTTTCCATTAATTATATAAACTAATTTTACTCTACGCTTGGTGTAAGGAGCCGCACAAGACTGACTCAAGAGCCGCATGCGGCTTGCGAGCCTCGTTGTGGCCAACCCTGTTATATAACGTCACACATTTTACTGAAAGACATAAATTTATGATCATTTGATTTTTCCAAAGGGAAATTTCTTATACATTATTTTCTGGTAAGAGCGAGGAGACGGGTGCATAAAATACTGCAACCATAAAAATATCCACAGTTCTAGGTCTTCAGCCAAACAACTCAATGGTTGAAAACATCCCAGAAATATGAGCTATGAATGTTATGTAAATACAATATAATAAAGTACAAGAATATATTCTTTATTTATTCCTAAAAATTGTAATCCTTTTCTTAATCGTTAACCGGTCGATTAGATTAGTAGTTTGCCTTTTTCTACCACCACTAGCGCTAATGTTAGACGATGCAGAGTTTCACCTTACAACTACATTTGATGTGCGCATTTTCAAAAATTAAAAAAAAAGGCCTGAGTATATTGAACCAAGAGTCAAATTACATAAAGAATTATGCAGATAAGTTTACTTGGCTAGAATTTGAATAAAAAATAAAACGGGTAAAGAAACAAGCGATTTGTGGCTGTTTTTCCGGAAATGCACTCAGGCCGGAAGTGATTTTCAATTACTTTTTAGTTTGATAGAGGTATCCAGGACTCACAATTTGAAACCTTTCCGGGTTCTTTGGCCCTTCAATTGTCGGGACAATTGAGGAAACGGCTTAATTTTACTTTTTTCGTAGTATGGGAACTCCTACTTTGTGTACCATGAAATGTGTTCAACATTAAAAAAGTGGCAGGCGTAGGCCATAGCAACGCTGTGTATCAAGCACTTAACGTTATCTGTTCCTGATTATTCGGGGACTCAAGTGTTTTTCACACGTGGTTCGAGCATCTGTACAATCTTATCTCATATATGATTTCTACTCCTTTATCGATAGTACCGTTAGGGCTTGATAAGGAAATTAATCTTTAAGATTAACTGTCATTCAATGGGCAATTTAAATATTACATTTAATTTCACTTCCTAAAAGAACACATCCATCTTACAATAGCAGATACAAGATAACCGTATGCAGTTTATTTATGCATAAGTACAACGGGTAATTACTGCATACACAATGAACAGCAGATGATGCATTCTTCCTCATAGGTTTGCAAATTTGCATTATATTCGAGGCTGGGCGTGTTACTGTGGTGAACGTATTTCCAATACCAGCCAATCTGTGTAAGATTTTCAAAAATAAATCTCATATACACTTTTCTTATTTAAGTAAGTATATTTGAATTATTTTCCTCTGATGGTTCATCCGACCTCTTGGGTCTTGTTCGCTCACACGTATTCGCGACCTTTTTGGACTCTGAAGGTAAGTTTCTTTTCTTGTTTCTGTTTGACCTTGGTCGCATAACAACTATCGCTTGAATGGCAGGGAATTACGCGATAGTAAAAGGCCCTTGGAGAGGTGGAAGGTAAAGGCTTCCACTATCCGTAACCTGGACACTTGATGGGGTTGATTGGTTAGCTATACGCCTGGCCGCCTTTGCCCCAGGAATTAACCTGGCACTCACTTGTGGTGTAGGCTGAGTGAACCACAGGGCCATGTGCACCTCCGGAAGTGGTAGCTGTCGCGTGGTTGTTTTTACTACGGTCTTCTGGCTACTTTGTTTTGTTTTTCCTTCTTGGAACTAGTTGAAGGTTTGGTTTATCTTGGTCTATACAGTGAATAAAATAAGAAATATTTCTGTGTCTGAAGTGTAAGGGGAAATGCAAAATTATTTTGATGTCTAGTGTATACCTTGTCTGTTTCATGTACAAAATGTCGGCCCGGTCTGTCCTACTGCCGCGCATGTTAAGGAAAAGAGGAGCTTCTATATGAATTGGAAGTGCGCTGTGTGGCGTCGTCTGGGTCTATTCCGGGTGATGTTGCATTACTCATGGATTCCCTGGGCCGCGGATTGGGTGAGTCAGTGCAACTTTTAAATGATGCATTATCAGGAATTAGTATTGTCATCAGTGAGTTAAGAGATATGGAACCTTCGGCGTATCAAGTAAAAGGATTAAAATCCAGAACTAGTCACTGCATCAACAGGGTTCAGGATTTGATATCATTATCACCCGAACATGAACTTCTTGCACAGTGTACCTCCTTGTTAACATTGGGAATTAATATTTCTGTTGATATTGATATAATCATGAGTATTAGAAATGTCAACGAACTTTCCATAAGTGATGGATCTAGAAAAGATTAAAATAAAGTCAGGAATTGAATAATGCTACTGTTTGTCGCGTAATGAGACATCTCATTGCTGTGCTCTTATTCATGGGATTTTGTTGGCATATGTTGTAAACCTCAAGGTTTTTTGCGATGTTTTAAAAATTGTTGTCTCGGAAGATGAAATGGTGGCTAGAATTCTTAAGGGAATTGCCCCACAGTACATATCTTTCTTGTCGTAAACTAGAACCCCCTCTACTTTTGCCGAGTTGGAGGAGGCGTGTTCCTTCGCCGAAGATGTTAAGTATAGTGACGAATCACGTCATGTTAACTATCCTCCTCCCCAACCTCCTGGTAATTCCATGTAATTTTCCTCTCAAACTTCTATAGAGATTCAGGAACCGTGATCTTTAGTAACCTGCGATCTCTATCTATTCCTAAATTGTTAAAGTTCATTAAGTCTTCTTCTGTAACTTGTGACCGAGTTACATTATTTATTGGTGTGATATCTTGACAAGGTGTGAACTTATATCAACCTGTAGGTGCCTAATGCTAGTGTCTATGACCTATCGCTGGTGGTGTATTCCTGTTTATGCTGTGCGAATGCTGATCCATGCTGATTGGAGACTGGTGTATGCGTATTGCATGAATAGTTTCTCATTTTTACAGCTGTTTTCTGAATTAGTGTGGGTTGGTGAGTTGCTAGGCGGTGGTTTGAGTTATTTCACCTATGGCATCTAGTTATTGAAGGGTTATTGGTTATAGTGGAACACTGAATCGACATTAGTGTGGATGACCTGTTAGCCTAGCGCTTGGATTTTTTGAATCTTTATTGGGTTTTCCTTTCTGGTTGTTGGTTGCATGTGTTTACTATCTCCTATGTGTAGTGTGCCCTTTTCTTAGTGCGTTTTTTCATCTGGTTATAGTGTATTAATCTGGTGAATGGCCTACCTCAAGTGTTCCTACTCATGATATTTCTGTTGTGCATTAAGCTAACTTGTCTCTTCTGAACTATTGATCTTCTTTTCATCCTGGTGTAAACGTTACTTGGTGCTTTGATATTTCTTGCGCCTGATTGTTCTCTGCATTGTTGGTATTGTGCCCTGCCATAGTCATTGTGAACCTGAAAATTTCCCTTCTGTAAAATTCTGCTAAACTATTGTTATTTTGTCTTGTTCAGTTTGGAGTCGTAGATTACATGTGATGTACGTTGATGTTTGGTTAAAGGTGAGACGGTGAAAGGATTCATGACCTGAGGAGTGTACATACTTTAAGCCTTAATGGTATGGTTTCTGATCCTCTGTTTATATTGAGTGTGTTGCGCTATCGTGGGGGTTGATTTCGGGAATTATTTTGGGTGGCATAATGGTTTCGCTATGAGGTGACTGGGCTCCACTGGAGCCATTATGGTGGTTGTTGTCTGGATTATATTGAGGTGGGCACACTACGATTTGTTGGCATGTTGTCGAGGATTATGTTATATTCTTTTACCCTTCGTGGGATGACACATGTACACTGTGGTCATTTGTGTGGCGTTGTATTGTTGTTGTTATAGTGTGGGCTATGTTAGTGGTGTAATGTCGACACTAAAGGGAGGTTGTACATCGCCTTTCATATGCTTCCTTAGTGTCCGAGTGTATTTGGGGAATACTCATTTAAATATATCTGCAACTTATTTTGGGTGATATTGTTTAGTTAAATGTACTTACTCGTTCCGTGTATGGTTTTGGTTCTACCTCTTATGTTCTCTGGCATAACCTGTTCTTTATATGTCATCTTAAATTTGATTTGTTGTGCTGTAATGTTCATTTTCAATCAACCTACCTATCTATGGTATTTTATCAGTGGAACTTGATATCGGTTAATTTACTTATTAAAATACCTTACCGTTCTGTGATGTGGCTGAATAAGTATGGGATTATTTTGTTCTTCTCGGTCAGTACTGAAGTCATTGACCCTCTATTTGGTTATGGGGCCTTGTAGTGGTGCCCCCATTTCATTGTTACATTGTGCGCTGACTATCGATCTGGCTCGTGATCTGCCATTTATATTTTATTTACCTTGTTCCCTATGTATCTGGAGAGGTACCTGTTTGCTGTGAGGCTACAGTGTGAGTCTGCGGACATCAGTTATTATTAGACCGAGTTTTGGCCGAGATCCCATTGGGATAACCGGTGGAGAATCGTGCTAGGTCTCTGCTCCTGTATTTTCCCTGTTGGTCACTTAATTGAGTTGCATTTCATAACCTTTAATTTAATTTGGTGTTCCATTGTGGATGCATATGTTGGATGATTCTGTGAAGTTGGGGGAATCATGTGATTTCAGATTTGTTTACTTTCCTGTATTTCCTTCTTCTCATTGTCTGTCCCGTTAATCCTATGGTGTTAGTGAAGGTGTTGCTATGAAATTATTATTCTCCATCCTGATATTATTCTTGGCCTGGTATTGTTGATAGTTCTGTTGTCGATGACAAACTTAAACACGTACCCACCATCTGATTGAACTCAAAGTCTCCAACTGTAGCTGTGAATGTTGTCCTTGTCTTGAATATTGATTCCTCTAACCTCAGGATATCTTCTTTTACTAAACCTTGTTATTGGTGTGCGTTATTCATTAATTACTGCAACTGATCCTTATCCTTGTCAATGAGGTTATGCATAGTGTGATATGGAAAATTGAACCTGTGTAAGGTGAAAAATTATTTAATGACCTTAATTGTGATTTTGGAAATTTTTGAAGATTTATTGCTCACTGTTTGGTGGTTCTGATGCTGAAATATTCTAATTTAATTTTGATTTCTTATGTTCTGAGTCTGTTATGTTATTTTAATGGTATGCTTTCTCAAGGTCGTACGTTACTCATTATTCTGGGTGATTGATGTTAATGCTGACTGATACCTGTTGATGAAGCTGTTAGAATGTAATACATGCATTTATTTATTTATTTATGTACATTTATGTGATGACTCATCAGTTTGCGGTGGTTTCTGCTTTATCCCTGTTATTTTTTCTCTTTTGTTCGGTGTGTGGGAGTATAATTTCTATATCAGTTTAGTCATAAACAAGATAACTCTGCCATTCTCTATTATTGAAGCTACAAATTTACTTGATAAGTGAAATTTTAAATATGTTTCAGTGTTGGGATTATGACCTGTTTTCCTTTACGGGGTTAACCTTATGTCAACTCTAAACCTCGTGTAATATTCAGTGCATAAAAAGCTAACTATTAGTGTATTACTCCTTCAAATGGAATGACCGTTTCTGTATTCAGTGGTAGTACCAGTGTTGGAGATATGTGGTCGAGTCGTGCTAAATGTTGAACTATTGGACTCTAATGAGTATCGCCCGATTCATGACCGTCGGAATCTCTCCTCTGCCAACCATTTCAATGTCTGGATCTAACAAATATATCTCCTACCAACCTCAAGCAAGAGTGAAATAATGTATTGGAATTGAGAAAGAAGGATTGTTTCCTCGCTTGTTTGTTGGTCTTTTGGGGGAGGAGACTATGGCGATTATACTAAATTTAGAGGTGTTTTGCCACCCAGCATATTATAATATATTTTACAAGGAGCATTATTCAGTTCCCTTCTCCGCGGGTTGTAATTAAATTCATTATGCTGCCCTGTGTTTTCGCAATAGTTCCGTTGTGCGCCGCTACCGCTCATCTCCTCTGAGCGCCTGACTGTATAGTGGAACCACCTATTTGAGTTGATGGAACTGAGACAGTCGTTTGTAAAGTCATGGATGTGCTACAATGACGAGAGTGGCAGTTGTTTTTGGTTGTTGTCGATCGTTAAAAGAAACGTCCTCCCTTGCCTTGCTGGTGAAATCTAATAGAAATTGATTGAAAGAAGAATAAATGGTGCTGCAGGTTGATCCGGGTTAAACCAATCGTAGGTCGGCGTTATACCGAACAAGTCTTACATTTTATTTTATTTGAAAAGTTTCCTGGAGATTTATAAGTAAGCTACCAGTTCTTCCTAACCTCAAACAGAAATGATGTGATCAGTTCAACCTAAAGTAGAATTGGGGACAAGCTCTTCTGGATTTGGGTGTCTAAATTATGTTTTAGTTGTGTTGAATTTCTTCCGGGATAATGAAATTACGTTGGGAAAGAAATAATATTGTGTTTCGGTCACCATTATCTAGTAGATTTTTTCCAAGTTATTTGGGGTTTATTTTGATGTAATATTTTGAAGAATAAGCTTGGTTGAGAGACCATTTCTAAGATTGTTAAAATCAGGTGTTATTTTTTAAAATTTACGTATTGTACTGGGTCGTAAGAATATGTGTAACTCGTTAACTGTAACGTCATGAAAGTCTATACTGTTATTAAGTGAAGGGTGATTTTACCCAACATTTTCTTAATTATGTTTCGATCTACTAAACCCCGAGCTCGGGTGTAAATTAATGAGTCGTAAAATTGTTTCTTTTGACTAAGTCGGCTAGTTTAAGCGGCCATGTTCCTTTCGGGTGTCACGTGACGTGTTCCCATGGCTACTCTTAGTAAACATATTAGTGGTTGTGTACTTTGTACATTTTCATATTTGACGTACGACATCTTTATTATTGCTTTCAACACATGCAGTGAGACTATTGTGAAAAAGGGAAATATTCGGGAGGTTTATATTTGTGGGCTTGTGAATGCCAAATATGTCGGTGTAGAGTCGTTCTCTGCATAACTGATGTTTAATTTGTTTCTGGAGAGTTTGCCGTTTGGAGATCGCTTGATTTACGTTATGATTTTGCTGTTCCGAGACTTGTTCTCGTGGAACATAATCTTGCTGACCGTTGCGTTGGGGATGCCTTATTTCGCTTTGAGATAGCCATAAGAGACTGTTTTCGGCTCTCAAATTTTAAATGAAGTGTGATCTAAGATCACAGAATTGTAAATAAAATAAATCTCGGTTATCTTGATAATTGATGGGTTGTAAACCCAAGTAATTATAGTTTAGCGTCATCAGTTTGATCGGTGTTTTAGAAGTGGGGTGTGTAAAAAAGGTATTATTTCTCGTGGAACTGACCTTAAAGATTCAATTTGAGTTTAAGTGAACTCGTGATTTTTTAAATTTTCTTTTGGACCTTAAAATTGTCTGGAAGCCCCATTAATTAATTTCAACTTATTAAAGTTATTACTTTCTCAGATACAGTTTTCTTATTTAAGTCAGTATATTTGAATTATTTTCTTCTGATGGTTCATCCGACCTCTTGGGTCTTGTTCGCTCACACGTATTCGCTACCTTTTTGGACTGTGAAGGTAGGTTTTTAAAAAATGTTCTTGTTTCTGCTTGACCTTGGTCGCGTAACAACTATCGCTTGAATGGCAGGAAATTACGCGATAGTAAAAGGTCCATGGAGGGGCGGAAGGTAAAGGCTTCCACTATCCGTAACCTCGGCACTTGATGGGGTTGAGTGATTAGCTCTACGCCCGGCCGCCTTTGCCCCCCAGGAATTAACTTGGTACTCACTTTTGGTGTAGGCTGAGTGAATGTCAGAGCTATGTGCACCTCCGGAAGTGGAAACCTCGTTTCTTAAATTGTTCGACTTCGTGACGGGGATTCGAACCCACGTCTTTCCGGAAGAACAGAGCACGCCTTTACCACCTCGGCCAGGAAGCCCCTAACCTGTACTTTGTATGGCATTTAATCTTGGACTCTGAACACGGTTGAAGATGTTTTCAAAAGGAAACGAAACGCGTACCGCTTTTTAATAGATTACTACTGTTCTTTTAATAGAAGAATAATCAGAATATTGAAGTGGTGAAAAGATGGAATATTTTAACTTGTTAGTTGAGATTTTTACATACAGCGAAACATTGTTAATGAGATCCTTGACTTGGTAATGACACATCACATTATGTTTGTTGAGATACTTGTTTTCTTGTATGTTTATACTGTACCGGTAACGACCTGTACATGCATATTTTTGAGAGTTAATTGTATTTAATCATCAAGCGTATTACTCCGTGCAAGCCTGATTTGTTTACATTCAGCGGGACGAGCGAGCAAGCTGAGGACAGCTGTATATGTGACGTAGCTGCAGGGGCTAGTTAGATCACCCGCCTGTCACGCCATGTGCAGCTGGCCTGAACTCGTATGTTCTAGATTCAAGCGTCACACCTTCCCGAACATTCGACGGAAAAAATTTAAAACTCCTATAATAATGATGGTAGCGACTTGAGCAACATGTCATTTTAAAGGGAATCACATAAACGTCGCAATGCTTGAATTTAAAGAAAATCCGTCGAGGGATTCAGGAGATAACCAGCTTCACGGCATATGTGACGTAGATGTCCCCAAACCGAATATAAGGAGGGCTCAATATAGCCTGATATCTCAGTCAGTCAGTCACAGTCGAGTAGTCAGCGTGGCTCTACTCGCTGCCATAATCGTCGGAGGCTACCTTCGTGTGGTTATAGTCTCACTGAGAATTTCCTCGAAGTCTTTATTTACGAGTGTTGAGGAACTCTGAATTCTTCTAAGTCTTTATAAATGGGACTTGTAATATTTACGAGTGTTGAGGAACGAATTCTTCTCTTTATAAATGGGACTTGTAGTATTTACGAGTGATGGACTCTAACTTTTCTCCAGTGATTTTTCAAAGACTTGTAATATTTACGAGTGTTGGACTCTAAAATTTCACCAGTGATTTTTCATAGACTTGTGATATTTACGAGTGATGAACTCTAACATTATTAAAAATTTTCATGAGCATAGACTTGTGATTTTCACCAGTGATTTTTCAAAGACTTGTAATATTTACCAGTGATGGACTTTAAATTTTCGCCAGTAATTATTCAAAGACTTGTAATATTCACGAGTGATGAACTCTAAATTTATTCTAAGTTTTTATGAGCACAGACTTGTGATTTTTGACAGTGATCACTTAAAGACTTGTAATTTTTGCCAGATGAACTATAACATTATTGAAAGTCTTCACGAGTGTTAAAGAGTGAATTCTTGAAAGTCTTTATGAACATTGACTAGTGATTTTACTGGTGGTGAGAAAACTAAAGTTTTTCATGAACTTTGACTTATAAATTCTGCGAGTGACGGAGAACATTTTCGGGGTTTTGTGGCCATTGATTCTATCAACCTCATTGTATTTGGGTAATGTGATTACCTGCAACATCGCCAGGAACCATCGGAGTTCATCCCGAGCATCGGGAATTTGAGGCGTATTCCATGCAACCAACCTGGATGGTCCGTCCGCATCTTGACGGAGTACTTGGGCATCTTCTGGAACGTGTTCCAGCGTGTGCGGCCTGGAGAGCTGGAGATTCGGGCCATTTAAAGGACAATGTAGAAGACAACCCCTACCTACCATGAGGTGATATGCAATTTAATATGCATTACATGAATAAACTCTTATCAAGTCAGATTCAAACTTTTCTTGTAGATAGGACCCTGCCTCCTGTACCAAGCCCTAGCTAATATTCATCCAGTTTAGTCCTGAGAACTATTCTATGCTTACGTTGAAAATAAATCTTAAAGTCGGGCTCTTTTACTGGTACAATACGTAAGAAGAGGAAGATATATCCGCTAGTTCATTTTTAGTACATGTGAAGAGACAAATTAGGAGTGGGTGTCCAGTATGCATCGGTCAGCATTTAAGAGTAAATTAGCCGAACGTATTGCTTGTTTTCCAAGTAACACCATGCAAATATTCACTGTTAGCTTCGAGGCAGTAGTTGTAGCCGAAAATGTGTTGCATACCTTCTCTTAAGTTGTTCTGAAGTTTCTCTAATTTTCTCTTAGCTTATTTGTAGGTTCATTTATTTTTTGCCAATTCTGATTATTTTCGCGTACCTCTGAACGCCCTGAATGAACCCCCTGGGTGCTACTAATCGGCGCTTGGAAAACACTGCTCTTGGGAACGGAAAATATAGATTAGAATGTACTAGACGATAAATAATAAGCAATTTTCTTGTTAATCATACCGTGTTGATAATTTCCACCACTTTCAGTGGTATTCACACTATTTTTCATTCTAGATCGTTGAGTAGTTACGGTTCCAAAAATGGAAGACGACTTTTTCTAAAATAGTACTGATTTTTTAATAAATTTGTGAATTTTATTTACCTGAAAATGAACTCTGCCTGCATTAGATGTAATGTGACAACGGAGGTCCGGGATGAAAAGACAAAATGCAAAATATCTCATCAGACAATTTTATCTGAATGTATAACACATAGTAAACTTTAAAATTACTATAAAAATGATCGGTCAATACTTGAACAGAATTCGACAAGTTTTCTCGTAGAATGTCCCTTTATTCCTATAAAAATACACTTGTACACTATGCTTTAGTTTGCACTGAGGTCTTGGAAGGATACCGGAAAGGAAGCAACGGTGGTTGATACAGATGTACCATGTGCCTGGTGTGAGAATTATCTTCAGAACTGTCAGAGGTTAGGGGTTTCGAAGCCAAGCTTTTTTTCGAATGCAGAGCTATGGCACGCTAACATGAGCGAAGGGAAAGGGCTTTATGTTCTTTCACATGAAACAAATAACTAAAACGACTAGAACCGGGAGACTTGGCAGTGCGGTTAGAAGCGCACAGCTGCGAGCTTGCATTGGGGAGATAGTGGGTTCGAACCCCACTGTCGGCAGCCCTGAGAGAGTAATTTCGAACCCCACTGTCGGCAGCCCTGAAGATGGATTCCCGTGGTTTCTCATTTTCACACCAGGTAAATTCTGGGGCTGTACCTTAGTTAAGGCCACTTCTATCCCATCGTCGTCTGTGTCGGTGCAACTTGTAAAATAATGTGTAATTAAGTTATTTGCTTTACGTCTCACTAACTAGTTTTACGGATTTTGGAGATGCAGTGATGCCAGAATTTTGTCCCGCAGGAGTTACTTTACGTGCCAGTAAATCTACCGATACGAGGCTGAAGCATTTGAACTCCTTCAGATATCACCGGACATAGCCAGGATCGAACCGGCCAAGTTATGGTCGGAAGGCCTGCGCCTCAACCGTCTGAGCCACTCAGGCCGGAAAAAACAAAAGAATGTTTATACTAGACCTCAATAGCTTTTATAGTATATACAAATTTAGCTACACTTCGTAATGTACAATTTGCAAGGATACCTTTCAGCTAGTAATGCAAGTATCATAAGGTACAAAGAAGAAATTGTTCCCTGGGGTATAATAAATAATTTTACCGAGTGAATTGGCCGTACGGTTAGGGTCACACCGTTGTGAGCTTGAATTCGGGAGATAGTGGGTTCGAATCCCACCGTATCCATCCCTGAATATGGCTTTCCGTGATATCCCATTTTCATACCAGGAAATTGCTGGGGCTATGGTCGCTACCTTCTCAATCCTAGCCATTTTCCTTCCTTCTTTCATTGTAAACATTGGATGAGTTCGTGCGATATCAACCCGTTAGTATAAATAAATAAATAAATAAATAAATAAATAAATAAATAAATAAATAAATAAATAAATAAATAAATAAATAAATAAATAATTAAACAATTGTGGTGGTACTCGTGGGGATGCAATACATTAAAAAATATGACCGTGGATTCCTTTCGTTTTAAGGACTTCCTTCATTATACTTATTTATGTGCACGATTTTTATTCTAATTTACACTTAACCAAAAGAGCCGAGTAGGGTAACTAACACTCGTATTCTGATTCGTGGCCCGTTCGTATGTCACCGTAATTCTCTTTATATCCTTTTCGAACTACCCTTCAATCAGCTGATCGTGATGTTAGCCTCGCGCCGCATCATAGATGAAGCGGCACTATTCGCACTCTATAATTATTATTAATGGCCTAAGATTTCAATTAACGGTCTGCAATTTTGCACCAGTGATTCTATAATGCGTATTTACAATATTGTTTGGTCATTCGGGAGCCACGGAACCGTACGTTTTGTGACCACCGAAAACATGGCGGACATTCGTTCGATTAGCTTCAGCCAGGCAGCGCTTCCACCTCCCTACAGTATGTTATAGCTCTTTGCTGCCACTTCTTATGCCACAGCCTATACAGCTGTACGTTTCAAACATTACTTGTAGATCAAAACCGGTCACTGAAGTCTATCAGCGGGTGGCAAGCACAGTCCTGAGTCAGCAAAGCGGGGAAGTAGAAGCCTATTTTCAAGTTGCAATCTAATATTTAGCCGGGCTGAGTGGCTCAGGCGGTTGAGGCGCTGGCCTTCTAACCCCAACTTGGCAGGTTCGATCCTGGCTCAGTCCGGTGGTATTTGAAGGTGCTCAAATACGACTGCCCCGTGTCGGTAGATTTACTGGCACGTAAAAGAACTCCTGCAGGACTAAATTCCGGCACCTCGGCGTCTCCGAAGACCTTAAAAAGTAGTTAGTGGGACGTAAAACAAATAACATTATTATTATTATTATCTCATATCTTGCAACTTGAAAATAGGTGCAATGAGTATGGTATGAAAATTAGCCTTTCGAGAACAAATTGATGCCTGTAGGTAAACAATTCAACAGAATTAAATGTCATATTGGTGATACAAAGCTGGAACAAGCAGATAATTTCAAGCATTCAGGTTGTGTGTTCTCCCAGGACAGTTTTATAGTAGGTGAGATCGAATCAAGGTGTAGTAAAGCAATGCAGTTAGCTCGCAGTTGAAGTCAACAGTATTCTGTAAGAAGGAAGTCAGCTCCCGGACGAAACTATCTTTACATCGGTCTGTTTTCAGGCCAACTTTGCTTTGCGGAAGCGAAAAATGGGTGGACTCAGGATATCTTATTCATAAGTTAGAATTAACAGAGATGAAAGTAGCGAGAATGATTGATGATACAAACAGGTGGGAACAATGGCAGTAAGGTACTCGGAATGAGGAGATAAAGGATAAGCCAGGAATGAACTAGATGTATGAAGCTGTATGCAAAAAAAACCGTATTCGGTGGTGGGGTCGTATGAGCCGAATGGAGGAGGATATGTTTACTAGGAAACTAATGGGCTCTGTTACGGAGGGTAAGAGAAGTAGAGGGAGACCAAGATGGCGATGGTTAGACTCAGTTTCTAACGATTTAAAGATGAGAGGTATAGAACTAAATGAGGCCACAGCACTAGTTGCAAACAGAGGATTATGGCGGCGTTTGGTAAATTCATAGAGGGTTGCAGACTGAACGCTGAAAGGAGTAACGGTCTATAACGGTGTTTGTATGTATAAATTTTTACCTAATCTAGTTACAGTAGAGATTAAAAAACAATCATTATCTCGATAACGCAGGGAAAATAATACTTAGTAACAAAGAAGCAGCAGATAAAATACTTTAATTGATTTATATAAGTGTGGGGAGCTTTGAAACAATAACAACTACATCACCTATTAGGACTTTTTTTACTGCTAACCGTAACTTATCTTTCAGCAGATAATAAGATTCGAATGCTCCACGAAGTGCGATGTCAATTACGACACATCTATCACTTATCAACAATCAGCTCTTGTCTATAAGAAATTAAAATTTAAAAAAAAAAATCCTTTAAAAATTCACTTGTGACCGTTGATAAAAGTAGAAGTACTCTCAAGACTATCTTACAATTTTTCATAACTGTCTTATATATTCACATCCAGTCAACACGGTCAGCTAGAACTGAAACAACCATGGGCAGCGTAAAGTTAATAGCTGAATTTTGTACGTTATGGCTATTGCAGGCATATCTTGTTGGTGAGTACGAAAATTTGTTTCTTCTTTCTTTTGAACTAGGTCATTCTTATGAAGGATAGACATTCCACAGTGTATAAATATGTTTGCGTCTTCATTGAGGTAATCATACAGGAGAACAACGCCTGTGGTGAGATTGAAACTTTGGGACATGTTGTCGGCTACTGTCCTTTCCTGCTCATTGCTTAGGAATACTCGCCATCACATATTTCGCGTCCTTTTTGCAGAAGCCTTTCGCGACAAGGGGTGGGAAGTAGTGAAGAAGGGAAGTTACGGATTGGAATCACTTACCAATGTTCAATAAATTTCCAATTCCTTTGCAATCATTTAAGAAAAGACTAAGGAAACAACAGACAATGAATCTACCACCTGGGCGACTGCCATATATTCAGATCAGTAATGATTGATTGATTGATTGATATATAGATCGATAGATAGATATATTGATTGATTGATTGATTGATTGATTGATTGATTGATTGATTGATTGATTGATTGATTGATTGATTGATTGATTGATTGATTGATTGATTGATTGATTGATTGATTGATTGATTGATTGATTGATTGATTGATTGATTGATTGATTGATTGATTGATTGATTGATTGATTGATTGATTGATTGATTGATTGATTGATTGATTGAAGAAGAAGAAAACTGCTTAGCTGAACGCGGTAGCACGAGAAGGGTAGATATTCTAGCCATCGATAAACTGAGAGATCGTTCTGTAATATTGGACCCAACAGTACGTCTAGAATCAGGAGAAAAACAGCCGCAAGATGTGCACTCTGAGAAGCAGGCAGTCTACATTCCAGTATCCAATTACATTATAGAGAAAAATCATGTGAACTCCGTCTACCTTTGCGGATTGTTAGTGGGTGCAAGAGGTACCGTACTGGGGATGGTGACCGAGTTGTGGAGGAGGTTTGCCCTCCAGGAAAGCTACCGAGGCAGCTGTGTGTTGGCCTGCGCTTCTTTTGAGGAACCATTTTTATTCAAACACATAATATTTGTACAATACTGTCTCTTACTGCAAATCCGTTGGGGGTTACTGTCGTAGATAAAGGATTATAAATACAGGGTCTTTAACTCAAAGTGGGGCTGGCCGGCCAGCGCACTGCAGTGGATAGATGGCCGAGCTGATCAGACGAGCACACGGCAACTCGCTGAGCTTGGGGCCGGGAGAGCGCCCGTAAGAATCGCATCTAAATAACAAGTACACATAATAACGCATAATCAATGTAAAATAATTTCTCACCTTGTCACAGAAGATGTGAAAAATGTCCTCCACCTGAATCTACACATTTCTGGCTTCATGTAAGGAAACCGTGATTCATACGCATTAGTTCAGCTAGCGAGATAGCCTCAATGTCTCTTGTGATATTTTGTTTGAGTTCATCTAGACTGTGAGGGTTTGTTCCATAAACCTTACGTTTCAATTTTCTCCCATAAATAAACATCGCAACCTGAAGATCTGGGGATCTTGCGGGTAACAATGGTTTTGTAATTACTCTGTTCTCAAAACTTTCCTCAATTAAACCTAATGACTCGTTAGCCGTATGCGAGGTTGCCGAGTCTTGCTGGAAATATCCAGACTGGCTTTCATTGTCCATGAAGTGTAAAAAAATGGTACGAGAATGTCAATTATATATCTCTGCCCAGTGATTGTGGTTGCAAAATCTATAGGCCCTGTTATCTTGTCTTCGGTTACTGCCGTCAACAGTGTAGATATACACAAACGAAGTATCACGAGAGAAATTGAGCCTTTCTCGGTGGATGAACTAATGCGTATGAATGAAAATTTCCTTGGCTGAAACCAGAAATGTGTAGATGCAGACATTTTCAACATATTCTGTTACAAGGTGGGAGATGATTTCATTTTGATTATGGGTTATTATGTGTGCTTGTTATGTACATGCGATTCATACGGGGCGCTCTTGTGGTCCCAAGCTCAGCGAGTTGCCATGTGCTCGTCTGACCTTCAGTTCGTCCGGTTCCATGTCTAAATGGTTAGCGTGCTGGCCTTTGGTCACAGGGGTCCCGGGTTCGATTCCCGACAGGGTCGGGAATTTCAACCATAAGTGACATACGGGTGGCTAAAAGTGTTGTAAAACTGGCAAAACTTTAAGACTGATTAATCCCACTGTAATTAAAAGAGGCGTTGACGTGAATACTTTGAAATTGTGAGACGTCAAATGTTGACTAAACATTACGGTAAACAGTGGAAACGTTTGACGTTCTCAAATGTTACCCAAATTTGTTCAAAACAATGGGGAATGATGTGACAAAGAATGAGGAAGAAGTCATTGAAGGAGATGAAATTTTTGTAGAAACAGTCGATTTGTGCTGAATTCTTTTTTCATCATGATGTTCTGTTATCTTTCTTGCAAATATGGCAATCTCCTGAGAATATATGTTAGTTGCAAACATGTCAGTCTCAAATTTTAATAACGTCAGTGCTCAAAGTTCATCGTAGATATTAGGCTATGTTTCATTTTAAAATGTTTTTGAGTATAAGAGTTATATTCCGTAAAAATTTCATGCATGCACCTTTTCTTGTTCGTTCGTTCGTTCGTAATCTGTTTTCCCTCCAGGGTCGGTTTTTCCCTCGGACTCTGCGTGGGATCCCACCTCTACCGCCTCAAGGGCAGTGTCTTGGAGCTTCAGACTCTGGGTCTGGGGATACAACTGGGGAGGATGACCAGTACCTCGCCCAGGCGACCTCACCTGCTATGCTGAATAGGGGCCTTGTGGGGGGATGGGAAGTTTGGAAAGGATAGACAAGGAAGAGGGAAGGAAGCCTCCGTGGCCTTAAGTTAGGTGCCATCCCGGCATTTGCATGGAGGAGATGTGGGAAACCACGGGAAAAAACTTTCAGGATGGCTGAGAAAGGAATCGAACTCCTCTCTACTCAGCTGACCTCCCGAGGCTGAGTGGCCCCGTTCCAGCCCTCGTACCACTTCTCAAATTTCATGGCAGAGCCGGGAATCGAACCTTGGCCTCTGGGGGTGGCAGCTAATCACACTAACCACTACACCACAGAGGCGGACACCTTTTCTGGTTACAGAATTCTAATAATTCTAATCAATCTCTCTCTCATGTTTTTTTCTAGTTGCTTTACGTCGCACCGACACAGAGAGGTCTTATGGCGACTAGAGGACAGGAAAGGGCTAGGAGTGGGAAGGAAGCGGCCGTGGTCTTAATTAAGGTACAGCCCCAGCATTTCCCTGGTGTGAAAATGGAAAACCACGGAAAACCTTTTCAGGGCTGCCGACAGTGGGGTTCGAACCTATTATCTCCCGAATACTGGATACTGGCCGCACTTAAGCGACTGCAGCTATCGAGCTCGGTCATGTAAAATTGGGTTGATTGGACATTGCCAGGTTTGCTTCTAGATTCCTCAGATATAAAAGCAAAGTTCTATCCACTGATCACGAAATCTCGAGGTCCAAAAGACCTAGAACAAGTTCATCGTTTACCCTAAAGGTACACTAGCAAGGTGGTCGTTGTTATGGTTTTTTGAGTCAATAGTCCATAGACTGGTTTGATATATCTCTACACGCCACCCTGTCCTGTGCTAACGTTTTCATTTGTATGTAACTGCTGCATCCTACATCTGCTCTAATCTGCTTGTCATATTCATATCTTGGTCTACACCTACCGTTCTTATCACCTACACTTCCCTCAAAAGTCAACTGCACAACTCCTGGATGTCTTAAGATGTGACCTATCATTCTATCTCTTCTTCTGGTCAAATTTAGCAAATCCATCTCCTGTCACTAATTCGATTCAGTACCTCTTCATTCGTGATTCGATTTATCCATCTCACCTTCAGCATTCTTCTGTAACACCACATTTCAAAAGCTTCTCTTCTCTTTCTTTCTTTCTGAGCGAGTCATCGTCCATGTTTCACATCCATACAGTGCCATGCTCCAGATGAAAGTCTTCAAAAGCACCTTTCCAATTCAATGTTCGAAGTGAGCAAATTTCTTTTCTTAAGAAAGACGTTCTTCGCTTGTGCTAGTCTGCATTTTTGTCTTCCTTACTTCTGCCATGGTCAGTTATTTCACCACCCAAATAACAATATTCATCTAGTTCCTTTAAAACTTGATTTCCAAATCTGATACTTCCTGCATCACTTGACTTCGTTCGACTGCACTCCTTTACTTATTTATTTTAATCTTGTACTATTTACTCATGACCATTCACCAATTTCTACCGGGCGAGTTGGCCGTGAGGTTAGGAGCTCGCAGCTGTGAACTTGCATCTGGGAGATAGTAGGTTCGAATCCCACTGTCGGCAGCCCTGAAGATGGTTTTCCATGGTTTTCCATTTTTCACTCCAGGCCACGGCCTCTTCCTTCCCATTCCTAGACCTTTCCTATCCCATCGTCGCCATAAGACCTGTCTGTGTCGGTGCGACGTAAAGCAAAGTAGCACCAATTTCTCCAGATCTGCAGTCTCAGATAAAATAATATCAGAAAATCTTAAAGTTTTGATATCCTCTCCTTGGATTGTGATATTATTCCCAAATTTCTCTTTGATTTCCTTTACCGCTTGTTCTCTATAGACATAGAAATGTAGGGAGAAAACTGCTACCTTGCCTCACTCCCGTCCGGATTGCTGCTTCTTATCAAATCCCTCGATTCTTATCACTACAGGTTGACTTTTATACAGATTGTAGATAATTCTTTGTTCTCGATCACATTCAGAGTCTCAAATAGCTTGGTCCAATCAATATTATCAAATGCCTTTTCAAGATCTATAAACGGCATGTATGTGGGAATGTCCTTTTCAATTCGATCCTCTATGATCATACGTAAAGTCAAGATTGCTTCACATGTTCCTACATTTCTTCTGAAGCCGAATTGGTCTATTCCCAACTCAGTTTCAACTAGTATTTCCATTCGTCTGTAAATAATGCGTGTAAAAAGTTTGCAGGCCTGAGATACTAAAGTAACGGGGCGGTATTTTTCCCCACTTGTCAGCACCGGCTTTCTTGATAATAGGTATAGAACATTCTGGAAGGTAATTTTCAAAATTCAGCTTCCTTAGGCCCTTTGCCACAATAGCATAGGCTAATATACGTGAAAAGCGAATTTCTTGTACACGGACGAGACAAATCTTATTTTATGTCTTTCGATACGGGCAATAAATCTCAAGCAGAACTCCGAAATCCACGTCTTCTCTAAAACAAACCAATTTCGAGATACTGGCACCACGATGCCACCATTCTAGGTCAACGTGCTGGAGAGTAGACGTTGACAGACCTACGAACGAGGCGATCAGAAGCGTTACAGCTTTCTTTAGGTCAGATGGCGTAAGACATGCAAAATGATTCCGGGAAGGAGATATTAGTCCGTGAGAGAAGTTTACGGTGCTCACTGTCAGTTGTCTCATTTACAGCAATACGTTCAGACGTGCTTCAGCGTTCTAGCAGACAGCTTTATCCCGTTCATTGAACTTTTATTCGTCACATACATCTTCATTTCCATTTAAATCTATCTTCTATTCTTAATACTTTTCCTCCTTTTAGGGTCATTTTTATCACAACCCTACGTTTTTAACAATTTGTTTTATCTCACACCAACACAGATAGGTCTTGTGGCGACGATGAGATAGGAAAGGGCTAGCAGTGGGAAGCACCGTGGCCTTAATTAACGTACAGCCCCAGCATTTGTCTGGTGTGAAAATGGGAAACGGCGGAAAACCATCTTCAGTGCTGCCGACTGTGGAATTCGAACCCAGTGTCCCTGAATTCTAGCTGATGACTAAGTGGCCCAAAACGCACAGGCAGTTGTTCGTTCACAACGCTATAGTTTCCTAGAGATCCTATACTTTGGAGTTCCTACTACTGTGTACTCTAGTTGCTGGTAGTCATAGTTGACTCTACTTCCCTTTCCATATATATATCTTCTATACTTAGAAACGCACAGTTACGTTTCTGCGCACGGCCGTCTCATTTATTACAGCAGTAAAATCAGATGTGCATCTGCCTCCTATCGTACAGCTTCATACCGCTCCGTACAACTCACTGATGTAACCGTTATTCGCAATACACATCTTATTATTTCTTTATTTTTAATACTTTCAACATTTTTAGACTCAGTTTGGTATACGCTATAGTTGTTCTGTGCGGTCTTCCTTTCTCTTTACCTACGGCTCCTGTATACTGTAGAAGCCTGTTTTTCAAAGCTGACTCCATTTTCTTTTTCCATAATAAGGTCCTACTTTCTGTCACACGGCGTTGAGGCATGGACACTAACTGAGACCATGTGCAAGAAGTTGCAAGCATTTGAGATGTACACGTACCGAAGGATGCTGAACATATCTTGGACAGCTAAAATGACCAATATAGAAGTTTTGCATCGTATGAACAAAGAACCAGTAATTTTCACTCCCATCAAGAGAAGAAAGCTAGAATACTTTGGTCATATGATGCGGAACAGTAAATGCAACCTTCTGCAAGTATCACTCCAATGGATTTTTTTAATTTTATTTTTTATTTTTTTGCTGGTGCATTCTATTCTTGATCCGGTAAAATGACTGGAAACAGGCTGTGGATATTCTTTCATATTCTGCTTTTTATCGTCATTTCATTACTTATAAACCCGTTAGAGCTCCTTTCTTTCTACTCCAGTGCACCACAAAAATAAAATTAATAGATCATTTTATCAAGGTTTAAGGTTGCCTGTCGAGACTACCTGCTGAGGACAAGCTGCAAATAAACTATTTAATTAATTAAATTATAAAATGGGAGATTTTACTAATTACGTTATGTGTATTTTCATACCTACACTATATTATGGCAATGAATCTCCGACACGAAATACAACCGCAGCGTACTCCAACTTCAAAGAAATGATTGCACAGTATAATCATTCGATTAGTATTCCACATTCAAACCATTCATACCCTCTTCCTCTAATAGTCAAGAACACATTTTGGATGAATGTTGAGAAAATATAGCTAATTTTCTCTTCGACATTTTGTCTTTATACCTTTTTTAATATACTCTCACGATAAAGGTAAGGGGATGAGTTTGAAGATATCTCATGTTTTTACCATTAACTGCAATTTATAGAGTATTAAATATCACAAGGAGAATAACACCGGGATTTGTACACAACTCACATGTTATTTCCTTTGTTTTATACAGAGGGACGCACAATCACACGAAATGACGGAAGAGTAATCGGAGGAAGGGATGCTTTGCCTGGCGAATTCCCTTTCCAGGTGAGTAAAAATTAGAGCATAGTCTTACAGAATATGGGTATGAAGAGATTAGCTCAAACACAGAACATTCAATAAGAAAGTTAGGGAATTAAGTATTAACACTGTAGCTATATGTCAGGGTAACAGCCTCAGTGTATTGAGAATAATTCAACATACTTCAATGATGTGATGAGCAATTGAAGACTTGACACGGAAAAGTAAATTTTTCTAGAGGAAGGAAAAACGTAGTTTGAATCTCAAAAATGTTTTATTTGTGCATTGTTCATGCAAAACAAGTCTTGATTTGTGTTTAGAACTATTAATATTATCAATAATTTATATTCATCATAAGAAGGGTAATTATTATCCTGAAGAATACAAAATTAGGAAGAACGGATTTCCTTGGAGAAGTAATGATATTGTGCTTTCATGTTATCCAGCATCACCAGTAAGTCATTTTCCTTGCCGTCACTTACGGATATTTTTGAAGCCTTCTATGTTCCTGAATTCTGCACATTTTTCCTTCTTGAAGACATCATGGTCCTCCCATTCTTCCATTCCACTGAAATATTTTTTCTGTGTTTTTTTTTGTTGGTAAATCTGTCATTCTTACTTTGATCCACGATTTGTTAGTGATCTGCAATGATGTTTTGATTATAAATACATCAGCTGCACCGAAGAAATAGAAGAAATCAAATTTTTCCATTGACCCGAAATGGATGTTGAAGTCGTGCTGTACTCACTATATTCTGAATTTATCATCCAATATGGCCTTGCAAACCCGTCTTAGTTTCTCAATTACGCCAAAGCCGCGGTCACAAGGTGTATAAGAATGTTCGAAGACCAGAAATTTTAGTTCAGTGGAATAATAGTATTTTCTAACCAACAGATAAACGTTATATGACACTCTGCACAAGACCACAGAAAATGTAACAGTGATTAAGATAAAGAGAGAATGTAACACAGAACGTTCAACAACGTTGCTCCAACAAACACGACATGGCATTTGCCTCATTCTCCATGCCAATAACCACGGAGCACCATCTGATGCCATCTGACGGCATCAGTACGAACTACAAAGCAGGTACGCGGCACTTCCATATCTTCCCAAGCGATTGGCGATGGTACATAGTGTGTTGTTCATACAAAATCTGATTGTTGACAAATTTGGCACTTACATCCATTTCCAAGTCAAGTCTTCAATTATTTAAAAGACTTGCTCTTCAATTAATTACCACAAAGTAGCCTGGAGAGGCTTCGTTCTGGACGGAATATCTGTGTTTCCGAAATTGCTCAGATATGCGAGATCCTTTCAATCAAGTATTTCTGAAAGGCAGATCAGCGTACGACATACCTGCTGAGCGATAAATTTTAACGTATCCAACAAACGCCTACGCTCAAATACATATGCTGACCATTCTGGCATAACGATACCTGTCACAATGTAACTCCGTATGAAGTTCTTAGTGAGGTGAATGGCAACAGCCATGGTGATTTGAACTTCTCAAAATCCGAATATAACTTGATTATCTTTTCTACTGAACTGTTTAAAGTTCTCCACTTGAAAATTAGAAGAGAACTCATTTCAGAACTTAATACTGTCAAAATCAATTCCAATGGAGACGTGTCCGTGCGAAAGCCACATATTTCGTTAAATACTTAAAATAAAAAATGAAAATATTTGTATATAGGTCGTGGAATAATGGTATGCCGAACAAGTAGGTAGCTGCGCAATTTAGGTCACGTAACTATCATTTTGCCTTCGGCAGATAGTGGGTTCGAACCTCAATGTATGCATCCTTGAAGATGCTTTCCCGTGGTTTCCCAATTTCACATCAGGCTGTACGTTAATGTCATGGTCGCTTCCAAACTCCTGTACCGTCTTCTCCAAAAAACCTATCTCTTTGTAACCATTAGTATATTGATTTTAAGTTAATTCTATACAGCTGAAGATGGCCCAATGCGGCTGAAGTATATCCTGTAATAATAAGATGTTTTTACAAATTCGAAATAGTAAATGAACTTAAGTATTGACTAAGTGGAACTATTATACTATTTTTCTTTTTATATAACATAATTGTCAATACGAACCTATTATAAAACACACATTTTCTATCCTGATTTAAATAAACTACACTCACAGAAGTATCACAACGAAACTGAATTAGCATCGTATATTAATAAGCATTTGTATTCCGTATGACAAAAGTACTATTACTGAATTAATTTTTGTGACAACAAAATGAGACACACTCAGCAAAGCAAAGACTGACACTGTGTTACACCAGCTGGCTAGTGCGGGCTTACGCCAGTGGACTGGTACAACTGTCGGTTACGACTAGTTGGTTAGCCAAGTGGCTTGCCTGACCTTGCCATGTGTGGGGTGAAGCCATCAACTTTCTCCTTTTTTGCATTGAAGGAAGGTGTTGAGTGTTACTCCAAATTACGAGAATGTGCGTTAGAGTGTGAACTACTTGATTCACACATAACCTCAATTTGGAAATTCGGGATGGTTACGCCAATTGGCCTGTTCACCATTGACATCTTCATTTTCAAAGCATGTCTGTAACTTTTGTTTGTTTTGTCATATACGTTGTTATTTTCTTGAGGATAAAATCAGAGAGGATATTGCAGGTCATTTGGCTTTGTTAACTGAAATAAAAAGCGAGCTCAAGCCAGACCAATCGGGTGGCTCATTCTTGCAAATTATCCGTAGGTGGGGGTGCAAATATTGAGAAGTATAGGTGAAACACATTTCAAAAAATTGCCAAAACCATCAGGGAAAGTTGTGGCTCCTACGCTTCCAGTCACTGTCACAACGCTACCTTTCTCTGCCACTCGCACTCTCCTTCTTTCTCACACTCATATTGTCCTTCCCTCCCCAAACTTGCCTGAAACCATCGGAACAAAGTCAGGTATCGTATCTGAATTGTTGAAACGTGAAAACAGGTGGGTACGTGATTGGTTGATGGATTTCTAGGCATGCTGTTCTTACTAGTCGTTATAAGATGGATGTTCTGTGGCTCACGTTTCTGTTTACTCGCGAAAACTGGTATTGGAGTCCTTTAATGAACGCGATTAGTGCCACAGAACACATGTAGTATTAACGGACAAATAATACCAATCCCATTTCGCCTTGAAGATTGGAAGATGGCTGCGTGAATATTACACATTGTGTACTAGAGTCTCGTATTGAAAAGGTGTTGTGTCGTATTTCTCAGCTACTCCTACAGATCTATAAATGGAGAGTTTCACAACGTCTACGGAAAGTTAAAACACGATTTTTAAAAATTATTTCAGAATGTAAATATTTTTATTATTACTAACAAATACATCGCAAATTGGAAATATCCCGGGGGAAATGGTCACTTACAGTAGTGTAATAATAAAGTAAAATTAATATACACTCATGTTCATAATAAACAGCACACCTTGAAAGACAAGAGATAGGAAGTTCATATTCACAGGTCATGATTATTAGTATGTTCTGCAGAAACGATTACAATTTCAGTCACCAAGGTCCAGCATGTGTCAAGTTGCCTAGTAGGCACTGGGTCCTCCATGGGTACGGATAACTTGTTCCATGCGTGATGGCATCGACGCTTATAGGGCGCGAACGGCGTCCTGGGGTATAGCCATCCATGTTGCATTCCCCTGGTTCCACAGTTCATTTTTGGTGGTTGGCACTGTGTCACAGCACCGCACCCGCCGTTTCACTATATGCCACACGTTTTCGATTGGCGACAAGTCCGGTGATCGGGCGGGCCAGAGCAGCAGTCTGACATCCTGTGACAACAAGAAGGCACGTGTTCGTGCAACAACATGTGGTCGCGCATTGTCCTGCTTAAATATGGCATCTGGGGTGTCGTGTAGAAAGTGTATGTCTACGGGTCGCAGGATGTAATTCACTGGTCACAGTGCCTTAGACATGCACCAAATGTGATTTATGTTTGTACGCAATAGCACTCCACACCATAAGGCCTTGAGTTGGCGCTGTATGCCCTTGTGAGATTGCAGTCAATGTGATGCCTCTCACCCTTTCTGCGGTGACCCAAAATGCGGCCATCATTTTCAAACAAACAGAACCTGGATTCGCCGGAAAACACTATCTGCTGCTATTCCTGTCCCCAGTGACGTCGTTCCACACACCATTGCAGTCTAGCATGTTTATGCACATTAGTCAATGGTTGACGGAGAAGTGGACGACGAGTCGGTACCCCAGACCGTAATAAACGGCGATGGACTGTCACTCCTGATAGTGTACGATGTGTTACACCGTTCCACTGTTGCGCCAGGGGCGAGGAGGACGCAGATCTCTCCTGTAATGCCATTCGGATGAGATGCCCATCTCTTCAGGAGGGAGGGAGGGGGTGCGGGTGAAGGGCTGGGTGGTGCGACCATACCCATCTTGTCGTATTCTATGGCCTTCTCTGTACCATTCTGTACACACCTGTTGCATTACCGACACACTTCGTCCCACGCGAGCAGCAATTTCCCGGATGGATGCATCACGTTCTCTCATGCCAATATTGCGCACTCCTTCAAACTCACTCATTTGACGGTACAGTTCACGTATACGTCTGCGAGGCATCCTGCACGTCTGCTCAAGTCACACTGATCAATTACTTTCGGTTTATAGCAACAACGAGCGCCGCAGGCACATTTTACCAGTGAGTGGTAGTGCCCCGAGATATCGATGTGGACTTTGAACCTGAAGGCCGACATGATTCAAATGCTAATAATTTCTTCAGAACATACTAATTCACATGTCCCGTGAATATGAACTTCCTACCTCTAGACTTTCAAGGTGTTCTGGTTTTTATGAAAATGGGTGTAATTATCCAACAAAACAACAGCAACAAAAGCAACAAAAACAACAAACAAAACAAAAGTACACAAGCAATTCCATGTGGAAAATATATAACAGGAAATACTACTAGTTTAACATTCTAAATTAAGCGAACAAGTAAGTAGCTGCGCAATTTAGGTCACGTAACTATATGGGAAATATGAGGGTCTGGATAAGTTTAATTTTCATACTTAGTGGATGAACTGACTAGCGAGTTCTGAGAGGGTGAAGTGACGAGTGAATTTTCCTACAGATGTTTGTTATATGGTCACTCCACTCTAGTGTGTAACTTATGATAATCCCAAGATGTTTTACCGTTTTCTGAAATGGTATAGCTACACCATGAAGCAAAATTGAGGGCAATAACTTTCTATTTAGGCTATTTAGCTGCCTTTTTGCCCTATTATAACAGCTTGTATCATTTTAGAATGAATTAATGAACAGTTCTTATTAGAATAGCAGATAATCAGACTGAAAATAGAATTCATCTTATGAACTCCAAACTCAATATCAACAGCTTTATAGTGATGATATAGTTGTAGATCATCTGCATATAAATGATATAGTTGCTGAAGTGAGAAGAGATGAAATGAAATGGGGTATGGTTTTTTTTATGCCGGGAGTGTCCGAGGACAAGTTCGGCTCGCCAGATTCAGGCCTTTCGATTTGACTACCGTAGGCGACCTGCGTGTCTTGATGAGGGTGAAATGATGATGAAGACGACACATATACCCAGTCCCCGTGTCAGCGAAATTAACCAATTATGGTTAAAATTCCCGACCCTGCCGGAAATCGAACCCAGGATCCCTGCGACCAAAGCCCAGAAAACTAACCATTTAGCCATGGTGCTGGACCGGGAAGAGATATCACATATATATATAGAGTAAACAGAAGAGGTCCTAGGGCAGATCCCTGTGGGACACCTGTTTGCTTCGTCTTCCAGTGCGTGGTCAAACAGTTTATGACAACACGTTGATTTCGATTGGTGAGGTATGAAGCAAAGTGCTCAACATCAGAGGGACTGAGATTAAATCTTAGTAGTTTCGTTAATAATATGTCAATATTTACTGTTTCAAATGCACTACTGAATTCGAGTAATATAAGCATAGTCACTTTCCGCTCATCTGTAGCTAGTCTAACGTCGTATGTAATTCTTAGTAGTGCCGTCGTTGTGCTATGTCCTTTCTTGAAACCAAATTGGAAGCGGTCACGCAGATAATATTTTTCCAGGTATTGTTCAAGGTGCTTATAGATCATTTTTTTCTAGAGCTTTAGACAGTGCTGAAAGAAAGCATACAGGACGAAAGTCAGATGATATATTAGCTGGCGACATTTTTGGAACTGAGACAACTTGTTCATCTTTCCACTTTTTCGGGAAATAACCGCGGAAGAAGCATGCATTAAATAATTCAGTAACAATCAGCAATATATTACACATAACGCTACTAATATGACTCTGCTGGCAGGACCTAGTGTTTACAGTGCACTATGTCTTCTGGTATGGGATAGAGCAATTTTGTTACTTTCATTGATCTGCCCCTGTCTTATCCTTGGCTTTGGCAGTATGAAAGTGACTGAGGCATGAACAAAGCTAGTAATGCCACTCCTTCTGCAGCCAGTCTCTGCTATGAATGGTGTGAACATGTTGCTCATTGTGTCGGTTGGTGCATGGACTTGAGTGGGCTTGGTAGACTGATATGTAATAGCAAATTCTGGCTCGGTAAGGAAAGCAACGGGAAACGACCTCACTCGTCATTTCCCTGGTACGCCTCTTCAGTGATGCATAGGTCATCTATGACAGCTGATGGCAGAGATATTGAGGATCCAACCAGCCTTAGGGCTGAAGACTGAACATACATACAATGTTAGTAATAAAGAAAATAGGGATTTCATCAGCCCCCGTCGGATGGGATTTAATTTAAATCAGTTTTCGTCTCACTTCCGACTCTGAGACAGTTCGAACTTCGAAACATGGGAGATCAGATGATTTCTTTCGTACTATAGACTTGATGGTGGCCTGCGCTATATCGTGTTCAGGAGTAAAAGCATGTGTTGAAAAGTGTCTATTAATCTCGTCAAGTGGTATTTCCGTTTTAGCATGGTTCACAGGTGGTCTTCCAATACCTAATGAACTAAGTTGTCCCCAAATACAACCAGCGTTTATATTACCTAATAGACGCTAGAAGTAATATAATTTTTTATTGGTTGTAATTTGTTTAATTCGATTTCGCAGTACACGGTATTGTTCAGATATGTCAGCTGATGAATTTTGCCTGTAACGTCTATATAACGAATCACGGTGAGCCATCAGAGATTTAATTTCAGTTGTCAGCCACGGCCAGGGCGGGCGTGTTACTTTCACACAGTGCTTAGGGGCATGCTCATTTTAAAATCTGCGAGTATGAGAAAAATGTTTTCATTTTTTTTAATCTACCTTTATATCATTCATAAGAATTATGCCACCCGAAGGACATTTACGTGCAACTTGTTTTAAGTGTCGGAAAAATATATTTTGAAGTGTCTAAAAGTCACGTATTTTGACCTATATTTAGGAACTCTTAGCGAATACGCTAAGTATATAAGGTCAAGTGTTGATATTTCAGGAACTGGTATTTGATCGTGCTTAAGAACCTTGTGTGGTTTATTGGTTATGGTGTGATCAATGAATGTATCAGAAGTATGAACGTGGTTACTTTGTTCCGAGGTCAGTATTGTCATGTCACAGGAGAGGAAAATATTTCTAAAACGTATTGTTTCACTAGTCAGAGTAAACACATTTGTATTAAACTCGCCCAGAACAATTACACATTTATAAGATGGTAAAAGTCTCATTAAATTGTCCTCTAACTCATCAATGCCCACTGCATTGGGAGGCATGTATATAACCCCAATGAGTACTTAAACAGTGTCTATAATAATTTCAACTAACATACATTCAGGAACAGGATTTGTAGTAGGAGTGGAAATTTTTACCACTGTACTCCTGAGATTAAGCTTACAAAACAGCGCAACAGCACCTCCACGCGTGATTATCCCATCAAATCGAAGAATACGATACACTTGTATTTCAACCATACTGGAATAAATTGAACCACATAGCCAACTCTCCTTTAGCAATTATATGAATAAACTGTCTTCAAATATGGCTTTCAGTTCATCATGGTGAGCTACAATCGACTAATACTTAACATGAACACACAAAGCGCGTGGAATTGCTTTCACTTCCGTTTCTAAAATACTACGAACAGAAAGATCTAGATAGAGAATCTGGGAAGAGAGAGTGGTAAGAGAAGTGCTGTACAACTAGTAATCGGTGCTAAGTAGAGAGGAAGGGTGGTTTCTGTGTATAAGTCTATGCTCGCAACAGGAGTGAATAGCATTCTTACACTTAAATCCTTAGGGCAGGAGTTGAGAATAAACAGATAGCGGCTTACCTCGACATAGCATAAAATGTAACTGCCAGTTGGTTCACACAAACACAAACACTTATTAACAATAAGTAACGCAAAACATGGGATACTATATCATAGCAATAACAAGAACGCAATCATAATTATTTCCTAGTGCTAATTTCGCCTAACCGTCTAACCAAAGTGTTTAATTCTGCAGGAGTGTTTACGTGCATCTACCTTCCATCGGCTGTGAGGACGATAAACATTCCATTTTGCATATAGGTGTTGGGCATTCCAAATATTTCACGTGCCTTGCGGGACATCTGCTTCCTTGTACCTGTCAGAGATTTAGTTATAAGAAATTTAGTGTCTTTTAGCAGACGCTTAGCGTGCCACACTAGATCTCGTTGCTGATATCTAAGAAATATTATGATAATTGGTCTGATTCCTGAGGTCACCACATCATCAGTCAATTTCTGTTGTCGCCCTAATCTGTGACATCGATCAATGCAGTCAATGTTGAGGTCAATTGGAAGTTAATCTCTGATGATGATTTCCAAGGCCTTGCTGTACACATATTCATCAGCAGTCTCATTAAAACCATGCAACAGGAGACAATTGCGTCTGCTGTATTGGGCCGCTTCGTCCGTCAATGTTTCTTGTATCTCAAGAGGCTATTCATTTTTACGTATATGGCTCTTCAAAAAGGATATATCCGCTGAAATCAATTCTCGAAAGTCACAGAAGTCATGTACGTAGCAACTCTTTTATGATTAGTGGCATTGTTAGAGCTTCCTCCAGGCGCCCTTGGAATTGAGACATACGTCTTTCGAATTCATTAATCTTCTCATTCACAGCTTTGAGGGTCATGTTTGGTACACTAATGATGAAACATATATTTATAAAAGTAGTGGATCCCACTCGAGGTAAATATGTGTGATATATCTTGATATTCGGTAGGCGAATTATGAAGCACTTTCACACACTTTCAACTACAGGCGCCATTTTATTCTTTCACAGTTTTTTCTGAAATGGGCACGTAAAAGTGTAAGGAAAACATCGAGGGAGATTATATTTTAGAAATTTTAGCAGCGAGCGAGTTGGCCGTGCGCGTAGAGGCGCGCGGCTGTGAGCTTGCATCCGGGAGATAGTAGGTTCGAATCCCACTATCGGCAGCCCTGGAAATGGTTTTCCGTGGTTTCCCATTTTCACACCAGGCAAATGCTGGGGCTGTACCTTAATTAAGGCCACGGCCGCTTCCTCCCAACTCCTAAGCCTTTCCTACCCCATCGTCGCCATAAGACCTATCTGTGTCGGTGCGACGTAAAGCCCCTAGCAAAAAAAAAGAAGAAAAGAAATTTTAGCGAATTATGGATGAGCTTGAATTTTATTAGCATATTGAGGATAACTTGAAATAAAATAAGCTCTGGACATTTGTCAATTAATTTTATGTTCTTGTAAAAGAGCTGAGAGAAAACTAACTTTGTCGTTCCATAACTGTTCATTAGCTGTGTAAATAGAAGGTACTTTTAGCTTATTTCAACCATTGTGAAAATATCCGTAAAAATCTGGTATAAGACATGCATACGACTGAAACTAACTTGGGAGTGAAAAGGTTAAGAATAATATAACAAACTTCTTCGAAGAAATTACAAAAGTAATTATAAAAATCATCCTTCCTCTTTGCGAAATCGGTGTATGATATATTAAAGTTGATAAAGCAATTCCAGTAGGATTTAAACCTCTACGCAACTGAAAATACCGGACAGAGCGCTTGGTGGCACTGATTCACAGAAAGCGGACCGCCGACGAGTGACGCATTTGTATGACCTGACACATAAGCTGGCATGTACAGTTCTTAAAAAGACTGACGCGACACTTTGGCACTGTCGTTCTCTAGGACACGACGGCATACATTTCACAATTTACAAGTTGCTTTACGTCGCACCGACACAGATAGGTCTTTTGGCGATGATGGGACAGGATGGGGCTAGGAGTGGGAAGGAAAGGCCGTGGCCTAGCATTTGCCAGGTGTGAAAATGAGAAACCACGGAAAGCCATCTTCAGGGCTGCCAACAGTGGAGTTCGAACTCACTTCCGAAGTCTGGATACAGGCCACATTTAAGCGTCTGCAGCTATCGAGCTCCGTGGTATGTATTTCAAAAGGCGGCGACAAATTAAACGCGTGACAATGCATACAACTACCCTTTTTTCAGCTGTTTTAGAGAACGGGCGGCATTTTGCAGTCCTGTGGCACTTGGCGCTAAATGAGTACATAAAAGGGTTCTACTTTGAATATGATTGTAACTGTAACATTGTAAAAAGTGCGTTAGTGTTTTCCACAGACAGAAATTCAGTTCTTCTATTAGAAATAACATTTGAAATCCACGTTTTGTGAATGCTGCTTCCACTTTAGAACATTTCTCAGGACCGAACCTCTAAAAGTACATCTGTTTTGTTCTCGTAGATGAACAAGCTTCAGGAATTCAGCAGTAACATCGCAAATGTCCAAGTTTTGGCTTAGGTGTGTGTTTATTTCATCCTTATGGCATAATATAATGTTTGTTTTATCTCGAAATGATTTTATGTCCCTGGGGAAGAAATGCTATAATAATGTATTCTTTTGAGACGAAATGTGTGAAATCACATCCTTAAACGTCACGATCTATTACTGGCTTTAAGTGATCCAGGCTAATGATGAAAATATTATTATTATTATTATTATTATTATTATTATTATTATTATTATTATTATTATTTATTTTCCACTAATTGTAGTTACAATTTAGGGATGGTGAATGGAGAAAGGACATAGCCCCATATACACAAAAGTGCCTCCATCACCACCATCCTATCGTAAAAGCATGTTGTTTTTATAATAATATTTCTCTTTCAGGTTTCAATAGGATATATAGATGAAACGAACGTTTACCATCATTACTGCGGTGCAAGCATATTGGACGAACACCATGTACTGACGGCAGCTCATTGCGGCGATGTGTAAGTGATAAGAATGTTATATATATATTCTCAATTTTCATGTATTTTTTGGCTGTCGGGACATAGTTTAATGAACAAGGCGGTTCCACACCACATACCGTAGACTCTTCATTGTGTACTTTGACTAATCCTTCCTGCCTTAACCATGATGTTTTCTGTCTCAGATACATCATTATGTTGAACATGTACCGTCCAGTTACCATATTTAGAGTTGAAATAATTCCTGATAAGGGAAGTCGAAATAGTAATGAAGTGAAAGTCATAACAAGGTATTATGTTTGGGAGGATGCACATATCAAACATTTTAGAATTTTGTAAACCGGTTATTTCGAAGACGAAGTTCGGATCCTCGGCTGAATTTCGGTACAGAGGAATTTTGATCTGAAGGACCCCGGGTTTGTTTCCCTGCCAGGTTTGGGATTTTAGCTAAATTCAGTTTATTCCTCTTATACCGAGCTCGATAGCTGCAGTCGCTTAAGTGCGACAAATATCCAGTATTCGGGAGATAGTAGGTTCGAACCCCGCTGTCGGCAGCCCTGAAGATGGTTTCCGTGGTTTCCCATTTTCACACCAGAAAAATGCTGGGGCTGTATCTTAATTAAGGCCACGGTCGCTTCCTTCCCACTCCTAGCCCTTTCCTGTCCTATCGTCGCAATAAGATCTATCTGTGTCAGTGCGACGAAAATCAACTAGCAAAAAAAAAAAAAAGAAGTATATTCCTCAAGCTGTGCGCTCGGTCTTTTTGGTATTTTCAATATTTTTACTTGTTAATGAGACTGCCTACTCTACAGAATCTCCCTTGGGTACTGCATGGAATCTGTGAGTTTGTTAGACCGGGGACTTCCCTTTTATTTTGCTTTTCATCTGGGGTCTTCTTGAATTTATTTGATTTACTGGATGGCGAAAGTATAATTTTTCTATTGCGAAAATACCCCTAAGATACTAGACATTCATCGGCAGGTGTATGAAAGCAAGCTCCCGCGAATAGTAAGACTGCCGTTGCTGATTAATGAGTGTTGAGAGAACGTAACTTATACATGGCGGAGTATTAGAGTAGTGTTGTTGAAGTTGAGAGTTGTTGTTGTAGTCCTTCAGTAGTGTTGGCGTGTTGAGCGGTAGTGAAGTATTTGTCGGGTGTTTGCTGAGGTGGCGCTGTTGCCGTGTCCTGTGGATCACTGATAAAGTGTCGGCATCCGGATTGCAAGATAGCGTGTTCAAATCCGGCAGAGGCAGAGGTATCAATTTAACATGGCGCATTAAACAAGTGGATAGAGCTATATCACTTCTCACGAATTTCCGAAGGAAACATGTAATCCAATACAAATTTCCCTGCGAAGAACGGATACAAATGCTAGTAAATAAATAAATAAATAAATAAATAAATAAATAAATAAATAAATAAATAAATAAATAAATAAATAAATACTTCGTTGCAAGGGAAAAGTGAACAATAGGTGAGCAATACATTTAGTTATTTTTTCCGTACAATTTCCATTACTAATTAACTGGTATTTTCAGATAATACCAGGTGTATGCATGGCACCAGCGAGCAGTACGCAGCGTATGAATTTGATACAAACGTCCGTATGTCCTTCTGACAGTAAACTACCAACACACACAAGTTGAGTCCGCCAAACACTAGCTTCTGTGTTGCATCGTTCAGTGATCACGTCGACGTGTGCCTGAAAAAGAACATTTGCGGCATGCATTGCTTTTCTTATTTAATCAAAAGGAAAAGGCTGTGGAAAGTCGTCGTTTGATGGTAGAAACATAGGGTAATTCCGGGAGAGTTGCCGCACTTTTTATGTCTTTTGTTATATCTCGGTATATTTACATTAAACATTGTTGCAAATTCATCGAGCATAATTTGAAAACATGTACATTTGATCAGGGATGAACTATTGGCAATTGAAAGTAAATGGGAGAAAGGAGTGAACAAAGGAATTGTTGCATCTGCGGCGTCTCTCCCTGGATCCCGGTATAGATGCCGACGTTGCTCAGGAGAGATGCCACGAGTAAAATAATTAATGACAAAATCAAATTTAAGCCAATTTCTTCAACTTTAATATAACCGAACACTAGAACGTACTACAAGACAATTATATCCACATAATATAATCATTCAATGGAAAAAATCTATCTGATAATTTAGAACATTAAAATCATATTTTAATTTCGATTTACTATAAATGTGCATGTACAATGGATTCTTCACTGTGTTATATAAAACCCCACGGCACTTAACACCCTTGAAATGGCTCTGGCCTGCACAGCGACCGCTGCTCAGCCCGAAGGCCAACTATCAGGGAGAGACGCCGCACCCTCCTGTTTTCATACCTCAAGGCTATCATGGCCCAAAATTAGCTTACTCTCAACTACAGTTATGTTTCTGACGTCTACTGTACTAAAAACGTCTGATTTAAGCATTTGAAGCCAACTTAATATACAATAAATTAACACACGCAAAAACTTTGCCAGGAGGAAACATGTACTCGCCTCATGATATCGGCTATAATTGGCGTAATATACGAGCAAATTTCGTCACACTCGCAGACAGTAGTTCTTCCTTAGAAACTGAAAAACCACACATATTGCCATGTAGCTGTAACGATGGGAACCTTTAGCTACAGTGTATGCGGCATCTCTACCGGGGCGGCATCTGTCCCGGATTTACCATATAGTGAAAACGCTCCATCCATTAGGACAAGTAATTGAAATGGCGTATAGCTTTTAGTACTGGGATGTGTCCGAGGAGTTCGGCTCGCCAGGTGCAGGTCTTTTTGATTTGACTCCCGTAGGCGACTTGCGCGTCTTGATGAGGATGAAATGATGATGAAGACGACACGTACGACCAGTTCCCATTCCACGGGGATATAATTATGGTTAAAATTCTCGACCCTGTCAGGAATCGGGAATCGAACCCGGGACCCATGTGATCAAAGGAGAGCATGTTAGCCATTTAGCCATGGACCCGGACATTAGAACAAGTGAGACATGGTTTCGACAATTTAAGCGTGGTGATTTCAATGTGAAAGACAGTGCACGCTCTTGTGTATTGTCATCTCGTGATGCCCGGCGAAACCGTTAATACATAACGCTATCACCAAGAAATGATTAACTTAAATGACGGATTGATCGAAAGACGACCGGAATGTACCACAAGACATTGCAAAGTGATTTTATTACACGACAATGCGCCGTCTCATACAACAAAACCAGTGAAAGACACCTTGCAACGTTTGGATGGGACATCCTTCCGCACCCGCCGTACTGCCCCGACCTGGCGCCATCTGACTATCACCTCTTCGCATCAATGGGGCACGCGCTCGCAGAGCAGCACTACAGCAATTTCGAGGAAGTTGGAAAATGGCTCGGCGAATGGGTTGCGCGCAAGAAACCAGCAGTTTTTCTGGCTTGGTATTCATAACTTACCTGAAAATGGGGCGAAGTGTGTAGAAGCAGATGGCCAATATTTTGAATATTATGAATAAACAAAAATGAATTTCCCTTAAAAATTAAGTGTTTCTTTTACCAGAAAACCCGTCAAAAACTTATGCTTACACTTGGTGTATTGATACAGTTTTTCTTTCAAGTTGCAAGTTGCCTGGAGCTAAGAGCAGTGGAATACCAGCAAATACAACAAGGCACGTGTATTCTCCCATAACATCATGTGATGCGGAGAAATCTAATTCCTCATAGAATACAATATTCAGTGACAGAAAATATAACATTTTGCCAGAAAATGTTGGAAAGCTACTTGCAGCTTTTTCTTAAAACTAGTGTTAAGTCCAGTTAATGTGGAGAGGGACTTACTTCGTTCCATCGGTGCAAGAACTAGAGAATTATTCTGATTTATTGTATTTAATTTGGAACTGGATCATTAAGTATCGCCCGCCGGATAGCCATCGTCGCTAAGGCGTCAAGTCTGTATAATCTGTCGCCGTGGTTAGCAGGTGCAAGTCCCGTTGGCGGAAGAAATGTTCACCATTGAAAAGCTGATTGTCTGTCGAAACACTGGGTTCAATTTAAAATCTCTCCGTGGTGTTTATATGGAGTCAGGACATATTGATAATTATTCCTCTCTGGACGGGGACGTAAAACCTTGGTGTTATTCGACAGAAGTAGGCTGTGTGCTGGGACAAAGATTCATACTCTCCTTACCTCATTGTCATAATCATCAACATCTCACAACCAGTCGCCGGTCGCCCATCGACATCAACTAGAAAGACTTGTCCACTGGACATCGTTCAATCATTAAATATAGATAAAAGTTAATCTATAAAGCCTTATTTTGTAAATAACAATTTAATCATACTTGAAATAGACTGAGAAAATTCGTATATTTCAACATTAAAATAATTATGTATTTCCCATTTTGAAATTTATTTTCATATGTTAAAGTTCTGTACAAATATCCTTCTTACTGTGCTTATTCCCAGTAAGCGAGAGGACCGTCGTTAATTTTGGATGTTCGGTCCTAAAATGGTATGAAAATTTTAAGTTTGTATAAAGTATAATTCACATAATATAAATTCATTTTCCTGTTGCAGTTTTAATAACAATCCATCATATGGATGGTTTGTGGTTGCTGGAGCTCTGAACGTGTCCGATACTACCGAGAAAACCAGAGTTGAACGGCCCGTTGCACAGCTGTACATACATGAAGGCTTCAATTATCCCACTCTCCAAAATGATATCACTCTTATCCGAGTATGTATAATACTAATTTATCTCTACTCAGTAGGTACAAAAATATAAGGATAAAAGACGTGGAATAATTCAATGTAATAGATAACTTTAATGTCCTCCTCTTTTAATCTCATTCTAACAGTAATTTTACAATAACTTTTGAAGAAATACACGCAAACGTTCTGTTGTCAACTAGATTTCGACAATATATTCACTCAGAGTTTAGAATTTTACCTTGAAAAGTGGTAAGACTGTCATTGAGATAACCGTTCACATAATGTATACCTCGATTTTCTTCGCAACCAATTGGATCCATCCCCTCCGTTTGTCCATTCTATCTGCTACTTGTCTTTGGGAGAGAGGGTTCCAGTTCGTTCTTTATGGTGTCGTCATTTCTGATGGTAGCGTCAGAAGGTTTCCTCATGAGAAACTAAGCCATAGGCTTGAAATCTGGACTATATCCGTCTCGTCGAAAGGATATAGTGCTGTGCCCAAGAATCTTGCGGTGTTGCCCTGATGACCGAACCATACCAGCAGAATATCGTATTCTACTTAACAAATTGTACATCTTTTCCTACCCACACGTTCTGCTTCTTCTACGGATTTCAACAGTTTGTCCATGATGGAGTCCTTAAAAATCTAATAGACGTAAACATTTCGTTCGCCTCAAAAAAGGATATTTATTACACGAGAGAAGACTATTTTTTTCTTTCCAAGAGTTTTCGAAAAAGTCAGCGTTGCTGGGGATGCATTTCCTCTAGAATTATCTCCTTCAAGTTAAACTGTTTCCTTTATCGCAGCCCTCACAGTGGGAAGCAAGATTCTGAATACTCACTCCACAAACTGAACCCCGTTCACTGACTGACGAGCACAATATTACAACCAAGTCTTTCTCCTGCTCATAAAATTCTTGAGTCTTCAGTGTTAACTACAAAAGTTTGCCTGGGAAACAGTAAATTTTTGGGTTGCAAATGCAAGTCCTTTTTGATAATTTTTGACACGACGATCTCTTAAATTTCCACTTGTACAGATAAATGTGATTGAGGTTTCATCGGACTTCGTTCTAGGCTTTCCATGAGTCGAGCGATGTTTCCTTGTGCTCCAACTCTTTTCGAGTGGTTACGATTTTTGTTCGCTACAGAGGTTTATTCATTCGTCGAGATTCATCACTCACGTCTCCTTTCGGACATTTTGCAGCAACGCTACAAATCAGTTAGAATTATTTTCAATTATATTTACAAAAACTCAACCTGGTGCTGGTTTTAGGTGTATCACGTGTATCAAAAGGTAAGGCAAGCCAGTAACTCAGTGGGTAGCGCAGTAGCTATGGTTAGAAATCCACATTTTGAGTGGTACCGATTGTCTAACACATAATAAAGGAGAGTACAAATGATCCACCTTATATCAATACAAAATATGTTGCTAATACAAGATCACAAAATTTTTATTAGGGACCGGTTTCGATGTCTTTGGACACCATCATCAGCCACAATAGGTCAAATGAACAAAGATATATATATTACAATACAAAATATAGACCATTAGTAATAAAATTACATAAAATGGAAGAAATATACAACGTGATGGTGCTTAAAAGTCATTCTTACGAAATTTACAAGTTAGAGCTGACGTAAATCATTGTTCCTCTGTTGATAATATGTAACTTGTATCATCGGTTTTTATAAGGTAAACATTAAATTATAAGATAGTTAAGCAAGTGGATCGTGTTTATAGCATTGACAGAAGTATTGTAGTGAAGCCAGAAAGTTCTCGATCCAATGCGAGACCTTGATCGGCCTGTGTGTGCGGAGAACAGAACGAGAACTTTCTTCAGGTATTCTGAGTCTCAGATAAAATAACTAAATCATCAGAAAATCTCAGGGTATTTTTTCTCCTTGGATTGTGGTTCCTTTGTCAATTTCCTCATTGATTCTCTTTACTGCCTGTTCTATATAAGCAATGAAAAATATTGGGAACAATTTGCAACCTTGCCTCTCTCCTTTATGGATTGCTGCTTCTTTTTTCAAAGTTCTCGATTCTTATCATATATTAATGCCCTCCTCTGTGGTGTAGTGGTTAGTGTGATTAGCTGTCACTCTCGAAGGCCCGCGTTCTATTCCCGGGTAAGCCACGAATACTAAAAAATTGGTACGAAGTCTGGAACGGGGTCCACTCAGCCTCATGAGGAGTACTGAGGAAAGGGGGTTCGATTCACACCTCAGCCATCCTCGAAGTGGTTTTCCGTGGTTTCGCGCTTCTTCTTCAGGCAAATGCCGGTATGGTACTTAACTTAAGGCCGCGGCTGCTTCCTTCCCTCCTCCTTGCCAAACCATTCCGGTATTCCATTCCTCCCAAAAAGCCCCTGTTCAGCATAGTTGATGCCTCACGCTCCAGAACACTGCCCTTGAGGCGGTGGGATCCATCGCTGAGTCCGAAGGAAAAACCAACTCTGCAGCGTATACGGATTAAATATATAAATATTATATATAAATATATATTGTGTAATGTTATTATAGGCCCAATTACTCACAAAATAAAGCTTTTGCATTTTGTTTATACTCTCCGATATCCGGATTGTGTGTTATCCGGATCACCCCGCGCCACAGTAGTCCGGATATCAGAAGTTGTATTTGTACATACATATTTTTGTTTTATTTTCCAGGAAATATACCAGAACTTGTGGTGAATATTTCGGCTTTGTTTCGATAATGTTTTTCTTATTTCAGGTGGATGGAGAGTTCCCTTTGGATGGAAAAGTGATCAGCACCATTCCTTTACGAAATGTCACACTGAATCCACCGGCCGAATGCACTGTCTCAGGCTGGGGTCAATATTCTCCCTCTCCCGATGTAAGTAGATATCTCAGACAGCCCGCCGCGAGCTATAGTAAAAAAAACATTGTCCTGCTCCTAGAAACTGCATTACCTGTGCAAAACACTGTATATTCACACCGTATGGCGTTGTATCCTAAATATGCTTTGTGTAATTCGATTCAACAGTTGTCAACAGCAATGATGACACGTTTGAAGTGAAAGAGAGGGTAATATCACTCGACCGATATATTTTTTTAAGGACCCGCTTTAAGGAAACCGTACCACATGGTGATGCGGCTCTGATATCCTTGGCCTACCAAGCGACCGTCGCTCAGCCCGGAGGCCTGCATATTACAAGCTGCCGCGTGGTCAAATTGATGAAACTTTTCGGTCATTGTTGTACACAGGCAGGACCCCAAAACTGTTCTCACGTGGGCTGATTTAACTACGAACAAGCCTGTAGAATCAGGCAAAATACACTGACCTGCCCGGGAATGGATTCCGGGCCCTCGGGGTACTAGGAAGTCTATCCGGCATTCTACCGCTGTGCCGTCATGAAGGCCAGTTACTTTTCTTCAATATAATACATTGTACAAGGTAGTGAAACTTCTACCCAACACTCTGACAGCATGGGAATGGAAAATAATTTATAGAATGAATCTTGTATTGACCCAAGAACAAAATTTAGACATTTCTAACCTATTTTTGTTTTTAATGCTTGAGGTAACATGACTAATCTGCAAAGCCAAACTTTTCTTAGGGAGAATCATTACTAATGCATACAATCAGATTTTTATAATATAAAACACTGAAAATAATCCAACTAAAATATTACAAAATATTAAAAGATAATTTAAAAATTATATATATATATATATATATATATGTCATTGATCACTATATCTCCAGATCCAAAAGAGCTGGAAAGCTGAAATTAGGAACATAGGTTCATCGTTTGCAATAAGAAAGGATTTTTCAAAATTCTATATCTGTCCTAGACTTAGCCGCAATGGGGTTTCAGGAGGTTCGGGGGAAAGAAATCGACATTAACGATGTTCACGTTGTATTCATTTTGATAGGAAAATATTTTTTGGGATTTCTAGTTTTTTCGTTCCTTGGATGTATCATACATCATATATCCGGTACTGTAGTAGAATCTTATTTCTTTTATTTTTATACAACTTGGTTTAAGTCGCACCGACACAGATAGGTCTTACGGAGACGATGTGAGGGGAAGGAGCTAGGGGTGGGAAGGAAGCAGCCGTGGCCTTAATTAAGGTACAGCCCCAGCATTCACATGGTGTGAAACTGAGGAACCACGGAAAACCATTTTCAGGGCTGCCGGCAGTGGGGTTCGAAACCACTATCTCTCAAATGAAAAATCGCAGCTGCGCGCAGCTAACCCACGGCAAACGCGCTAGATAAACGCTTACTTCTAAAAGGTACCATACCAAAAAAAATTACAGGAGAGAGGAAAAACATGCCCTCCTCTGTGGTGTAGTGGTCAGTGTAATTAGCTGCCGACCTCGAGGGCCCGGGTTCGATTCCGGCTCTGCCACAAAATTTGAAAAGTGTTACGAGCGCTCGAATGGGGTCCACTCGTGCTCGGGAGGTCAACTGAGTAGAGAGGGTTTCGATCCCCACCTCAGCCATCCTGGAAGTGTTTTTCCTTGGTTTTCCACTTCTCCTACATGTAAATGCCGGGATGGTACCCAACTTAAGTCCTCGGCCGCTTCCTTCCCTCTTCATTGTCTATCCCTTCCGAACTTCCCATCCCCCAACAAGGCCTTGTTCAGCAAAGCAGGTGAGGCCACTTTGCGAGGTACAGGTTCTCCTCCCCAGTTGTATCTCCAAACCCAAAGTTATACGCTCCAGGACACTGCCCTTGAGGGGGTAGAGGTGGAATCGCTCGCAGAGTCCGAGGGAAAAACATATCCTAGAGCAGGGATGGCGAACCTTTTCCAACTAGCGTGTCAGTTTAAGTCTGGTTTATTATTCTCAACTGTTGACCGTACCACTTGTTATTTTTCTTTAAGGAAAATCTACAACCTACAACACCCCCCCCCCCCCCCACCCTCGTGTTGTCGTAGTTCGCATGCTCAACAATTTAACTAATTTCTACGTCGTCACATTTCCGCAAGGAAACCAGCAGAAACAGCTGTAAGATCACATTCATGCTTTCATCAAAACGTGCTGCATACATGTGGGAGTTATCCAAATTAGCTTTCAATTGCTCCGAAACTTCTTCTCTCATTTTATTAAGACATTCTTGACAGCAGTTCAGTTGGCTGGCATTCCTTTAATTCTGTTAATTATTAGCTGTTAGGGTAGTTTTCAAATAATGTGTCGGCCGTCAATAAGAAAGTTTCTTTCAAGAGCTCACCATTAGAAATCAGTTTCCCATGTATGCTGTACTATGCTGTGAGACATATGGAAACAGCTGCACTGATATTATTCCTTGGCCGGAAAGAAGATACAAAATAATTTGTTATGTGTAATGTTCGATATTTTGTGGTCCGACTCGTTGGCTGAATGGTCAGCGTACTGACCTTCGGTTCAGAGGGTCCCGGGTTCGATTCCCGGCCGGGTCGGGGATTTTAATCGCTTCTGATTAATTCTTCTGGCTCGGGGACTGGGTGTTTGTGTCCGTCCCAACACTCTCCTCTTCATATTCACACAACACACTACACTACCAACCACCACAGAAACACGCAATATTGATTACATCCCTCCATATAGGGTTGGCGTCAGGAAGGGCATCCGGCCGTAAAACACGTCCAAATCCACATGTGCGACACAGATCGCACCCTCGACCCCACAGGTGTGGGAAAAGCGGTAGGAAAAGAAGAAGAAGAAGAAGAAGAAGAAGAAGAAGAAGAATGTTCGATATTTTGTGAAACGAACTCTCTTCTTTCTTCATTTGATATGGAACAAACATTTGAATTATTAGTCTCCAAAACTGCGCTTTACATTAAATGTGGGGGATACAATTGTTTTCGAACACAGGCAACACATTTTTCTGCCAGTCCGAATTCCCTTGTCCACAGTTCGTGAAATATACGGTCACCGCCTTTGTTAAGTTAATGTTCCTTTCGGCACCGAAAACATGTTTGCGATGTCTGTATACAAACCCACCAGAAAACGACACTGTCTCACTTGATTGTTGTTGTTGCTAGTTGTTTTACGTCGCACCGACACAGATAGGTCTTATGGCGACGATGGGACAGGGAAGGGCTAGGAGTGGGAAGGAAGCGGCCGTGGCCTTAATTAAGGTACAGCCCCAGCATTTGCCTGGTGTGAAAATGGGAAACCACGCAAAACCATTTTCAGGGCTGCCGACAGTGGGGTTCGAACCTACTATCTCCCGAATACTGGACACTGGCCGCACTTAAGCGAGTGCAGCTATCGAGCTCGGTATATGTCACTTGACTTTCGGACATGTCACTGTAGCAGTATTGCTATATTCCACGTCCAAATGGAACTAGTATTTAGATTTTCGATATTTATTCCTTACACTTGAAACACCATGAGATATGTATTGTCTGTACTACAATACGTATATAAAAACACTATGTTCACGTGGCGTGCCACTGAAAACGTGTTAACGTGTCACCCAGTGACACGCGTGGCATAGGTTCGCCATCCCTGTCCTAGAGGGTAAACGGATTAAGAAAGAAGGAGGAAAAACATTCAGAATGTTGGTAGGTATAAACATATTTCCGGTGCACGGAACTGGAGAAATGGTACAAAGTTTTAGGTGATTCATCCTGTGTATACAGGAAGGTCGGAAACAACGTGAACAAGGTATATTGGCGTCAGAGGGTTGGTCATACTGATAAAGAATTTGAAAAAAAAATCGATATCTGGCATCGTTGTCATTTTATTAGCTTCTAAATCTTGCCAATCAGATCACTTCGCGGGTGAATTCAAAGGGGCTTTTGGCGGCGCTGTTGCTATATCTGCACGTGACTTAAGAAGAGCTTGAGAGCCATGCCGAGAAATCAGCACCAAACACAAAGACACCGTTGCTCTCAGCCAGTGTCACCTTAGCGTACTTGCTTTCGCGCGATGTTGTCTGCTTGGAGGTATTTATTCAAACCCCTCACCAGGCGAAGTTTCATTCTTCGACTGGTGCTTTCATGCTTGTCTTAGGCCACGTACAGATTTAGCTACACCGCCTAGCAAAGTCCATTGAAATTCGACTGCGAAGCGATCTGATTGGCTAAGTTCATCAGCTGATGAAATGTCAACGGAGCGATACATCGAATTATATCCTTCAGATCAGTTATTAGCATGACCGATCATCTAACGCTGACATACCCTGTTCTCGTTGTTTCCGACCACCCTGTGTGTGTGTGTATGTACTAACTGGCTCATCTTACATTAACTTATATTGTTAAAGCAGACAGTGTTTAATTGTTGCAGTACACACACCCCTTCGGGTGAAGATGTTGTCACATTAAAACACAAAATTGGAGAGGAATAGGGATACTGGACGATCAAAACTAAGATTGTTGAGTGATGTGCAGGGCATTCTCAGGAATGGATGGACATAAGGGAAAAGCTCAAAACCGTGCATAATAGCAGGGAAATGTGGTTGTAGTTATTTCTTCAAGAGGAAATGAAGCTAGTAAAATACAGTCGCTCAACAATAATCAGAGGTAACACTGAAAAGCTCCGACGATTTGAAGAATGAACGTTTTTTACAAAAAAAAAAAAAAGGGAAGGAATACGAAGAGCGTTGAAATGAAAGACACTCCATTCCTCTCAAATTTAATACTAGGGAGAGAACCAGAGTTGACCATGAAAGGTCGGAGAGGAAGGACGAAGCTGCAAAGCCTGGTATAAGATTTTTTTTTTTTTTGGGTCCTTGGCCCGGTCAGATGCAGTTCTTCAGTCTGTCTCATCTTACTCTATACCATTCCTCTCTTCCAATTAATCTACGTACTCCTTTCCCACTACAGACCACCTTGTCTTCCAGATTATACCTGACATTATCTCACAAGAAAGCACACCAGCTCTCCGCGCTTGCATAGATCTGCACCCATACCACCTTTCCAGGACTTAAGTAAACACCCATGCATGTCTCTGCCGGCCATCTGAGGTGAACGTTCAGGTATTGCCCGGCTGCCCTGGTTTGATATTGTTCATTCTCTTAAACATGTTATCTGTGAATGATATGTTTTAAAACAGAATACAAACTTTTTATTTTTATTTTTTGCAGGCCGTCTTTTCCAACGTTCTCCAGGAGTTGGATGAACCTTTCATCCCCCAAACAGATTGTGTACGGGCCTACGAAAACTTTACTTTACACATTTTACCAGGCATGCTTTGCGCAGGTTTCCTCGAAGGAGGTCCTACCGCTTGTCATGTAAGTAGACTATCCAGATGGAGGTGCAGTACATTTCGTCATCGTATTATTATTATTGTTAAAGACTAGATTTTTCCGTAGACGTTTCATAAGTAGAAATACATTTCGAGGTCGCCTATAGAATTTATTAACTCTGGAATCTGTCTCAAAATGTCTTCTTCTTCTTTCTTCCTCCTTCTCCTTCACCTCCTTCCTAGTATTCTTCAGCATATTTGTTCAATCATTGCAGGTCGTCTGCCTTGATTGATATCCTAGATATTTTTGGTTCACAGTATCCTCTTTTGGCACTATTTATTCACGACATCCACCTCAGCTATATCTTCTCACATTATCCTCTACCATTGTCTGGACTTTTAACATTCCACAGACATCCTGCACGCTTCCTTTGTCTAGGCTATTCCCCATCTCTTCACATTCCGTACGCGAACCACGTTAATCTTCCTTCTCCAATACTTGCTAGTACTGGAGCCTCCGAGCTGTACTGCTCTGAAACTGTCCCAAACTACATGGTTGGTGCTGGACTTTGGGTGATTCCGGATTTTACCCAAAGAGAAGAAGACAATAAAGTACCACGAACAACTGCTGTTCCTAACAATTTAACAAGAGTGTGCAGGGTGTACTGTCGCTGGTCCGGGAAGGAAGTCTTTGACTCACTGTTCACTTCCTTCTTTATAAGGGTGGTATTTTCCAGGTTAATAACGTTATTTCTCAACTCTTTAACAGGCTGAGACAGAACTAAGTGCAGGAAAGTTCATGCCCGCTTCAAACCACTGCTTGGTGTTTACTACAGAGATAGTAATTTGTGAGCGGTGAGATGGGTTCCAGCAACTGTATGAGCAGAAATGGCCAGTTAAGATTCTATGGATGTCAGAAATGGAGAAGCACTATAGGACTTTGGAAGCCCCCAATGGTGGCTCTGGTTGTAACCATACATCGAGATGCGAACATCCAATGGGACCAAACTAACTTTCGTTTCGTAGCGTTCTATGCCAGACGTTTATGTTCACACCACGAATATGAAATGAATCTTTTTATAATGAGGAAACTTGAAAAATTGATCTGAGTAATTATTTAGCGTATGGTGATTATTTGACAATCATGAATTTATTGTCAAGACTACACTCGAGACATTTTTGTACCATACTAAAGATAGTTACATACGAAAAAAAAGAATAAAGTAGGTAAGAAATTCTGAAGGTCATTGAACGCATTTTAAAACCAAACTATAGTTTAAGGCCTAGCATCCAGTAATTCGTTCAAGAATTCTGAGAAAGCATGCAGTGGGCATTCTTGACGACATGTTGAATTGGCTGTGCTACTTCACCGCCCAAATATTCAGAGTAGAAACAGTTTTTTTCGTCCCACACTTGATAAGATGAACATTTTGCCGTGTAGTATGAGGGAAATTGAAACTCGGAGATGTGTAGTGGGATTGGTAACTTGCATTAATCCTTGAGGCAGTAATGATATCCACTCTGTCCTCCAAACAACCTTGGAGTTAAAATCATTGGATATAAACCTCAAGGCAGTTCTCCGAGCATGTAGGCGAGACTTTGACATTGTTGAAGCATATCTCCCATTATCCTCATCAATGAGGATTTTCTTATTCTCGGTTACTGAGCAGTCATTTTTCGTAGCTTTTCCTGTACATTGAAATTCATGTCGTTAAGTTTAAACGTGATTCGCTACAGTAATTTTTATCGTAGATATTTTTGTCGTTAAGCTTAGAAGACAAATGTTACACTTATAATTTAAAATTTCGGTTTCCTTGTTTCGAAAGTTATCTTAGTTATTTGCAGGATCAGTTAGTCCGATTAATTTTCAAAACAGCACGGATCATCATTACAAAATCTCCCTTAAGCCTGCCGTAATCATCCATATGGTACTGCCTAATAGTCTTTCTTTTACAACCTTCAGCTCTCCATCACATTTTTTCAACTACGTTGAAAAGAGCTTTGTGATCACTAATACCATATATTACTTCAGTTTGTCTACAGAGCCCTACAGCTCATCTGTCCATAATAGCACCAAGTCTGGAACATTATTCCCTCTACTCCAGGGCCTCTCAAATGCCTAAAATCTCACGCGTGAAAATCGAGGCGCAGAGGTTGTGTGCACCATGCATTGGTCTGACTCGGCTCGGTTCGGACCAGTGTTTGTCTCGGGGCGACTCGGCTAAGCTCGCTCAAGTGACGATGGGGGAAACAGGCGGAGCGAGCGAGAGAGGCGTAGAGAAGGTGAAGGGAAACGCTCAAAATCGAGGAGTAGGGGGTTCTGCACTCAAGGTCAACTTAGCGAAGTCGTCTTTTGCACCTTGCTCCGTGCAATGCACCGGTGTATATGCCCTGAGAGGCCCTGCTCTAGTTGGTTCCATCACTTTCAGATTCAGCTGTCCTTTCCACATCATCTTTTCTTACTTAAGAACAATAGCAACAGCAAAGTAATGCTGGAAACGTTCAATAATGATCAGGCATTTGTCTAGCAGAGCAGACAGTGTTATGTTGGTAAACGGGTGAAAAGTCGAGATACAAGTTTTACAAAGAAAGGAAGTCCCCTCAGTTTTAATTACTGTGTTGATGGGATGGCAGTAATTCATGGGGTTCGCTGTAACTGCCTAAGTGCTAATATATGGAAAGATCTTCACTACGGGGGACGACATAAACAGGATTTTAAACAAAGCTTACCGTTTCAGATCTCTTCATATGGTTATGGGGGTATTTAGGGGTTTTATTTAAAATGTAAAGGATTCCTAACAAAAGGTTAGACGCTGGGTGGTGGGGAGGAGGAGACGATCCAAGAGAGTGATCATCACGTAGACTCAGCTCAAGTAGAATGGTCATGGACTTGACACGTCTAATGTATTTATGTTTATTTTTGTTTATATTTCCTCTACGTATCTGACGGAGAGATCTGTAGTGTTGTAGAAATAAATAATAATAATAATGTTATTTGTTTTACGTCCCACTAACTACTCTTTTACGGTTTTCGGAGACGCCGAGGTGCCGGAATTTAGTTCCGCAGGAGTTCTTTTACGTGCCAGTAAATCTACCGACACGAGGCTGACGTATTTGAGCACCTTCAAATACCACCGAACTAAGCCAGGATCGAACCTGCCAAGCTGGGGTCATAAGGCCAGCGCCTTAACCGTCTGAGCCTGAGCCACTCAGCCCAGCTAGAAATAAATAAATTCATGATATGATATGATATGATATGATATGATATGATATGATATGATATGATATGATATGATATGATATGATATGATATGATATGATATGATATGATATGATGTCCGACTCGTTGGCTGAACGGTCAGCGTACTGGCCTTCGGTTCAGAGGGTCCCGGGTTCGATTCCCGGCCGGGTCGGGGATTTTAACCTTAATTGGTTAATTCCAATGGCACGGGGGCTGGGTGTATGTGTTGTCTTCATCATCATTTCATCTTCATCACGACGCGCAGGTCGCCTACGGGAGTCAAATAGAAAGACCTGCATCTGGCGAGCCGAACCCTTCCTGGGATATCCCGGCACTAAAAGCCATGCGACATTTCATTTCATATGATGTGATGTGATGTGATGTGATGTGATATGATATGATATGATATGATATGATATGATATGATATGATATGATATGATATGATATGATACGATACGATATGACATGATATGATATGATATGATATGATATGATATGATATGATATGATATGATATGATATGATATGATATGATATGATATGATATGATATGATATGATATAGAATGTAAAGGAGAGAGCATCAAAGTCACTGGTAAGGCCCGAATTAGAGTATCGTTCTAGTCTGGAACGTTATTTGCTTTTGTGGTTTTCCTATTGAGGTTAGTAATTGTGAGTGTTGTGTGAAGACAAATTGTGTGACCCTCACCAAAATTCTTGATACAAGTACTGGGCGAGATTCAAATGAAAGCAACACGGGTGTTCTGGGTGAATTCCGACAAAAGAAGAGTGTTGCGAAAATATTGTTCATTTTGTGTTGAGAAGACGAGAGACGAAATGCTCGGATAAGTGGAATGTTTCGAGCTGTCAGTGAAAGGATGACTTGGAATGATATTAGTATATGAATAAGCTAGAGTGGAAATTTTAAACATATAAAATATAGTAACATTATGATCAGCTTGGAGTTCAAGAGGAAAGTTTGAGACAATAATACTCTTTTATGAGAAGAAGAATTGGGGATATGGATATGGATAAAGAAAGAGATGTACATACACTTCCTGCGTCACCTTGTGGACACAGAGAGAAGGAACTGATTAAAAAATTAGAGATCAAACTTCTGGTTTCTTTTGTACGACATTGCACGTGCGCATCGGTCAATCTCGATAAAAGAATACGTTGCGGGCACAATGTAACGGCTTTGAAGAATCCTCCATGCACTTCAGATCTGTCACCACCTGACTTACACTTCTTTATGCAGATATGCAGCGTCCACGAATGGTGAGAGCTGAAGAAGGCACTACAACACTATGAAAACAATGAGAGTAGTTTCACAAAATGGTTCTTAGTTAAGCTTCCAAATACTTTACAATCGTTGGCAGGAATGTGTGACATCGTAAAGGAAATGCCTTTAAGGAAATTTTGTCTAAATAAAGGTTATTATAACTATTATTATTGTACCGGGTGGTACACCTCCACGCCGCGAATTCAAATATTGCGCCAGTGGAAACCTCTCTACAGGAGAAAGCCTGAACTTTAACAAACTGTATTAACTCAACGGTTTCTCGGAAGATGTCACTACTGTAAATTTGGTAATTTTGAAGTGTTCTGAACTGTGTCTATTTTGATTTGTGTTTGTTTGCTCCGTATCAAGAAGTTTGAACATCCTCTAACAGATGTCGCTATCCAAAACTATGGTAACACACTCTGGTGCAATGGAATGAACTTTCTTGAAGAAATATTGTATTCCAAAGTTTTAATTTACTAAATTTTGTTCTGTGGTTTGTGGGTTGGCAATATAAAACCTTTCTTTCCGCCTGTTTTGAATTTAGCCAATCCCAAATTTCTTTAATTTATTTCCAACCAATCATGTATGTCTTCTCCGACATAGATATGTTGCTCTAAGCTATCCAATAAAGGTGAGGGGGTGTGTCTACTCATTCTTGAAAGGTCTCGAATGTTCCACGAGGGTATATAAACTGCTGATTTTCTTGTCTCGGGGCCACTTCAGTAACATCTTTCTTAGTGTGTGAATATGTAGCAGGGGGCGGAAAGCGCCTCTTTCTTCAAGCAGCAGTTCATCTACGAGGTAATGGCCTGTTAACATCTTCATTTCTTGCTAGCTCAGCAGTTTAACTCTCGGGGAGGGTTCGAAACCTTTAGTATGTAACCTTACCTTTTTAAAATGTAAATTCTTTTCTATCTATCTACAAATAACAAATCTGTAAAGCGGGGATAGAGAGTGCTTCACCCTCTCGAACTCCCCTTCATTTTGAATTTGAGGTGACTATGTTTTCGTAACCGTTTTTTCTCTTCCTTCTTATGGTCTTAAACATATTTGCCGACTAGTTACCTCCATAGATTAGGATTAGCCCCTGTATTATCGGCCTAGCGCCACATAGGTTTTTGACACAAACGTTGTGTTGGAGTGCAAGTTATCGCCTCCATTCTATTTTGCACTATGGGCCAGTAACTTAACTTGATGTTTGTTTTCTTCATATGAAGGCCCTGTAGATTGGGTACAAGATACCCCTGTTTCTTTGTATGTGTGCCTTGAGGGCAGTTAGGAGTGAAGTTTGTTGTGGCCTTTAATAGGCTTGTAAAATTGAGAGCAGGACTGCTCTTTCCTAATTTGATCTCTGCGTGCCTCTAGGAGGCTTAACATTGTAATTAGGGGCAAGTGCTCCTTGGCATGATGGGGTTTTCTGCCCCTTTGGTCATTTGGTAACTGGGTAAAGTTGAGCTATTCGCTCAAAGGTTGTGAGTGTGGGGCTCGAGCCCAAAATTTGGTAAAAAACCCCTGACGGGAAAAATCATTTTGTACCTGACTTTCAGTGTTATTTCACCTAGTGGGAATTGTTGAATGTTGTTATCTGTTATTTGTTGATTTTGAAAAGAAAATATAACCTTTGTTAAAGTTTTAAATTAACTTTAATTTGGTAGTTGAGACCTATTCCAACCCGCACCTTCTTTCACCTCTGCTGTTCCACAGTACCCTCGGAACAATTATTATTATTATTATTATTATTATTATTATTATTATTATTATTCCTCTTCTTCTCCTTCTTCTTCGCCTATTCTTCAAGTTGTTGGGTTTACATTTGATATGAGTCTGGCCCAATTTCAAGGCCGGATGCCCTTCTTGACCACAACCATATATGGAAGGATTTATTAGCTATGGTGTTTACTATTGTTGAGTGTTGTACGAAGAAGCACATAAATATTCAGAAACCGATGAGGAGGAATAAACAATACGCAATTAAAATCATCGACCCGGACAGGAATCGAACCCGGAGTCCTCTGAACTAAAAAAGCATTCATCCATGGAGGCAGGCGTTGTATAGTTGAATATAGAATGATTTATATTTTGTGCTATTAACATATTCCAAAAAGTTTTTGATGCAAGTATCCAGCCCCGTGGTGTGTGGAGGTCAACTGTCTGGTATTTTAACTTATATTGTGGATGAAGACTGTGTTACTGGAAACTGACCAGAAAAGTTCGTCAGAATATAATCAAACGAATATTTTTCAAGCTTTTTAGTACGTAGCACAGTGCAACATACATTTCTATAAAAACTGTCGTCATCCAGTAAATGAATTTAGTAGCTTCTTCCATGGAACACGATATAACTCCATAAATGTCAGGCCATCCGAATAACATAAACATCCATTATATAAGCCATGAAATTCTCATATGTCCTGCAATAAAATAGATTTTACCCTTATTCAAGTAATAACCACAATTAAGAACAGATTATTGTAAGATGCCTCTGAAAGTCGGTCATCAAATTCAGAACGGCTGATATATTGATATATTGATATATTGATATATTAATTTGAGTTCCACACATAAATATTACTTAATCTGTATTTATTTGGTCCACAGGGTGACTCAGGTGGCCCTCTGGTGTGTGGAGGTCAGCTGACTGGCGTTGTTTCTTGGAGTGGAGACTGCATTTATGGTACCTACCCAGCAGTCTATGCAGACGTAGCGTACTACGATGAGTGGATTCAAAAATCTCTGGCAAAGAGCATCGAAGATGGTGGTCTCTAAACGTCCACTTGCTAGTGCATCAGTATTATGAAACATGTCTAATCTGTATCTAATATGACCAATAAATAGCGAGATACGTTCTCATTGTCTTTAAGGGAAACAGCATGTGATATTACATAAACTCTCCTTCTAAAGTATTCTGGTTGTTTCTTTGATATCTCCTAAAATAATGATTGATTCTTCACTCCTACCTGATTTTCACAGTTTTAAACAATATATTTTGTTAAGAAAGAAATGTAAACTTCCAATATTTCCTAGCATCCAGGTTGACATTCTGTGAAGAAGCTGTGAAGAAGCGCTTGATATAATTTATGTTAAACCAGCTTGAACAGATGTTTCTCAAACTTTTCACACTGTGTGTCTGTTGAAATGTGAAATCTGTGAAATTTATGTCTTAACATATGTTGTTTTTCAGTTACTAAAACTTTTGCTAACTTTTATCTAGTAAATATAGCAGAAATGAGGGTAGGTTTTTTGAGACTGACGCATGAACTGAGCAATCGACGTTGCGCATTAGCTCAGTGTTCCGGCAGAATCCCAGCGCATGTGCAAGAAACTGAACGTAACGTTTTAATAATACATAATATGTATATTATTATTATTATTATTATTATTATTATTATTATTATTATTACAGCACTGAAATACAGCACTAGTTATACTGTTTCAGTAATTTAGAATTTTCTTCAATTAATAGAACTGTATAGATATTATGTTTTAGCTGATAGTTGTGAGGATATCGCATACATCTTCGTGAACAATCGTGGTGGAATCTACATCGTGTTTTTTTATTATTTCGTGTAGCAAGGAAAATGATACATGAATAATAACAATCTTTCTTGAAACAGCCATTGTGTTACAAAATATACTATACATGAGATATTTAAATTACAATCAGCATATTCAGAGCTGCACATCAGATAAGGATATCCACTTAACAGCTTCTGCGGTGGATCTCTGGATCCTCTCCTGCACAACTCGTGCAACCTATCACCATATAATAGGTAGTTTGTGGCGTATTCCCTAACTCACAGTCGAGATGTCTAGCTTTATTCCGCTTATGAACCCTGAAATGTGACCTTCCGTGATTTGTCGATATCCGTATAAGTAATATTGAATGATTCCTAGCTTCAAGTTGCTTGAAATGATTGCCCGGTACAAGAAGTGTTGTTCCAGAACGTCGTGAGGTACTTTTCTGCTCATAAAATCTTCCCTGAGATACGTATATACCAGTGGCGGCTCTTGATCAAATTTTCAGGGGTTTCACAACAAAGTTTGTATTCATGTCTGAAATATACTAAAGTAGAATGCAAATAAGTGCAAAATCACTTACTTAAATCATTTCACTAACAATTGTTTGTACGGTTTTCCCAAGACTAATCTGTTAGTGTACAAGAAAAATAAAAGTACGACTGCCGGACTGAGTCGCTCAGGCTTTGGCTCAGGTTCTGGCTTTCTGATCACGTGATTATGGAAACCTTTCCGGAATTAGCTACTAGCGAAATCTTCCGGCCATGGAATGCAATAATATCTTCTGGGAGCTGTGACCAACAGTAACAGGTTAGGTAGCGAACCCTTGTGGTCAACTATAATACTATCTCTACTTTGAGGGTGGTTGTAGACGGAAAGGCACATTCCTTACGGTGCTCCTCGCTTATGGATATATGTTTGTGCATAAACCATGACGTACCGAGCTCGATAGCTGCAGTCGCTTAAGTGCGGCCAGTATCCAGTAATCGGGAGATAGTGGGTTCGAGCCCCACTGTCGGCAGCCCTGAAGATGGTTTTCCGTGGTTTCCCATTTTCACACCAGGCAAATGCCGGGGCTGTACCTTAATTAAGGCCACGGCCACTTCCTTCCACTTCCTAGGCCTTTCCTACCCCATCGTCGCCAAAAGACCTATCTGTGTCGGTGCGACGTAAAAGAAATAGAAAAAACCATGACGTCATCTCCATGCGCTTGCGTATAGTCTTAAGGTTCATAGCAAAATCTCCAGTGTATGAAGGAGGACAACAAAAATCTTATGAGGAATGTAAATAAAAAAGGTCGGCATTGTCAGTCGAATCGAACAACTGACAGTGTAACGCAGCTTCGATATAAGTCGAATGCTTTCGATCGATTGACGCAATCAGGTCGAAAAGGGAAACAATTTTGAATTACTGGTATCCATGGATGCGTGAATATGCATTACAACTGGGTGTTCACGTGCTCATGTGCTCCTGAGAGCCCACCGCCACTGGTATACACATTTCCATTTATTAGGAACAACCTCCTGTATTTCGATGCTGCCAATAAAAACAAGGTAAATCATATCAATCTATATCTATATCTATACAGTTCTATTAATTAAAGAAAATTCTAAATTATTGAAACAGTATAATTAGTGCTGTATTTCAGTGCTGTAGAGGTGGTGACCCAGGATCCTGATTGAACCTCGAGGATGAAAGTCACAATTTCGGGGATGTGATTGATTGGAATGCGCTTCCACGTGGCGACAAAGAGACGAAGTATGGTACAATGAGCTCCGACCACTATCCCTGTTATTTCAATTTCCTGAAGGTGGCAATTTGAAGCCACCATAATGACTGGGCATGCCGCGTGTGAAATAGTATTCAATCTTCGGATACAGATCATCACTTTGAATATACCGTTTCAATTTAGATTCTGCAGTTCACGTTTGTATCAGTTTCGTTATATGCATCAACAATGTACAAGAACTCCATCTTACTAAACGGTACCACTCCCATGGTCAACTGTACGTGGATTGTTAAATTGTTGGAAAAGCAAATACACACTATATCGTAGCTCCAAATGGAAAATATACTTTATTCCGAATCTTTGTAAGGATAAAGTTAAAAAAAAAAGAATATGTACTTTTAGGAATATAGCCAGCCAGCCTGTCAGCCAGTCAGACAGCCAGACAGAAATGAAAAGGAAATGTTCCACATTATGTTTCCTCGATGTTCGGTTACGTTAGGTGGATTTAATTTTCAAGCCGAGCGAAATATTATACATCCTCCTGTTACAGTGTTCTTCACTGACTGCAGAGCATGAAGCCCGCATAAAAAGTAATTATCTTCGCCTTATGTACATAACAAAACTTATTTAAAATTAAGGGGCGTTTCACATATAGTCCACAGATGTTATAAAAAATTGATAATGTAAGAGAAAATTGAAAACGCTCTCCTAGTCTTCCTATAAACCCCGGTCTGTTCAGTGATTTTAAATGGTATTCATATCATAAACTGTTGACTCTAAATACGACGTTTGGTCGAGATCTACCCAGCCGTTTCCCAGTGATGGTGGAACAAACAAACAAACAAACAAACAAACAAACAAATAGACGAACAAAAACAGACAAAGATACTCGAAAGCTAAAATCCACTCATACGGTCTTGAGTTGACTTAATAAAGGATAAATATATCAAAATGAGGCAAGATAAATGAAACTACAGACATTTGTGCTAGTTCTTCACGCGGGAATTTGCGTTGGATTACAGTTTATCTTTAGAAATGTGGAAATGTGTGAGAAGTAACATGGCTCTATTCGCACGTTTAATACGACATGTTAAAGTGATATTTTCGTACGAAAGCGCGTGGCAGTAACATGAAGCCGAACAACGACGAGAGAGAATGATGACGATTTCAGAATTTATTGTATGGTACAGTTCCTGGTACGAAGTTGTGCGAAATTCTTCATGGTTCTCAGGTTGCAAACTGTATCTGTGATCGCTGGCGTGGAGCTCTAACATTGATGATACCTCCCTTAATATCTGTCCTAACGAAACGAGTTAAATGGCTCTTTGGTTTTTCTCGTTGCCCACCTTCACGTGATATGTACGACCCGTCGCAAGTGACTTGGACTCAATATCCAATTTATAGTAATAATCTGCGTTATTATCCGTCACAAGATAAATATGTGCATGGCATATAGGAACGGAAATAACATATTCTTAAACGTTTGTTGTATACAGTATTTTGATAGACCTAATGTTAACGAAAATGTTAGAGAATAATCGTCCTATAAATACCAAATCCATGAGATTAACATGACATCGTATGAACTCGACAACACACCCCTTTCAATGTCAGTGGTGTACCATTGTATCATTTTAATTGCCAGGTTGGAAAATATTGAAGTACTACGACGCTGAAAGCCGCGCAGAACATCTGAAGAAGTTTGCAAACCGGATGTACGAATTTCCAGTTCGCATGGAGCAATCCATGGCTGCTAGTGTGGCAAGTGCCGCCAACCCCGGTGTCACTCTAACCGGCCTCCATCAGACTTCCAGGACTTCCGTGAAATCTGTATATGTGCGAAATTAAGTGGTATGAAGAAGGAAGTAGGCTAGCTGCATAATCATCCAGATCGGCACGATATTCAGCTTGACGAGGCAGAACAATACAGCAGTAGGAACTGCCTCCTCCTTCACGGCGTAAGTGAAAACCCCGGTGAGGATGTCTATGCTGTGGTGTTAGAAACTTTGAAAAGTAAGCGGAACATTCAATTGTCTATGTATAGTACGCGAACCTTTTCTTGATACTGAGCTCCCTAGTGCTTAATCGGAACTTGGTATCAAGAAAAGGTTCGCGTACTATAGAGCATGGCACCCACAATGGAGGGCAAGGGGGCGCATGCCCCCCCCCCCAATCATACCAGATTATTTCATAAACTGAACTTACTGACTAATACCTATATTGACGTATGGCCTGGAAGCAGCAACACTTACTGGACCAACAAAGAGTCGTCTTCAGGCAACAGAAATGAAGTTTCTGCGTTCTTGACTGCAAAAAACAAAAATGGATAAAATAAGGAATGCGGATATCCGACAACAGCTGGGATTGGAAAGAAGCTTGTTGGAGACTCTAGAAGTGAAGAGATTGCAATGGTATGGTCACATGAAAAGAATGAACGCTTACAGGACTCCTCGAACATACTTTGACCACAATGTTCCTGGGAAGAGACCAAGAGGAAGACGTCGTGATGTTTGGAAAAAACAGATAATGAAGGGCCTTGAAATTAGAGATGTGAACTGGTGTCGCATATATGAGCAGCATCTATGGGTGGATAGAACAAATTGGAGGAGGCTCATACACAACCACACCCGGCTGGCTGGAGCGAAGAAATGATGATGATGATGATGATGATGATGATGATGAACGTACTGACAGTCATCTAGCATCTGTTATAACCGGAAATTTCTCTAAACAATTTAATGTTGCTGACGTTATATTGGTTTTTATATTTTAGAAAATTGTTAATGTGCCCCCTCCCCCTTGAAAAGATTCTGCGGGCGCCCATGCTATACAGCATAGATTGATGTCACAGGCTGAGTCATATGAAGAGGGCGGTGGATGAGGTGGTGTCTGCATGGAATAGACCTATTATAATTAAATTCCTCAGGTACCATGAACGAGACCGCATCTGGCGTACCAAGCGAAACACTAAGGTACTCATTACGGAATCTCTGACGTCCACGCGGTAGGAACTACTAAATAAAGCACACAGCTTCTGTGGTATGGCCCGCGTTTCGAGCCAGAATGGCCGCATTATTATTCATCTCGATTATGGAAATAAGCTACAGATTAATTCACCTTGTGAACTGAATTCACATTTCAGGTGACTGGAATTAAAAACTGCCTCTGCTAAGATTGTTTTGGGAATGAACATTAATAAAACGAAAATACTAAGCCCAGACAGTCAACCACTGAAAATGGGAAACCAATATATAGAAGCTGTAGATGAGTACATCTATCTTGGACACAAGGTAAAACTTGGAAAAGACAACCAACATGCAGAAATTCCTCGCAGAATAGGTACGAGTTGGATAGCATTCCGAAAACTAAGATTCATCATGACCAACAAGGATGTTGCAGTTAACCTGAAGACCAAGGTTTATAATACATGCGTGCTGCCAGTTACTACTTACGGTCTGGAAACGATGACTCTGACGAAGGAAAGTGCTCGCAAGCTTCAGCGAACACAACCAGCCATGGAGCGACAGATGCCAGGGATCAGCCATAGGGATAAAATCCGTTCAGAGGACATCAGGAGAAGAACGAATGTAACAGACATCCTAGAGAGAGTAGCAAGTCTAAAATAGCTATGGGTAGGACACATAGCTCGACAAGACTACAACAGGTGGACCTCTAGGATTGTTCACTGGAGACCATGGGGACACAAGAGAGGCATTGGAAGACCCCAGAAGAGATGGCTCGATGACATAAAGCTATTGGCTGAAACACGCTGGTTCCAAGTGGCTCAAGACCCAAGACGTTGGAAGCATATGGAAGAGGCCTATATCCAGCAGTGGACTGAAATAGGCTAGAAAAGAAGAAGATGAAGAAAAAGAAGAAGGTGGATTATCGGAGTGAAGAAACCGTTGCTATGAGTCTTCACAGTATTATTGCTTTTATTAGGCTGTTTATGTGTGTATGTGATGTGTGTGTGTGTTAACCCATCGGCGGTCCACTTCATCAGGATATCCAGGTAAGATTGTAACCTGTAAGTAGAAGTATGCCCGTTAGCCTGCTAATTACGCGACCACCCTATGATAATAACCGTAGTTCCAACAATAGTACTCCATCACAGCTCTTTGATGCCGGTAGCTTTCTGAAACAAGAACGGTCACTGCATCCTCACGCTCTACAGTGTTGCCATTTGAACAGTGTAAACTTATTCGCACACTAGGACGAAATAAAGGGTATATTTTCGACCATGTATCAGTGAAGGTTGGTTGACTCCCTCATTTCCAAATAGTATGGTTCACCTTGATGACTATAATCTCCATCGTCATGACCGCAATGACCTCAAAAGCAGTGTCATTTGCACCTCATCGACTGGTGAGATGCCAAAGGCAGAATTCATGTTCTTACTGCCTAATAGTCCTACTTTTAAAACCTTCCCTTCAATCAAATTCATTTTTAACTAAAGGAAAAGCAGCCTCGTAATCACTAATACCAACTATTACTTCGGTTTCCCTATAGAGCTCGTCTGGTTTTACCAGGACCACGTCCAGAATATTCTTCCCTCTAAGTAGTTCCATCACTTTCTGAATCAGCTCTCCTTGCCATATTTAACTTATTTGCCATTTGTTGGTCATGCTTCCTATCGTTTGCATTACCTTCCCAATTGACATTTGGTAAATTGAGATTACCCGCTACAATCACTGCCCTTCCAATATCGTTTCCCACATTGCTGATTACCTTATGAAATAATTATGAATCAGCGTCAGCGCTACTCTTTCCCGGTCTGTGGACTCCAAAGACATCCTTAGAGATGATCCTTACACCTAGAATCTCATGTTATTCATCTTTAACTTTTTCGTTGTTTTATTCTTTCAGATATCATAATTAGAAAAATGGTTACATCCCTGCCTTTCTCTCTTCAGATTACTTTTTTAAACGAGACAGTTATCACACAGTACTGCACTTTGAGACAATAACAACCAATTAAAAATAATAATATTTATTCTTACTCAAATGACAACATTTTTTAGAGAAATTATTGTAGTCAACCTCTCATTTTTAAGCATTTAAGGACACTTATATTATCCGTCCCCCGTAGTAGTAATCCACCAGCTGTAAAAATAACATAACCGGATTTCAGTTAGGAACTGTAGTGTAGGCACGGTATGTTAGATGGTATCTTGCCTGATATAGGCCTATTCGTGAGTACGGATGCCCTCTTGCTCCTTCAGCATTCAGCCATTTAGTTTTCATTTCTATTAAAGCATAGTAGGTTAAAAAGATACTAATAATAATCTGCCAACGTATTTACATTTGTTGGTAATATTTTAGTAGTAGTTGCGAATTTCATACTTTAATTGTAATTTCCATCTCTGTTTGTGCTTAGTAATAACCTATTGTAATTAGGATACGTCTGAACGCATTATAAAATTATTGTAGTGTATTGTAGTATCGTATTAGAAATTAGTATGATTCTATTACTGTGAAATATTTGTATAGTATAGTATGTTTAGTGTCTGTAGTAACTCTCTTACAAGAATTCTGTCATCGTAATTAGGGTAGAGTTAACTGCAGTTTACAATTGTCTAATTCTTGTGTAGGTATTCATTTCGGTTTTCAGTAATTATAAGCAGATTAAATCCTGTTAGGGTGTTGTAGGATAAAAATTTGTACAACTAAGTAGTATAAGAGTAATAGCCTTTGTTAATTACCTTATTGTCGTGCGATTTTTGTGTACTATCCTATACAATATTTCATTCCTTTCATTTTTATTTCGCACAGAATAAGTCGTTATACTTTTCCTTTTCTTTTCATTATTCCTTAAAGAATGGCTAAGGAGTGTAGGTGTATTAACTGTGGGTGTGGCCAAGTTTTAAGGAGTATGAGGGAGGAGTTGGGGAGTTAGACGGAGATTATTGGTATTCTCTCGGAAGAGGCCTTAAGGAGTATGAGGGAGGAGTTGGGGAGTTAGGCGGAAATTATTGGTATTCTCTCAGAAGACAGGAAGGAAAGTAGGCCTCCCTAAAACAATATACAGGATACAGTAGGTGCAAAATTTGGGAAGGAAAGGGGGAATTGTAGAAGACAGATGGTCTAATGTTTTAAGCGGAAGGAGGTTGCAGGCTAAGGGTTCTATTCAGGATCAGAATTCAGGACAGGTGTCTGTGAGAAATCGGTACGGGTCACTGCAGGTAGAACAACAGAGGGAAAATGAGAAGCAGAGAACTGTTGCTGAGAAGTGTGTATGTGGGAGGAAATGGAAATGTAGAACAGAGGATAGGGAAAGAGAGGTTGAACAGGTTCATGGGCGGGAGAAATGGGATGAGGTATTAGCTTCTGCAGCAAGTAAGGAAAGAGATTGCTGACGAGGAGTGGAGGGGACCAAATGAGTTGGGTAGGTTTGAGGCTCTGGTCATTTGATATTCCATTGTTAGACATGTGCGGAAAGTATTGGAGGAAAGGGAAGCAGGGTAGAGTGTTCTTCGGGAATTAGGTGAAGGTAGATGTTGAAGGACGTAAAAGAAAAGGAGGAAGGAAAGGAGAAGGTGGTAGTGTTTCACTTTGGTACCAACAACGTAAGGTAAGACGGTATAAGTACCAACATAGTAGTGCACTTGTGGGATCTGGTAAATGCAGCACGGATGAAGTTTAAGGAAGCGGAGATTGTTATCAGTGGAATACTGTGTAGGAGGGATACTGGCTGGAAGGTGATTGAGGATTTAAATGCGGCTATGGAGTGGGTATGTGGGAATTATGGAGTGAGATTTCTGGGTCCTAGTGGGTGGGCAGAAGGTAGGTATCTGCACTCAGATGGCCTTCACTTACACCGCAGTGGTACGTAGAAGTTAGGAAATTAAATTTGTTTAGATGGGTTATAGGGAGGCACCATCAGGGTAATAGTCAAGTAGGGACGACATAAAAATGTTAGTGTTCTACTGTAGAAGTATTGTAAGGAAAGAAGTAGAGTTAAGTAATTTAATAGATATATACTTACCAGATATTGTAATAGGAGTTGAATCATGGCTGAGAAAAGATATAATGGATGCAGAAATATTCTCAAGGATCTGAAGTGTGTATCGTAAAGTCAGGCTAGGAGTGGAATGAGGAGGAATATTTGTTCTGGGGAAAGAAGAATTTGTAAGCTACAAAAAGGATAAAGATCACAAACATGAAATTTTGCGTGTAAGGCTCTTCTCTAAAGATAATAGGCAACTTGTTGTCTTTGGAGTGTACAGGCCGGCAAACAGTAGCACTGACGCTGATTCAGAATTATTTGATAAGATATTCAGCTATGTGGGAAACGATATGGAAGGGAACGTGATTGTAGCAGGTGATCTCAATTTACCAAATGTCAATTGGGAAGGTAATGCAAACGATAGGAAGCATGACCAACAAATGGCAAATAAGTTAAATATGGGAAGGGCAGCTGATTCAGAAAAAATATGAAACCAAATAGAGGGAAGAATATTTTGGATATAGTGCTAGTAAAACCAGATGAGCTGTATAGAGAAACCGAAGTAATAGATTGTGTTAGTTATCACGAAACTGTTTTTGCCACAGTTAGAAATAAATGTGATAGAAGGGAAGGTATTGGAAATAGAACTATTAGGCAGTAACGCATGGCTGATAAAACAGGCATGGGGGAGTTTTTAAGAAAAAATATGATCGGTGAAAAACGGTAAATAAAAATGTAAACAGACTCTAGGATGGGGTTAAAGCAAATTGTTGAGGAATGTGAAACATGGTTGTACCTTTAAAGGTTGTTGGGAATGGTAAGGACCCACTATAGTCTATTATAACAGAGAAATAAGGAGTCTAAGAAGGAGGTGCATGTTGGAAAGAAATAGAGTTAGAAGTAGCTGTGGAAGTAAGGAAAACTGAAGGAACTTACTAGGAAATTGAATCTAGCAAAGATGTCAGCTAAGGATAGCATGATGGCAAGCATATTCGGCGGTCATACAAATTTCATTGAAAAATGGAAAGATATGTAGAGGTACTTTAAGGCATAAATAGGTCCCATGAAAGACATTCCAGGGATCATTAATGATCAAGGGAAGTGTGTATGCGAGGATCTTCAAAAGGCAGAAGTATTGAGTCAGCAGTATATAAAGTTTGTTGGTTACATGGATAATGTCCAGAGAGAGGAGATGAATAACACTAAAGAAATATTACAACTTACATATGATAACATGTACATTTACATAATTTGAAAACTTCAATATCAGCAGTTATTGATAAGGTTTTGGGGGATACATTAATGACAGTGGGTTGGGATAGAGTACCATATCTAACGTACATATTTGATTATTGTTTGTATGCTGGAGCTATACCAAATGAATGGAGAGTTGCTATAGTAGGCCCTGTCTATAAAGAAAAGGGTGATCGACATAAAACTGAAAATTACAGCCCAGTCAGTTTGACATGCATTGCATTTAACATTTGGGATAGCATTCTTTCTGATTATATTAGAAATGTTTGCGAAATTAATAACTGGTTCGATAGAAGGCAGTTAGGGTTTAGGAAATGTTTTTCCACTGAAACTCAACTTGTAGGATTCCAGCAAGATATAACAGGTATCCTGGATTCAGGAGCTCAAATGAATTGTGTCGTGATTGACCTATCTAAGGCATTTGATAGGGTACGTCATGGGAGTATACTGGCAAAAATGAGTGCAGTTGGACTATACAGAAGGGTGACTGAATGGGTGGCTACATTTCTAGAAAATAGAACTCAGAGAATTAGAGTAATCGAATCTTTAACTGACCCTGTAATAATTAAGAGTGGAATTCCTCAATACATTATTATTGGACCTTTATGTTTTCTTATATATATCAATGTTATGAGTAAAGAAGTTGAATCAGAGATAGGGCTTTTTGCAGATGATGTATTCTGTACAGAGTAACAAATTACTAGATTGTGACCATTGTGAAGTATGTGCAAAGTGACGTCGATAATGTTGTGAGATGGACAGTAGGCAAGGGTATGAGATAAACGGGGTTAAATGTCAGGCTGTGTGTTCCAAAAATAGGAAAGACCTTTCAGTTTTAATTACTGCATTGATGGCGTGAAAGTTCCTTTAGGTAATCGTTGTGAGTACGCAGGTGTTAATGTGAGGAAAGACCTTCATTGGGGTAATTTCATAAATATGGTTATAAATAAAGGGTACAGATCACCGCAGATGATTATGAGGGTATTTAGGGATTGTAGTAAGGATTTAAAGGAGAGGGAATATACGTGTCTGGTAAGACCCCAACTAGAGTATGGTTCCAGTGTATGGGACCCTCACTAGGGTTACTTCATTCAAGAACGGGAAAAAATCCGAAGAAAAGCAGCTCGATTTGTTCTGGGTGATTTCCGACAAAAGAGTAGCATTACAAAAATGTTGCGAAGTTTGGCCTGGGAAGACTTGGGTGAAAGGAGACGAGCTGCTGGACTAAGTGGTATGTTTAGAACTATCAGTGGAGGTATGGCGTGGGACGATATCAGTACAAGAATAAGTTTGAGTGGTGTCTTTAATAGTAGGAAAGATCAAAGTATGAAGATAAAAATGGAATTTAAGTGTACAAATTGGGGAAAATGTTCGGTTATAGGAAGTGGAGTTAGGGATTGGAATAACTTACCACGGGATATGTTCAATAAATTTCGAATTTCTTTTCAACCATTTAAGAAAAAGCTGGTAAAAGAACAGATAGGGAATCTCTCATCTGGGTGACTGCCCTAAATGCAGATCAGTAGTGACTGAGCTTGCCAAACGGACAAAAAATATCGTAAAAGATATATTCAGTACCAAATTTAATTAGAATGCGGATTAAATACAATAATTATGTTTATAATGTTGAGAGTGAGTACTTAGCCTCAAAGAAGCAGCAGATAAATGAGTTTAATTGATTTAATTAAGTGGGTCGAGCGTGGAAACGATAACAACTATTAGGACATTTTTCCTCCTAACTGTAACTTATCGTTCGTTGGAACGTTGATTAGATAATAAGATTCAAATTTTCCAAGAAGTGCAAAATGTCAGTTACGACACATGTGTATATCACATATCAACAATCAGTTCTCGTCTGTAAGAAATCAAAACATATCCTCGAAAACGTTACATGTGAGTGTTGATAAAGGTAGAAGTGCTCTCAAGATTATCTTAGAAATTTTATATTCACATCCAGTCAATACGGGCAGCTAGAGCAGAAACGATAATGGGGAGCCTAATGATAGCCGCTGACTTGTTTGTATTATGGCTATTGCTGGCATATCCTGTTGGTGAGTATGAAGATTTGTTTCTTGTTTCTTTTAACGGTTGGTAGTTCTTATGAAGAATAGAGTTTCCATACTGAAAGAGCATGTGTGTGTGTGTGTGTGTGTGTGTGTGTGTGTGTTCATTGGAGTAATCCTTGTTTGAGGTGTCTAGTATCCCTTTCAGACCGAGTACGCACAATTGTGTGGGTTCGTATTTTCGTTATCCCTGACAGTATTTGATGTTTTTTCGGCGCTACATCGGACTGCAGTGATTGTGCAGGACACGTGGCGTGTATTTCAATTGATTTTAGTATGCGCTTGACCGCCAGGGCGAAGGAAGAAGAGTTTAAAAAGCACAGTTGATCGGCGAGATGGCAGGAAGCAGTAGTGCCGAAAGTAAGTATTTATTTACTGCGTTTATATTAATCTAGAAGCTTTACTGAATACCGGAATATATTCAATGAAGTGTGTACATTGGTTAGTGAATGTAAATTTTGAAGCTACACCATCGTACGTGATACAACGAGGTTTTGAATTTTGATACGCACAATTGAGTGGGTCCTGTTTTTCGGATGTTAGTTTTTATTTTGTAAAATAAACTATTAATATGTGTATTGAGGAGCATTTTAGTCAGTTCTTGACGTACAAACAAAAATTCACACCTCCAGTTTTCTTTCCGGTCTGAAAGGGGTATAAAAACTCGCAATCTCCACTTTTTCTGGCAGATATGAGTTAAAGCATGGAGAACATTCTGCGATGTAACTGCCATCTATGACGAAATTGTTGAGTTGCGTAACTGACAAAATCCTCCTCGAATGTAATATTAAATATTGCGGTTAGTTGCAAAGTTGGCAATCTCCATCTAGCGTTGAGTTGCATGAATGGGTCCATGTTGTACAATCTCAAGGAGATTGATTGTTTCAAATTTAATGTTGTCAAGGATTTTGTTCCGACAAAAGCTAAAACAAATCCACTGAACAATAATCTAGTGCGATGAGAGCCTCATTATCGAAGTGACATGTTGTTGTTTGAGTCATCAGCCCATTGACTGGTTTGATGCAGATCTCCATGCTCGCCTGTCCTGTGCTAACCTTTCCATTTCTACATAACTGCTCTTACCTGCTTGTCATATTAATTCAGTACCTTGGTCTACCTCTACCGTTCTTACCACCTACACTTCCCTCAAAAACCAACTGCACAAATCCTGGGTGTCTTAAGGTGTGTCCTATCATTCTATCCCTTCTTCTGCTCAAATTTAGCCAAATTGGATCTCCTCTCACCAATTCAATTCAGTACCTCTTAATTTTTGATTCCATTTATCCATCTCACTTCAGTATTATTCTGTAACACCACATTTCAAGAGCTTCTATTCTCTTTCTTTCTGAGCTAGTTTTCGTCCATGTTTCACTTTCATACAATGCCATTCTCCAGATAAAAGTCTTCTAACACATCTTTCTGATTCTTTTCTTAAGAAAGGCCTTCTTTGCTTGTTCTAGGCTGCATTTTACGTCCTCTGTACTTCTGACATCGTTATTATTTTACTACTTAAGTAAAAATATTCATCTACTTCCTTTAGCACCTCATTTCCTAATCTAATATTTCCGGCATCACCTGTCTTCGTTCAACCGCACTCCAGCCATACCATTCAGTAATTTCTCCTGATCTTCTTTTAGTCACAGATAAAATAAGATTATCATCAGCAAATCTCAGGGTTTTGATTTCTTCTCCTTGGATCGTGATGCCCTTCTCAAATTCCTCTTTGATTTCCTTTACTGTCAGTTCTATATAAACATTGAAAAGGAGGGGGTGGTGGTCAAATTGAAACCTTGCCTCAGTCCTTTATGTATTACTGCTTCTTTTTTTTCAAATCCTTCGATTCTTATCATATCAGTCTTATTTTTGTACAGAATGTAGATAATTCTTCGTTCTCGATCTGACATAGGCGTAATTAAAAATAATTGTGAAACTGGCAAAAATATGAGAATGATTTAGCCCGCTGTAAATGAAAGACGTGTTAACGCGAATTCTTCGAATTTGCGAGGCGTTAAATTGTTGAATAAACATTACGGCAATCAGTGCAAAACGTTTGGCATCCTTATATGTCACCCAAATTTGCTGGAAACAATGGGGAATGATGTCCCACTAACTACTCTTACGGTTTTCGGAATTTTGTCCCGCAGGAGTTCTTTTACGTGCCAGTAAATCTACCCACACGAGGCTGACGTATTTGAGCACCTTCATGTACCACTTGACTGAGCCAGGATCGAACCAACCAAGTTGGGGTCAGAAGGCCAGCGCACAACCGTCTGAGCCACTCAGCCCGGCAAGGAATTCGTTGAAAGAGAGGAAGGTTCCATTGAAACAGATGATTTGATGGTTTAGATGTTCTATTTCTGTGGTTTAACAGTAAATATAAGCTGAACTCCTTTTTGATAATGATTTTCTGTTAACTCACTTGCAATTATGGCAAGCTCCTAAGAATTTTGGATGCAGAAGTCAGAACGACAGTGATCAAAATACATAGTAGACATTAGGTTACGTTGAATTTTAAAATGCTTAGGCGTAGAAGGATTATTTCTCTAAAAGTATCAAGTGTTTATCTCCTCTAGTTACAGAGTTCTAATAAATCAGTTTCTCATGTAAATTTGGGTTGATTGGACAATGCCATTTTGCTTCTAATACCAAATACCATTCACTGATCACGAAATTCCCAGATCCAAAAAATCTATAAAGCTGAAATTAGGAACACAGTTTCATCTTTTGACCTATAGGTGCACTAGAAAGGGGTTTTTCAAAATTCAGCTTCTACCCTAGATTTAGGCTCTTTTCCATTGAATTTTTTGTACAAGAACGAGATAAAGCTCATTTTAAGTCTTACAACGCGTGGAAAAAATCTCGGTCAGTACACCGAAATTTACGTCTTCTCTAAAACTATCCCCTTTCGATTTATTGGCACCACACTGCTAACGCTGTGTGTTGAAGTGCTGGGGGGTATATTTTTACAGACACACGAACGATACGATCAGGAGCGTCCGGTTTCCTTTGGAATAGACTGCGTAGGACATGAAAAAAGTTCCAGGAAGATGATATTAGTCTGTGAGTGAAGGTTACTGCGCTCACTGCCAGTTGTCTTATTTGCAGCAATACGATCAGACGTGCTTCTGCGTGCTGTTGTCTCATTTACGGCTACATTATCAGACGTGCTTCTATGTTATATTCAGAGAGCCTTACACTGTTCATTAAACTAACTTTTATTTGACATACATGTTTTCTTTCTAATATATCAATCTTCTATTCTTAGTATTTTTCACCTTTCCAGACTCATTTTAGTCACACTATTTTTACTTTCTTACATATTGCTTAACGGCCGTAGCCGTGTTGAAACACCGGATCCCGTGAGATCTCCGAAGTTAAGCAACACTGGGCGTGGTCAGGAGTTGGATGGGTTGCCACGCGCTGTTGGTGGGGGGTAAGGGAATGGAGGAGCGGAAAGGAACTGGCCACCCTACCGCATGTAAACTCCGGCTCAGGAACACCTCTGCGGAGGTTCGGACCTGCCTTCGGGCAGAATAACCCTTACCTACATTTTGCTTTACGTCGCACCAACACCGATGTGACTTATGGCGATTATGGAATGAGAAATGTCACGGTGGGAAGCGATCTTGGCCTTAATTAAGGTACAGCCCCAGCATTTTCCTGGTGTGAAAATGGGAAACGACGGAAAACCATCTTCAGTGCTGCCGACAGTGGAGTTCGAACCCACTGTCTCCCGGATGAAAGCTGATAACTACGTGGCTCAAAGGCACAGGTAGTTGTTCGTTCACAACGCTAGAGTCTCCTAGAGATCCTTAACATAGGAGTTCTTGCTTCTGTGTTCTGTAGTTCCTGTTATGCATAGTTGAGTCTACTTCCCCTTCCATATAAATCTTATATACTTAGAAACGCACAGACAAGCTTCTGCGTGCGGCCGTCTCATTTATTACAGCAGTACTATCAGATGTGCATCTACATATCCTATCATACAGCTTCATACTGCTCCATACAGTTCACTGAAGTCACACATAATTTTCTTACCTTCTCTTCTTTTATTCTTAATACTTCCACATTTTTAGACTAATTTTGGTCACAATGCTATAGTTGTTCTACCCGATTTTTCTTTCTGTTTACCTACGGCTTTGTTATACTCTAGTTCCTGTTTCTCACAGCTGACTATTTTCTTTTTTCATAACAGGTTTCGTTAGCCATGGAGCTCACTGCTGTTTTTGTTTGTTTGTTTGTTTTAAGTCGCTCAGACACAGATAGGTCTTTGGCGACGATGGGATAGGCCTAGGAAGTGGAAGGAAGCGGTCGTGCCCTTAATTAAGGTACAGTCCCGGCATTTGCCTGGTGTGAAAATAGGAAACCACGGAAAACAATCTTCGGGGCTGCCGGCAGTGGGGCTCGTACTCACTATCTCCCGATTACTGGATACTGGCCGCACTTAAGCGACTGCAGCTATCGAGCTCGGTGAGCTCATTGTTATTGGTAGCGCTTATTCACCTCTGTCTGATAATAGATAACCAGGATAGACTGCGAAATGTAGACCGCATAGCTTTGTAAAATTTTCAGCACGACGTTGTGTAGGCATTCTTGTTCGTAACATACGTTCTTTAACAGCTTGCCGTGCTTCTGTGATTATTTGGCGAAGATGACCAGCATTTTCAGGCTCCTATCAATGCATCCGTGAAGTGACCCCACAGGAAGAAGTCAAATGGCGTAAGATCGGATTACTTGGGGAACTAGGAAACGGGCCCTCCACTTACTATCCATTTATTAGGACACTAGCAAATGTGCCCGTGCTTCGCTACGGTATTTTACATTTTTACGGATATCGAAGTAAATTACTGTACACGCAGTGAATGCGATTTTTTAATATCGCATGTCTCTTAGTGTTATGCATGAAACAGCATGAAGAGGTCGCTATACGTTATTTCCAATGTAAAGTACGAATTTCGGAATTGTGATGATAACTGCAGGCTCACATGCCTACTCTCATTCAAAATCGAGTTGGGAAGTTTTAATTAAAATTGAAGGCCCCTTTGTCTACTGTGCGCTGACAGTTGATTTGAGGAGCTTGCGTTACAATGGCAGGCATCTTTACCTACTTCCATACACAATCGGGTAGGGGAAGTTTGAAGAAAATTTCAGGTTCCCTTGCCCTCTGCGAGTTAAATCAAGAAGGTAAATATTCATTACAATGTTAGTTACACAGGAGTTGGAGAAGGACCCTATTCCTACTGCCAGTCAAAGTTGATGTGTGGAGTATTGTTTACAATAGCAGACGCCCTCCTGCTGACAATCACTATCTATTTGTAAACTATCAATTATAATGGAAAACACACCCTTTCTAGATCACTACAAATCGACTTCAATGAATATGCATACAGTAGTTCGACATACGAAAGTATAACTTATGCATGTTTATAATATTGCAAACTTTCATTTACATATTAACTGTTCCTAAATGGTACGTTATATCTATAAGACGTCTATAAGACGACTATTTTAGCGCCTTTTTTTTTTGGTTAGGTTGAGTTAGAAACTTTGATTAGGGAGAAATTTTTTAAGGGGGCACACACCGCATTACTTTTCGTATACTTGTGTTACAGATAGAAACTGAATTTCGAGCACATATGGCTACTGGTAGGGCCAATGTTCGTGCCGAAATGGATGATTCTGTCTCTCCTATAAGTGAGTCAAACTAATAATTATACGTGTAAAACCTGTAAAATTTACGTACAATCGAGAAATGCTGCTCTGTCTAACGTACAAGGGGTGGGGATACGATAAAATGTCACAAAACCAATATTTCAGATATCTTCATGCTGAGTTCGATTGTGATATCCGTTTTGTGATGCAGCTTACCGTTTAGCAACGAAATAAATCGGAACGAAGGTCTGCACCTTCATTATAATTGCCCCCTTATTTAGATATTTTCTGAGGGAAAATCGAAAATTTTAAACATATTGGAAAATTTGCGTCGGTTACAGGCCAAATTCCAATTTTCTAGATCGCCTGGCAGATTGTGCCGCCATGTTGCTTTTAGGGAGAGGGGTAAAAATGAGGACTTCCAGGAAACGAAAGCAAAAATATATGCAGATGGTCATTATTTCACTTGAAACGAATAACTGTTCGAAAAGTTCGCCAAAGTAGTCGATGTACAGAAACACGATCAATAAGATACAGATAAGTGTTACAATAAAAATACTTCAAATCCTATTTCACTTCTTTTCAAGCCCCCTTAAGTGGATTTTCTGGAAACAAGTACGTGTTTCTTTATTTTTAATGAACATTCCATATACCTATTTTCACTTAATTTTTGGAGATATCAGTTAATAAAAATAATTCAACCCCATTTTCAGTTCTTTTTACGCCCCTTAAGTGGTTTATCCGGAAACAGAAAGTAGATGTTTATTTATTTTTTAAAGATATTAATAATGCCAATTTCCACGTCGGTAACATGTTAAGTTTTGGAGATATACTGTAGATATGCTCATTTAAAAAAATCACCCCGTTTTTCACTTCCTCTTTGGATTATCCGAAAACAAATTATACTTTAATTTTACAGGAGATTCGAAATACCAATTTTCACGTCTGTAGAATGTTACATTTTTTAGATACACTCTTGATATACTCATTTTAAAAATTCACACTATTTTCACTCCTCTTCACCCACCGTTATGTTGATTTTCCGGAAACAAAAAAATACCGTACCTGTTTCTTTATTTTTAAAGGAGATTTCAAGTACTAATTTTCATGTCTGTAACGTCTTTCTTTTTTGAGATATAATATTCTCATAAAAGGTATTCAACCCCGTTTACACCATTTTCCACCTCCATACGGCATTTTCCGAAAACAAAAAATACGTGTTTCTTTATTTTTAAAGTAAATTCCAAATACCAACTTTTACGACTGTAAACTGTTAAGTATTTGGGATATAGATGTACTCATTTAAACAGTTCAACACCTTTTCACCCCGTTAGCGAAGGAATATCGAAAAATCCTCCCTTAGTGAGCATCTACACTGTAATATAAGTGTATCCCCAAAATTTCATATATTTATGTCGAGTAGTTATGGCTGGGCGTTGATTACTGTTAGTCTGAGTTAGCCTTTTATATATAAAGATGAAGCATGAAGATGGTTTTGAACCACTACTGATCCAGCGTGGATCCATCTTCTCTTTAAACTACGTAGTGGCACGCTCTGCAGCAATTGTGGGAGTTAATTTTGACAAAAAATGGCGTTAATGTGCATCCGTCAGGTGGAGGTTGAAGAAAAATATGGCGAATAGGTAGTCGTCCAATATTCGATACCGTGCATTTACTCCCCTCTGTACTTTGAAATGCACCCTGTGTTAAATGGTGACTCTCTGGGTTCCAATAGTGCATATTGTATCGACACACAGTTCCATTGTTGTGAAAGAATCTGAAAACAGGACTCTTGACAGGACGACTCCATCATTGGTCAAACGGGTAATATCCATTGAGGAAATTTTACTGGAACATCGAAACCACGTCCGTGGACTGGAGCTGCTGGATGTAACTGCAGATGGTACGGGTGAAACGTATTATTATTAAATATTAGCATAAAAGACGACTGGCTGATGTTGGTCTGTCGTGTAAGTGGCCATATACTAACATGAGATTTATCCCGGAGAACGTCCAAACAAGTCTCCCCATTTGGACCAGACGTTATTATAGGTGCATCCTAAAAGGAGAAACCCTTTCAAGTGTCCCAGACGACAATCATCGTTCAAGTTTTCGGAACACGTTAGTAGTACGAAGTCTGCTGTCAGGAAACTACTCGTGATACGGCCGTTGCAACTCGAAGGAGTCCCGCATTGCGTTTCCATAAATTAGCAACATAACAACGTATTGGCATTTATCGTAAGTGAATCAGTAAGTGCTGTGATGTGACCTGGTAGGTATGAATAAATCCCGTTAAATATACGTCAAGTCCTGCTGTTCAAAAACGTCTGTCATGCTAGATTCCAAAAACTATACCATCGATACTCACTGATTATTGTGGTGTTCTTCTAGTTGACATGACGAGGGAACAAACACTTAAAAGAGCACAGAATTCCTGCCTGCGATTTATTTACAATATTGGGTATGATGTTCATATCACCATATGCACTAAAAATGGCTTAAGTCTGATAAACGTCGACAGCTACTCATTTTAAGGATGGTGTTTAGAGTGTAAAATCAGCCGTTGATATATTTCTTCCAGATTCTTCTTTTTTATCATAATTTCATGACTTGAATATCCGTTCAAGATCCTTTCTCACTATTCCAGTGCACCGCACAAATAAAATTAATAGATTTGTGATGACTATGGATTTCCCTGCCAGCTCACGTCAGAGAAACTAGCTCTGTATCAAGAGTTAATGTCGCTGAGGATACTAACTACTGAGAGAAACGGACTGCATCAAGTATGAATGTGTGCGTGCCTGAGGATCAGTTAGTTTTAAGAGTTGAAATATTAATTTAGTTTTCGGGCTGACCAGCGGTCGGACACAAAGGGTCTTCATAGACCTACGTGTTCCTTATCTATCTATCTCAGCAGCGGTCGCTTGGTAGGCCAGTGCCCTTATAGACTGTTGCGCAATGGGGGATATCACTTTAGTTAGTAAATTTTTTAAATTTTTAAAAATTTATTTTTAACTATTTAAATTCATTCATTCATTCATTATCATTATAGACTGTTATGCCTTTCAGCGTTCAGTCTGCAAGCCTCTCTTAGTATTTTATTTTAGATTATCAATTAATATATGAGTAAGTGTAGGAGGGGGACTCGATGTCTAACTTCGGCACTGAAAGAAATACTAATAAGTGAGTAAATAAACAAAATAAGTTAAATACACCACGGCCTAGCGGCACATCATCGACTAAGCCACAACAAAAACGTACATGACACTAGCAAGAAGAGTGATATTAATCTATGATCCTTCTTTCTCGGAAGCTAATATCCGTGCCACGATTTTCAATCATGGTTTACGGTGTATATTTAAGATCACCTGGCATTAAGTATTAATTCGATCGTATTGCGGGTGCTTGTGTTATTTCAGAGACAAAGAAATCGCATCTTTGCACAATGGCTGTAGGATTGAGCGGGTAAATTGTGCATACTAGTACTTTCTCTTCCAGTTCCATCACTCCTTTACACTTCAAACCCAAATGCAGGATGCAGAGCTATATACAACTTAATAGAAATTGAGTGTTTGTTGGGTTTCAATAGAACTAAATGGTGGGCCAGCCACCCGGTAAAAATACACTTAATAATTAATTAAATTATAAAATAGAACAATTTACAAATTAATTACGCTGTGTGTATTTGCATACCTACATTATATTGTGACAATAATTCTTTGACACTAATTACAACCGAAGCACATTCCAATTTCAAAGAAATGATTACACAGTATAATCATTCGATTGGTATTTCATGTTCAAACCATCCCTAAGATCTTCCTTTAATCGTGCAAAACACACTTTGGATAGATGGCGAGAAAATATAATTTTCTCTTCAATATTTTGTCTTCATTCCTTTCTTTTAATTTACTCTCACGAAGAAATGTCACAATGAAGATGAGGGGATCTCTTCTTCTAACATTAACTGCAATTTATAGAGCAGCAACTCTATCACAAGGAGAATAACATCAGAATTTGTACATAAGGCACATGTTATTTCTTTTGTTTCATACAGAGGGACGCACAATCACACGAAATGACGAACAAATAATTGAAGGAAGGGAAGCTTTGCCTGGCGAATTCCCTTTCCAGGTGAGTACCAATTAGTTCATTGCCCTACGGAATGTGGATATGAAGAGATTAGCTCAGATACTAAACATTCAACGCGGTAAAAAAAGGTATTAAGTATTAACTAGCTATGTGTCGGAGCAAGAGTCTCAGTATATTGAGAATAATTCAACATAGTTAATTGAACTGAAAATCTACATATATATGAAATAAGAGTTTTGTCTGTACATTGCTCAGAATTTGAAAAGAATGGTATTTCTGTATCGGTCATGTCCACAGTATCAAGGAAATGCACTTTTTACTTTCCCGTAATGTCTGTCAGTCTGTCTGTCTGTCTGTCTGTCTGTCTGTCTGTCTGTCTGTCTGTCTGTCTGTCTGTCTGTCTGTCTGTCTGTCTGTCTGTCTGTCTGTCTGTACACACATCACTAGCAAACGGCTAAATAGAATTTAATGAAAATCGGTATGTAAAGTCGGGGAATAAGTCGCTACAATCTAAGCAATCAATAATTTTATTCACGCTGATAGAAATGGTAGTTTAGGGGAAGGCCTAAAATTTAATTTTTAAATATGTATGTTATTAGTTGTCCTATTTTAATAAACATTGGTATGAAAAGTCGGGAAAAACGTCGCTACAATCTAGGCTATAAATAATTTTATTCACGCTGAATGAAATGGTAGTTTAGGGGAAGGCCTAAAATTTAATTCTCAAATATTTATAATGTTATTGGTCGTAACGATAAATATTACATAACCAAAGTTATATAGAATTAAATTTATGTCTTATACATTTTTACCGTACCGGCTATGATAACACAGATATTCATGTGCTCTGAATTTGGGAGCTTGGATTGGCAACTGCGGACCCTCTAGCAAATCTGGCATTGCTTCTACTTTCTTATAACAGGCTTCCGCCCTCCCATAATCAACTCCTGATCTCTTCCGGCCAGAGGGTATTAGACTTGCGATGCCTATGGAATCTTTTATTTTCTCCTCATTCGTGACCCTTGCGTTTGTATGCCGATAACTTTGGTGCACTTGCATTTTCATTTCTGTTACTCCCCTTAATAAATAATAGCCACCACCACCACAAAATCTTCGTGGAAGATGGCTCCGTGAATATTACACACTGTGTACTAGAGTCTTGAAGTGAAAAGGCGGAGAAGGTGTTGCGTCGTACATCTCAACTACTGTTCTAGATATATAAACGGGGCGTTTCACAACGTCTACTGAAAATTAAAGGACGACAATGTTTTAAATTATTTTAGAATGTCAATAGCTTCACTCGATAAGCTGGTGGTCAAATTCCAAGGAACGATTCAAGATCTGAATATATTCTATTCAATATATTTATTTATCACCTGCAGGATGTCCCAATTACAGATAATATATTAGAAAATTAAGTAATACACATATTTATAAAAACATACAAATATACATCTTCACATGTTTTTTTTACAGACAATTCACATAAAAATTCACATAATGTACACAATTTACACGTTCCACCCCTGAGAAGAACTTTCCGAACTGCAGTGGAAGGGTGGTGAAAAATGACGAGTGACACTTCTAGCTGATTTATGCGCCTAGGTGCTTGCATGAACCAAGAATTTTCGTGTGCGACTACCCTGCGTTTCGGCAGGTGCAATGTGCAATTCTGCCTTGTCGCCTGCTTGGAGCATGAGGAGGAATCAGCTCCAGTATAGCCTGACAGTTCATTTTAATCTTCAAGCATTTGGCTGCTAACAATGCGTTCAGATATTTTCGGCGCGATGCCGGAGTATACATGTCAAGAATGTTTACAAATTCTTCATACATGCTTGCCCAGGAATCCCAAACTAATACACTTCGTGAACCTTATCTGAACTCTCTCGAGATAGTGTATGTGGCCTTTCTGATACGGGAGCCACACCTCACAACCAAACTCGACAGAGGGGTGTTTGGCATTTTCTGCACGACAAATGTTGGCGACTACTCTCAGTTTAATCTGTAAAGAAGTATATTAAATAGGTACAGGCAGGTAAAGCTCAAAATACATTTTATTAACTTTTTCTAAGCCATGCCCGAGTTAACTCGGATGTAAATATGATTGCCATTGTAACATGAAAATGGAAACAATTATATATTTGGGCATGTCTGCTTATGTATTGGAATGTTATCTCTCATTATCACCCATTGTTTGGAACGCTCCTCTATTTGTGCAGTCTACAGTGCAAATGTATTTTAAAACTGTTATCTGCAATTATGACGTCATTGCTGGATCCTCCCCTATTCGCTCAATATGTGGACCAATTAGCTGGGTGCATGCGCATCACGGACTTCTGCTCGGTGCGCACCGGTCGCGTCGAGGAGAGAGCTCGACTTCTCTGGTGGCTGTAGTGCAAGATGGCTGTGTCAGCGCGTGTACTTTGGAAGACATTTTGGTGTGGTTGGAGAGTCTTGAAAATGGAGTTAGACACTCCAGGCTAGGTAGTGGAGAATTAAGGCTATGCCCTTGTGGCTCCAACTAAATACAGTAGAAACAATACGCGACACTGAGCGAGATATCGAGGGACAGCTATTGGAGCTCACTCTAGCGGATAGACCTGAACGGTAGTGATTCTGTCATAAGAGCACATGTATTTTTGTGTGAAGTTTTTGGTGTTATTTATGCGTTTTCAGTGAGTTGGCATAATTAAATAGTAGCGTGTGCCATTCCGTGATATATCCTCTCAACATGAGGGGAAAGGTATGTTCTGTGTTTGGCTGCAGTAATTACGAAGTAGAGAAAAATGCGCGGTCGTTCTTCAGGTTCCCTCGTGACAAGAACATGTAAGTAATACTGTGTTTGCATATATATTCTTCCAGTGACAGAGATGTTTATAGTACTTCATTATCTTCTGACCTGCTCGACCCATGTTTTAACGGGCTTAAAATATTGTATAGTGCAGCAGTTAACCTTCAATACCGATGTGTTGTTGTAGGTGTGATCTGTGGGTTTTGAAATGTCACAGAAGCGATTTGGATAAAGTGTACAAGAAAGGAGGGACGTTACGCTTGTACATGAATTGTAAGATCTGTTCAGATCATTTCCAGGCCAGCGACTTTAAAAATCCTCGACTATACAGCCAAGGGCATGTTACATTTTTACTCTAATTGTACGTAAATATTCCTCAAAGCATCACTATCGACAACATTTTCAAACTTTTCTTTCTTTTATCCCTCTTCTCAGATTAAAGCCGGGATTTTATAGATTTTCTTTCTGTTAGTAGGCTTCATGTTAATAGGAAAATTGTCCAGTTATTAAATGTTAATTCATTGCATCATATGTGTAAGAAATGTGCCGATATTTTTATTGACAAATGTCTTAATGTGATGATACAATGTTTTTAAATGAGGAAAAAAGACAAATCCAACCATAAGATTTCAGGCAGGTATGCTAAAGCTAAAAAAGTAATGCATAAATGAAAGATCAAGCCATTTCACAGCAGTCCATTTCACACCTTGTTTATATGTCTAATTTCAGTCTTTGAATAATAACCTTTTAAATAATTCTTCATTCATTTATCCAGAATTGCTTTAGCAACTTCGAAGTTAATATCTCAATACCACTTTCTTTCTAGACGTAATTTATTTATCCATTTCCGTATATACATTTCCATTGATATTTGAATTTAGCGCGATTTGTTCAGGTCAAGTCACTAGGAGCGCTACCGTCGAATTATCTCCCATTTTAGCAAGGCGAAATCCGTAAGTGTCGTGTATTGTCTCTGCTGTATTTGCTCCAACCTACCTTTAAACTTATTATATGAGAAATGTCGTGTGAGTGTTTACCGTTACCGGCATGGTTAGCTTATAAATGTGCTGTAAGTTGTGAAATTGGATATTCTACCACAAAGATGTAAGTACGGTGAAATCTTAATATTTTTGAGAGCTCGTCTAAGGCCGTGGATTATGTGAAGTAAAAAGACTATCGCGAATCTCGCTTACATATTAATTTACCTTTTCGGCGAACGTTTGCTTACGTAACTGTACTGTGTTCACTTCTGCAAATGAAATTTTCTTAAAAAAGACCAATTCATCATCAAGATTCATTTTTAAATATGTAACTACCTTTTAAAAGTTTTGATTATGGGCTAAAATTTCAAGATCTATAATGAAATTGTGAGGCAATATGGAGTCGCTAGTTATGCGTGTATGAGGTTGTGTATTCTATTTGTTTAAATTTATTAACTTATCGTTCGTGCTGAATTTTCAACTCATTCTTTGGAGTTATTATTATTGTTATTATTATTAAATTTTGGCCTGTGTATTCCTTTCTAATTTTCTTCGTTCTTGTATTTGCTTTCTAACTGTGCTATTATTGTGTCTGTTGCCCTTGGTTAAGTTATGGGATCGTTATTTGCGTTTTTCTGGGGTCTAAATAATGTGATACCTCATGCACGCATCTGGCCCTGTCCAAAGCTTCCTCTATTCAAACTTAACAAAGCTTTCGGCGAACCGTTTAATGAAATGTAAATGTTATTTCGTACTGTCATCCACGACCATAATGATAATTATTATTTTTTTCTATAACGTCGAACCTGTGAGGAATTGAAATTTGCTTGTCGCCTTTTAATGTTATAAATGTCATTTGGTTAACGTTCTCTTGTCCCATTCTCCCAATTGTTTGTGATCTTAGCCTTTGTAATTTGTTGCATCATATATTATCTTATCTTATTTGATCTTATATTATGTTATCTTATCTTGTGTGTACGCATTAATTTTTAGTGGCTTTAACTACTTTTAATGACTGATAGCTTGGCTTCGGTAACGACTAGCTCCAGTAGTGTGCGTCCGTGTTCTGTTATTAATTGTTAAACGTTTATATTATTTTTCCCTTGTGGTTTTTAACTTAGTTGGGAAAATTTTCTGTCATTTATTTATTGTCATTTAAACTTCATTTATTTATTCGTGTAATTTTTATTTGCTGTTGGGGCCACATTTTGTTTTTAGTGCGTGTATCCGTGTGTGTAGCTTATTACTGATGTAGGAATGTATAGCAAATTTCAATTTTAAACAGTTGCGGGCCCTTATTTCATTTATCGAGTGGGAATTAATTTTAAGTTAGATGATCAGTGGTAGGCCTCTTGATTTATGCATTTTCATTATGGTCCAAATAATTATAACTTATTAAATAGGTTGCAACATTTTCAATATTTTAAATTTTCAACATTTTAATTAAGCATTACTTATTAATTTATTAAAAGATATACGATTTTTTAAATCACCCAAACATTTACTTTTATTGTGATAGTCTATATAGGTATCTGCTTTTATTTAATTTTATTTAAAATTCTTTAAGTAGTATTTGCTCTTCAATTTATTTTTCTTTGAGTTTTGTTGGTTTTTAAAAGATATATTAATTGTATATATATACAGTCTGTAGTACCCGGAGTTGCAAGGATGCTTTTAGAATGTTTACCTTTAAGATTTGTGTTACCAGTTAGTTATGTGTGAAGTGAAATGTTGTAGAATACATTTTTGGGATGTTGATTTTACCATCTATTATGTACTTTTATAGTTATTTAGATGTCTTTGATTTCAAGCTTCATACTTTTTTAATTTTCGAGTAAAACGTTGTCCTTGTGGAAGCTCGATTTGACTGGGAAGTATCTGATCCTTTCAAAAAAAAAATTGATAACTGCTATAGATATGTTTTTCGCGATTTCAACTCTCATTGAGACCGTCACCAATCAGCCTTGCTACCCCCAAGAGCAGTGGATTCATCACTAATCTCGGTCATTTTAAGCTATTTACTATTAAGCCCATCTCAGGGGAGACTGAATGTGAGCCATATAAACAATGTTTTCGACATTAATATTGGTTATTTTCCATTATTTTCCCATTTCATCCCCTCCCAACCCCCAACCCCCTCCCCCCCCCACTTTGGGATGATTCATCTTCATAGTACTTTTTTCCAGTTGGTGAGTCATATGTGCACGAAGTTTCGTTGAGAGCTATTCTGGAACATACCCGCATACATCCATAATCTTGGTTATTTTTACATTCATTTTCACCCCTCCTCAACCTCCATACTGACTGCGATGAAGTATGACTTAACCATTCAGAGTGTCACAGTTGAACTTAGCGACCTCGTAAATGATGCATTCGACATTAATATCAGTATTTTCCTTTATTCTTGCAATTTCACCACCTCCGCTAGGAGTGCTAGTGGTGTTTTCCCCAACCGGTAATTGAAATGTGTATCAATTTTATATGAGGGCTCTGCTAGAGGAAACACGGATGCATCTGTAAATTTGATCATTTTTGAAATTTTATTTTCCATCTTTCTCATCTTCACGCCGATGGGGGTTGAATATAGACTTTAACGACGTCCGGAGTGTCACTATTCTTCTCAGCGACCCTGAAAACGTTGGATTCGACACTATTTTCGATATTTAACATCTCACGCCCTCAGGTGCTAGTGTTATCATACCTCTACGCAGTTTGTCTCCTGATAGTAAGTCATAAGTGTACGAAGTTTGGTTGAAATCACTCCCCTAGTCCAGAAACGTATGTATTCAACAATAACAACAGTCGTTTTTAGTTATAATTACATTTCGCCTCCTCCCATAGGTCTTTTACGGGTGTCTTGGCCCCACAGTATTTTTTACAGATAGCAGGTAATATTTGCACCAAGATTAATTGACACCTATGCTGGAACATACACACAAAATTCCATAATCTCGGTCATTTAGAAATTTTCTTTTATTCACCCCTTCTCACGCCCTTGCCGATTAAGGCTCAACTTGCACTTCAATGCCATCCGGACTGTCACTATTCATTTCAGCGACCCCGAAAAGAATGGATTCGGCACTATTTTCGATCATTTTTATGGTACACTCACCCCCACCCCTAAGGGTGTTAGGGGTGCCTTTCCCCCACGCAGTTAGTCTCCTGACAGTAAGTCATAAGTGTACCAATTTTGGTTCAAATCGCCCCAGTAGTCCTGAAAACTATGGATTCGGCATTATTATTGATCGTTTTAATTTGAATTTGTATTTCAGACCTTCCTCTGAAGTTTCTAGGGGTGTCTTGGCCTCACAGCATTTTTCACACATACTAAGTAATATTTCCACCAAATTTAGTTGACAGGAATGCTGCACGTACATCCATAACTCCGGTCATTTTGGTAATTTTACTTTTTCACACCTTCTCACCACTTACGCCAAAGGGGGCCGATCTTGGACTTAAAGAATCTTAAGTGCCACTATTTATCTCATCGCCCGCGAAAACTATGAATTCGACACTTTTTCCGATTATTTTTATATCTCGCACCCACCCCAAAGGGTGATGAACTTGGACTTAGTAAGAATCCGGAGTGTCACTATTTATCTGAGCGACGCGGAAAGCTATGGATTCGACACCATTTTCGATTACTTTTATATCTCACACCCCACTCGCCCCCAACCCCAAATGGGGCTTAACTTGTACTTCAAAAACTCCGGAGTGTCACTATTCATTTCAGCGACCCCGAAAAGTATGGATTCGACACTAATTTAGATTATATTTATACCGTGACCCCTCTCCCCTCGACTTTAAGGGTGCTTGTGGTGTCTTGTCCGCGCGCGGTTTTTCCTGATACAAAGTCGTAAGTGTACCAAGTTCGGTTGAAATCGCTTCAGTGGATTAGGAGGAGGTGTAATACATATCTACCCACACAATGACATTTATATATATGTAGACCTATGTCCGACTCGTTGGCTGAATGGTCAGCGTAATTGCCTTCCCTTCAGAGGGTCTCAGGTTCGATTCCTGGCCGAGTCGAAGATGTTAATCGCTTCTGATTAATACTTCCGGCTCGCGGACTGGGTGTATTTGTCCGCCCTAACACTCTCCTCATCATATTCAGACAGCATACCACACTACAAACCTCCACAGGAACACGCAATAGTGATTACATCCCTCCATATAGGGTTGGCATCAGAAATGGCATCAGGCCGTAAAACAGGGCCAAATCCAATGTGCGACGCAGTTCGCACCTGCGACCCCACACTTGTGGGAAAAAGCGGTAGCAAAAGAAGATGTATATACTCTATATACCTATTACGTACAGTCACCTTTGCTCGTTGGAAACCCTCAGTTTCTCTTCGTTAGGAGTGGGTGATAACTCGTGTCATTCCACAGTTCATATTATATTTTTCAGATTTTTCATATATATTTTACACCATATAATACACAGCTACATTTTTTCAAACTGGGCAGACCTATACAAGTTCGTCCTATGACATGAAGGTACATCTCGATCACGGCATGTTGGATTGCTATTTCCAAATAACAGGCATAAAAATGAACCTCCTTGGCGACGTGTTCCCATCCTCCTATATACAGCATTTATTACTATGAAGATATGGCGTAAGCTGCTGCCACCTAGCGTCAATCTGTCCATAAAGTCGATCCAATCTTCTCGCGGCTTTGGAATTAAGTAAAATTACCAAAAATAGAAAAATAGAAAACTACCCATCGGATTTCGTTCAAACTACTTTTTAATCCCTCTCAGAAGTAATGAGAACAAACTGTGAAATTTTCATCAAATATCGTTCTAGTAGTTTTTGAGTCTATTAACGTCAAATATACCAACATGCAATTTTATATATATAGATAAAAAGATAAAATAAAATTTAAAAATTTATTAAGTTTTTAAATTAACTTTTAATATCGCTTCTTATTTGGTAGTTAACGACCCCTCAAGCATTAATTTTAAGATCCTGTCCTCTTTATTCCTTTATTGTATGGGTCCTCCACGCGTTATATTTGATACTACTGCCCTCAAGGTGAGTAATTTTGTGATTTATGTTAATTTTACCATTTATGTGTTTTCATTGTTGTTTCTGTGTCCTTCAGTGCTGCAGCCGCTATCCCGAACACGAGTTAATTCGGATTTCAAGCAATGGGTCCTTCTCCACTTCCGAGTTCGGTCTGACGTTGTAATTTTGTTGTTCATCACATGTTATGTTCAAACGATGTATGATTCATAAATCACCTCACGTATTCTGACGATCATTATCTTCCTTGTGTTTTTCTTTCAGAGATGTTTTCTGAGATGGGTACGTCAAAATGCACAGAAAGCATGAAGGAAGATTCCTTTTAGAAATTTTAGGGTTATGATAACGCAGACTTTCATGAGTATAGTGAAGATAACTTGCAATAAATATTCTGTAGATATTTATCACTTCATTTTGAATCTGGTAAAAGAGCCAATAGCAAACTATCATCAATTCTGTCTTTCCATAACAGTTTAGTAGCTGTGTAAATAGAAGGTATTTTTAGCCTATTTCAACCATTGTCGAAATTTCCGTAAAAATCTGGTGTCGGACATGCATAAGGCTGAAAATGACTTGCATGTGAAGAGGTTAAGGATAATGTAACAAATTGCTGGGATGAAAATACGAACATAATTACAAAAATCATCCTTCCTCTTAGCGAAATGGGTGCATAATATATTACTTAAGCTGATAAAGCAATTCTAGTCGTATTTAAAACTGCACGCAACTGAAAATACCCGACAGAGCGGTTAGTGGCACTGATGTACAGGCAGCGGACTGCTGACGATTCACGCGTTCGCATGGCCTGACCCATAAGATGTCATGTCATGCACTTGAAAAGATCGATGCGACACTTTGGCCCTGGCGATCTCTAGGACACGACGGTGTGTATTTCAGACCGTCGCGACGAATTAAACGCGTGACAATACATACATTGTCTCTTTCTTCTAGTTGTTTTACAGAACGGCCCACATTGTACCGTCCTGTGACACTTGGCACTAAATGCGTGCATAAAAGCATTCTACTTAGAATATTTTTGAGAATGTTGCTTCCACTGCCTAACATTTCTTAGGGCCAATTTTCTAAAGATACGTAGATGTACGGAATTTAAGCCTCACACATTCAGCAGTAACATCGTAAACTTCTGATTTTTGGCTTAGGTGTGTGTGTGCATATTCCATCCTTAATATCATGTTTGTTTTACCTCGAAACCATTTAATGTCCACGGGGAAGAAATGCTATAATAATGTATTTTTGAGATTAAATGTGTGAAGTCATATCCCTAAAAGTCACGAGCCATTACTGGCTTTAAGTGGTCTAGGATAATAATGAAAATATTTTTCTTCCTACCGTAAATGCATGTTGTCTTTATAATAATATTTTTTCAGGCTTCAATGGGATATATAAACCCTGAAACCAAAGCTTACGTCCACTACTGCGGTGCAAGCATATTGGACAGGCATCATGTACTGACGGCGGGTCATTGCGGCATGCTGTAAGTGACAAATATGCTATACTTATTCAAAATTTACATGTTTTATTGTTGTTGGAACGAGGAAGTTTAACACACGCCTCTTTATTATGTACTATGTACTATTACAACTCCTTCCTTCCCTTAAGAATGAAGTTTTCTATCTCAGATACATTATTATGTTGAGCTTGTACCGTCTAGTTATCATATTTAGCGTTGAAATAATTCCTAATAAGAGAAGTCACGATAGGGATAAAGTGAAAAATTTTGTAAACTGGTTATATCAAGGACGAAGTTCGGATCCTCGGCTGAATTTCAGTATAGACGACTTTTGATCTGATAGACCCCCGAATTTTTTTCCCAGGCAGGTTTGAGATTTTGCCAAATTCAGTTTATTCCTCAAGCAGTGCGCTCGGACTTTTTCGTCTTTTTAATATTGTTACTTGATAATGAGACTGCAATCTCAACAGAATCTACCATGGATACTGCCTGGAATGTGTGAGTAAGTTAGACCGGTGACATCCCGGCTGGTCGGAGGGCATCTAATTGCCTTTCCTTGTATTTAGCTTTTCGTCTGGAGTCTCCTTGGATTTACTGGATTGCAAAAGTAGAATTCTCCTATTCCGAACAAACCCCGAAGATACTAGAAATTTATCAGCAAGTGTATAAAATTCCGCCTCTGAGGTGTAGTAGTTGATGTGAATAGCTGCCACTCCCGGAGGCCCGGGTTCGATTCCCGTCTCTGCCACTCAGCCTCGGGAGGTCAACTGAGTAGACGGGGTCTCGATTCCCTCCTCAGCCATCCTCGAAGTGGTTTCCTGTTGTTACCACTTCTCCTCCGGGAAAATGCCGGGATAGTACTTAACTTATGGCCACGGCCGCTTCTTTCCCTCATCCTTGTCAATCGATTCCAGTCTTCCCATCCCCCAACAAGGGGATAAAAGCTTAGCATGTGAGGCCGCCTGGGCGATGTACTGGCCATCCTCCCGAGTTGTATCTCCCGACCCAATGTCTCACACTCCAGGACACTGCCCTTAAAGCGCTAGAGGTGGGAACCGTCGCTGAGTCCGAGGGAATAAGCCGACCCTGGAGAGTAAACATATTACCGACCTCGATAGCTGCACTCGCTTAAGTGCGGCCGGTATCCAGTATTCGGGAGATAGTATGTTCGAACCCAACTGTAGGCAGTCCTGAAGATGGTTTTCCGTGGTTTCCCATTTTCACCCCACGCAAATGCTGGGGCTGTACCTTAATGCCACGGCGTCATTCTGCGATATATTTGGTCGTAATACTCATTTTACGCCCGGTCCGGGATGCGAGCGACGCTGCGCTAGCTCGAGAGGTGTAGCTCTAATTACGCTGTAAGGGAGAAAGCTCTCAGTACAGGGAAACCTTGAAATTGCGCACCCTATCCAGCAAGCGAGATAAAAACAGCACGCCACACTAAAATACCTCCTAGGTCAGGAGGAGGAGTTAACTTTGAAGGATTATAATTTGAAAACTGGATATTACCATCGTATATTTATGGATGCCAACTCACAATTTCCGCGCCTCAAGTAATAATAATAATTAATAATAATAATAATAATAATAATAATAATAATAATAATAATAATAATAATAATAATAATAATAATAATAATAATAATCAAACTTTGGTACAAGTCTTAGAAATTTGCTGGTAAGGACTCATTGAAATCAGCATAATTTACAATATTTAATAATGTAAGAAGATGTATTAGTAATGACGCACATTAAACAGATGTGTGGTGATATGAAACATCTGACCTCGCGCTTATCAAGAGAGAGATAGGGTAGTCCCTACCTCACACTATTCCGCGCGTTGAAATCCAAGAGAAAGCTTATGAGATTACCAGAGTTTCAGTGATGAGATTTGCATGAAAATAGATCAGTAAAAGGAAGAAGTTGTGATCTACAAATTGAGTATTCATACGACCCTGAGGAATAATTATCAACGGACCGATTTGGGCCTTGTGGGCGGAGATTACCCTTTCCATAGTTGACGACCTGGATCTCCTACTTACCAACCTCTTTCAGTGCGGCTAGTATCCAGTATTAGGGAGATAGCAGGTTCGAATCCCACTGTTGGCAGCCCTGAAAATGGTTTTCCGTGGTTTCGCATTTTCACACCAGGCTGTACCTTAATTAAGGCCACGGCCGCTTCCTTCCCACTCCTAGCACTTTCCTGTCCCATCGTCGCCATAAGACCTATCTGTGTCGGTGCGACGTAAGCAACTAGCAAAAAGAAAAGGTTCTCCTACAAAAGAAGATCAGGCCAGACATTAGTATTCATTCATTATTCATTCGTTGTTCAGACTCAGTCATTCATTCTGAACCAGTGTTGCTCATTCGGCGTGACTCAGTGTTACTCAACAATACTCTGTGTTATTCAGTGTTCTAAATAATCGTGTTAGACAGGGGCATATTCCATGTTAGACTGATACACGTTTATAATATAATCACATTTTTCTTGTGTAAAATAATAATTGTGGTGTGTGGACATATGCGATTCTGATCCCAATATATATTAAGGGGATGCAGACTAGTAAAGTCAGTATCGGCTCACGTGAATAATTTCAAAGAACGGGTAAAATTCCATTAATCGCCAAGACGTAGTGAGTTATTGACTATAGAACACCAATAATTATTTTGCCGTTATTAAGTCATGTGCAGTAATAGGAGACGTTTATTCTAAAAAGTAAAAGTTGTTAGATTAGCTAGGAAATGCTACCTACCTAAGTGAACAAGTGACGCTCACATAGGATTAAATAAGGCTTATAATTGTGCCGTTTTATAACAAAGGGGAATCGAGTAGTGATCTTCAGAGACTGCAACCGTTACTCGGGTAGTCCATTCGAGCCTATGAGTGAGTCTAGCCATATTATGTTCTTAGAAGGCATATAGACAATGCTTCAATCACCAGTTTCCCATTTGTCCATATGTGTGTGAGTGCTCGTCGAATCCAGGACTCTACTCTACCAGAACTCGCCATTGTGGCTGCATTATTGGATTATACTTTACTAGAACGCGCCAGTGTATCTGTATTATTTCAATGACGGACCATCCAGATCTTCCAACAGTGGGAGATTGCCGATGAAGTCACCATGGACGCAACCACGAAGAAGATGAAACTAGGACTCTCTGCTAACGAAGTACCAGTGATGGAGGCTTAAATCTCTACGGGTACCCTCTGATAAAAGTGCGGTTATACGCAGCAATGATAAGTGAATTCCATATTCCTAAGCATGAAATTCACAGGTGTCGGATTAAACGTAACTTTGTAAATATAGAATTTTTCAATATGTACTTTGATAACGTGTAGCTGCCGCAACATGAGTGTTTCAATGCGCCAAAGTTTATTTATTAGTTTGATTTCCTGTGCTTTTGTCTTCTGTGATTATGGATTAATCACGAATATTTATTCCGTGGATTTTGCATGAATTAGTATGTACGGGCACATATGTTGTATGTTTGGGTGAAGCAATTGTAAGGGTTGAATTGATAATTCAGCAGATTTCATAATCCATTCCGAGTTTTATTAGTTGAGATTCGTCTTCACAATTCTTCAAAGTTTTATTATTCAAATGCTTCACGGCTTACGACTTTAATGCATGGTTCAAGTTAGTCCCCTTTTGATCTTAAGGATGCGGACAACTGAAAGAAGGAGATGTTGGCTCGAGGTGCAATCAATGATCTGTATAGTTACGCGGATAAACGTTATGCTAATTAAATCACCTGTCGACTTAGGATCTTGAGTTTGTGATACACGTGTGTGAAGTGAAAGGCGAAACGGAAGATGTGAAAATGCTTAAGATGACAGATTAAGAATATGTTGATAATGATAAATATAATGATGAGGAATGAACCCATAATGATATAGTTGAAGCAGTGAGATAAAATGATATTGAAGGTATCCATAAATGATTATACTTGCCTGGAGAAGAGCGAGAGAATTGAAATGAGAATTACGTCTGGGAGCGAAGTGAAAGTAAGTATTCTCCCAGCTGACGAGGACAGGCTGCCTCTTAGGGAAAGATTTAAGGCCTTCAGAAGGAATGGAATGCCAGGCCTAAGCGGTTGGTCCTTTCTTCTGTCAATGCTCTCAAATGTTCACATAAGATGTTTCCCTCACTTTCGCACTCTATTAAACATTCAAGTGCCAATAACTTGTCCTATCAAAGTTGTATTTTTCATGATTTGATAGGTGAAGTAATCCTCCCAATTTGATATTCAAATGAGGTCATATAGGGACTTCGGGTGCGCCTCGAAGTCGAACTAACATGGTTCAATACCCGATTGGTATCGATGTCCTTGGTTCGACACCAGGAGACTTGTAAAGGGTCACAGTTTCAGAAGGCATTAAAGTGTGTGAATTATATATTTGTGTTGATGTATTTACAGGTAATTGCGTCATTCTTCATGTGTTTATATTTATGTACACTGACTGACAGAGCAAATGCAACACCAAGAAGGAGTGGTCAGAACTTTATGCCAATTGCAGGGTAGACTGACGTCACTGAGGTATGCTCATGATGTGAAATGCGCCGCTGTGCTGCGCACGTAGCGAACGATAAATGGGACACGGCGTTGGCGAATGGCCCACTTCGTACCGTGATTTCTCAGCCGGCAGTCATTGTAGAACGTGTTGTCGTGTGCCACAGGACACGTGTATAGCTAAGAATGCCAGGCCGCCGTCAACGGAGGCATTTCCAGCAGACAGACGACTTTACGAGGGGTATGGTGATCGGGCTGAGAAGGGCAGGTTGGTCGCTTCGTCAAATCGCAGCCGATACCCATAGGGATGTGTCCACGGTGCAGCGCCTGTGGCGAAGATGGTTGGCGCAGGGACATGTGGCACGTGCGAGGGGTCCAGGCGCAGCCCGAGTGACGTCAGCACGCGAGGATCGGCGCATCCGCTGCCAAGCGGTGGCAGCCCCGCACGGCACGTCAACCGCCATTCTTCAGCATGTGCAAGACACCCTGGCTGTTCCAATATCGACCAGAACAATTTCCCGTCGATTGGTTGAAGGAGGCCTGCACTCCCGGCGTCCGCTCAGAAGACTACCATTGACTCCACAGCATAGACGTGCACGCCTGGCATGGTGCCGGGCTAGAGCGACTTGGATGAGGGAATGGCGGAACGTCGTGTTCTCCGATGAGTCACGCTTCTGTTTTGTCAGTGATAGTCACCGCAGACGAGTGTGGCGTCGGCGTGGAGAAAGGTCAAATCCGGCAGTAACTGTGGAGCGCCCTACCGCTAGACAACGCGGCATCATGGTTTGGGGCACTATTGCGTATGATTCCACGTCACCTCTAGTGCGTATTCAAGGCACGTTAAATGCCCACCACTACGTGCAGCATGTGCTGCGGCCGGTGGCACTTCCGTACCTTCAGGGGCTGCCCAATGCTCTATTTCAGCAGGATAATGCCCGCCCACACACTGCTCGCATCTCCCAACAGGCTCTACGAGGTGTACAGATGCTTCCGTGGCCAGCGTACTCTCCGGATCTCTCACCAATCGAACACGTGTGGGATCTCATTGGACGCCGTTTGCAAACTCTGCCCCAGCCTCGTACGGACGACCAACTGTGGCAAATGGTTGACAGAGAATGGAGAACCATCCCTCAGGACACCATCCGCACTCTTATTGACTCTGTACCTCGACGTGTTTCTGCGTGCATCGCCGCTCGCTGTGGTCCTACATCCTACTGAGTCGATGCCGTGCGCATTGTGTAACCTGCATATCGGTTTGAAATAAACATCAATTATTCGTCCGTGCCTTCTCTGTTTTTTCCCCAACTTTCATCCCTTTCGAACCACTCCTTCTTGGTGTAGCATTTGCTCTGTCAGTCAGTGTATTATATCAGTGTATGGTGATTTATGGTGATTTTCAGGAAATCCACATTGTGTGTGTTCGCTTTGTAATATAGCAGAATAAGGTAGTGCCCCCGGAGAAACCCGTATATGCGATAGTGTGATATAATTAACGTTATGAAGTAGATTTTATTAGCGACAAGCGACGACATGATTTTCATGACAGGGTAAATGTGCGGAATTGTATCGTATAGAAAGATTTTAATACTGCAAACTCTGTCAAAGAATATTGTTTCTCTCACGGGAATATTATCTTTTATTTTTGTATAATTTATGTGTTGTTGGGTATTAATAAAGCGGATACCTGCGGGTACCGATGTTAGACAAAGGGACAGATCCCTATTGATTGATAAGTGCAAGATACATGTGTCTAGTATTAATAAGCTGATTTGGGAATGCCAAAAGGTTATTCAGAAGTGATAGGGATTGACATGGACATTAAACGGCATTTTCCATATAACTGATTTTTTGTGTTTAATAATATGGCATTTTCTCGTGTTACCGATTTTTCATGTGACTCTATCAGTTTATTAAAATTATGTCTTGATTGAGAACAAAACATTTTTATTATTCAGATATAGTGTATTCCTCTTTTATCATAGAGCATCCTACTTTCAATATAGTTAGATTAAGTGCCCAATTTTCTAATGAACAGACCATTGCCCGTATGCTCTTGAGCGTAGCCGTTGTGCCGTTCGCCAGTTCAAAACAGGGAGGATGGGACTTCGACGCTCGGGTTTGATTTCTGAAGTTCAACTTCCAGAAGATTTCCGTCCAAATATTTATTTGTGAAATTAAATTTTACACTCAGTTCTCTGCCGAGCCCGAGACAGGTGCAATACGTCCATTATCTCGGTCATTTTGGAAATTTTGCTTTTCACATTTTCTACCCCTGTACAACAGGTGGCTGAAATTGGACGTCAATAATCTCCGGAGCTTCACTATTCCTCTCAGCAACCCCGAAAAGAATGGATTCGACACTATTTTCGATTATGTCTTCATCTTACCCCTCGTAGGTGTACTACGGTTTTCATACCTCCACGCAGATTGTCTCCTGATAGTCAGCGTTGTACCAATTTTGGTTGAAATCACTCCCGTATTCCCGAAGAGGATGGATTCAACACTAATACAGGTCGCTCTTAGTTATAATTATATTTCGCCCCCTTCCCTAGGTCTTCTAGAGGAGTCATGCCCCCACAGCACTTTTTCCTGATAGTAGGTATTATTTGTACCAAGTTCAGACAGCTATACCGTAACGTACACACAAACATCCATAATCTCTGTCATTTGAACATTTTCTTTTCTTTAGTCCTCACCCGCCTGCCAATTGGGACTCTACTTGGACCCAAACGGCATACGGAGATTCACTATTCATTTCGGCGACCCCATAAACAATGGATGTGACAATATTTTCGATTATTTTTATCTCACCCCCTCCAACACCTACCCCTAGGGGTGCTAAGATTTTCGTACCCCACGCGATTTATCTCCTGTTAGTAAACCGTAAGTATACCAGGTTTGATTGAAATCACCTCAGTAGTCCCTAAAACTTTTGATTCGACACTATTATTGTTCGTTTTTATTTATTTATACATATTTCATCTCCTCCCTTAGTCGTTCTAGGTTTCTCCCATCCTAAACAGTAATTTCCTCCAGATAGTAAGTCATACTTGTATCAATATTGGTTGATAGCTACGCTGGAACTTAATTATCTCTTTTTCACACTTTCTCATCCCCTTACATCAAAGGGGGTAAATTGAACTTTAACGAATACGAATGTCACTCTTCATCTCAGTGACCCCAAACATTATGGATTTAACACCATATTCGGATATTTTTATACATCCATCCCCTCGCCCACCACCCAAAATGGGCTGAATTTGAACTTATACAAAATGCGAGGCGAAAGTAATTGTCTCAGCATCCCCTATTTTAAAAATCCTTACTTTTATATTCCATCCGTCTCAACCCCACAAGATGCTAGGTGTGTCCTGCCACCACGCGGTTAGTCTCCTGCTGGTAAGTCATAAGTGTACCTACTTTGGTTCAAATCACTCCATTAGTCCTAAAACTATGGATTCTATACTATTATTGATCATATTTACCTATATTTCACCCCTTTCCATTAGGATTTCTAGGTGCGTCTTGTCCCCACACCATTTTTCACAGATAGTAAGTAATATTTGCACCAAATTTAGTTATCAGCTATGCTGGAAAATACACAGATACATCCAAAATCTCGGCCATTTTGGTCACTTTATATTTTTTCGCCCATTCTCACATCTAGACGAAAGCGGACTGCGTATGAACTTATAAAATATTCGGAGTGAAATTAATTATTCACCGCCCCCGAAAACAGCCGATTGGACACTGTTTTCGATAATTTTTATATATCACTCTCTTCTCGCCTCCTCCCCAAAGGGGGCTGAACTTGAACTTTAAAAATTCCAGATTGTTACCAATCATCTCAGCTACCCCGACAACTACCGATTCGACACTATTTTTGATTAGTTTTTATATCACTCCTCTCGCATGCCCACCTCAGACGGGGCTGAACTTGGACTTATAAAAAACAGGAGTGTCGCTATTGATTTCAACGATCCCGAAAAGTATGGATTCGACACTATTTTCGCTTATTTGGATATATCACTCTCCCTCAACCCAAACCCCATAGGATACTGAACTTGGAATTTAAACATTCCGGAGTGTCACGATTCATCTCAGCGACACCAAAAAGTATGGATTGGACACTATTTTCAATTATTATTATATATCACACCCCCTCGCCCCCTCCTCACTCCAAAGGGGGCTGAACGTAGAATTTAAAAACATCACTGGTGTCGCTCTTCATCTCAGATACCCCCAAAAGTATGGATTCGATACTATTTCGATTATTTTGGTATATTACACCCTTTCACCCTCCGCCTCAAAGGGAGCTGAAGTTGGACTTTGAATTTTTGCGCGTGTTAAAACTCCAATACGTAACAAAGTCTTTATAGTGGACATTGAATCTATCAGTCGAGTTGAACTTTGAATCTGTGAGCGTGTTGGAACTCTAATTGTGACAAGTCGTGTATTGGACTTAGGTGCTAACAGTCGAGCTGAAATTAGAATCTTGTGGATGCTTGTTGTTTTAAGGGGCCTAACATCTAGGTCATCGGCCCAAATTAGAATCTGTGGGCATGTATAAACTTCTAGATGTGACCTACTTTCCTGAATGTGGAACTCAGTTTATTACCACGTTGTCATTATGAAACTTAGTTTCTGAACAAATATTAATTTCAGTGTCACACTACTGCGATATACTATAAACTGTGATATACTTTAAAAAAGTCTCAGTCAGCAGAACTTAGTCTCTGAACGAATATTATTAGTTTCAATGTAACCCTACTGCGATATACTATGAACTGTGATATTCTTTTAAAATCTCAGTCGGCATAATTTCATAATTAAATAAGAGTGTTTAATGAAAGTGTTCAAACTTTCCCACCAATGTTAATGCAAGTGATTATCTATTGTAAAAGGTTAACTCGTGTGCTTCGACACAAGTGGTTATTCTGAATTCAAACTGTGTTAATGTACAACGGTACGTGCCAACTTTCACATTTTTTAATTTATGAATTGAAGTGAATGTTGTTCGATTCAAACAGAACTACCTTCTGAACTATGTATCATTTCTTTTTCAAAGTGTTGGTTATTTATGTGTTACTGTCAGCAGTGTCTTTTGATAAACTCTTGAGTAGTCGCATATTTTACTTTATGTCAAGTGTGCCCATCTTTCCGTGGAATGTAACCATGAACTGTGCTTAATCACTTCCAAACGTATTTTTTCGTCAAAGTATTTATTATTAATGCATGACTGAAAGCAGTGTGTTTGATAAACTCTAGGGCAGTCATACATTTCTTTAAATCTCAAGTGCAATCTTATTCAGTGGAAAGCCACCAATAACTCTGCCTAGTGCGTGAACAATTTCAGTTTCATTATTTCTATTTATGAACTGTGATTTATTTCTTTCCAAACTTGATGATATCCGCAACTTCATCTTTAATGGACTTATAAATTCTGTCTGCAAGGGATTATGAGAATTTAACTGCATATCACGACAGTATTAAATTAAACAGTGCTGTTCAACAAATTTGTCGGGGAACTGTACAATTGTGGACACTCGTGTCAGTTAAGTGACGCGTGAGTACCCCGAAAAATCGTCGGAGATCGTCGGAGAACGTCGGAGACCGTAGAGAACGTCAAAGATTCGAGCTCAATCCCATGTCGAGCCGACCTGAGAGTTCCAGCCTCATCTCATCGTAACGTGAGCAACTTGCCGAACGAGTTCCAATCCAGTTCAGCACGGTGACCTGGGAGCAAAGGTCATCCGATAGGCGATATTGAAGACAGCAAGTATCCACAGTAAGGTGATGTGCACTACAAACATGCATTTTTCTGAATAAAACTCTATATTAATAATATAATTTCGTGTGGCTATTTCTAGCTGAGTGCAGCCCTTGTAAGGCAGACCCTCCGATGAGGGTGGGCGGCATCTGCCATTTGTAGGTAACTGCGTGTTATTGTGGTGGAGGATAGTGTTATGTGTAGTGTGTGAGTTGCAGGGATGTTGGGGACAGCACAAACACCCAGCCCCCGGGCCATTGGAATTAACCAATGAAAGTTAAAATCCCCGACCCGGCCGGGAATCGAACCCGGGACCCTCTGAACCGAAGGCCAGTACGCTGACCATTCAGCCAACGATTCGGACAATAAAACTCTATTCTTAACGTTTTCTTGTAGATGGGACCCTTCCTCCTGTACCAAGCCTTAGCTAGAAATTACCTGGTATTGCCCTGAGATATACTTCATGCCAATTTAAAAATAAATGATAAAGTCGGGCTATAGTTACTGGTACAATACATACATACATACATACATACATACATACATACAATGACATTTACAGTATATATATTCAAGTTCTGTTTTAATTTTCTTCGTATTGTGCCAATTCCCAGTTATAATGTACAACCAAGCGAGATGACCGTCGTTAATTTAAGATGTACGGTCCTAAAATATTATGAAAATTTTATGATTGTATAAAGTTTTATTCACACAAAGAAATCATTTTCCTTTTGCAGTTTTATTAATAGTGTATCGTATGGATGGTTTGTGGTTGCTGGTGCTCTGAACGTGTCCGATCCTACCGAGAACACCAGAGTTGAACGGCCCATTGCACAGGCATACATGCATGAATACTTCAACGAGTTCACCATCGAGAATGATGTCGCTCTTATACGAGTATGTAAATTCTAAATACTCTCTACTAAGTAGGTACTAAACAATAAGGATGAAAGACGCGAAATATTTGAAAGTAATCTATCATTTTAATGTCCTTATTTATTCTCACTTATAATATTAATTTTTCCCTAACATACGAAGAAATGCATTCAAACGTTCTGTTGTCAACTGGATTACGACAATACTTCTCACTCAAATTTTAGAATTTTACCTTAAAACATGTTAAAATTATAAAGATAAGACTGTCACTGAGATAAGTAGTTCACATATTGTATGCTTCTATTTATTATCGCAACAAATTAGATGCTTCACCTCCGTTTGTCTATTCTATCCGCTACTTGTCTTTGGGAGAGAGTTTTCCACTTCATTCTTTACGGTGTTAATAATTTCTGATAATAGCGTCATAAGGTTCACTCATGAAAAACTAAGCCATGGGATTGAAATCTGGAGTATATCCATCTCGACGAGAGGATCTACTGTTGTGCCCACTACTCTTGCGATGTTGCCCTGATGACCGAACCATAACAGCAGCTGATGATTAGTTTAAGCAGAATATCGAATTCTACTTAGCAAATTGTAATTATTTTCCGATCCACGTGTTTATAAATCTCCTTCTTTTACAGATTTCAACAATTTCTCCATGACGTGGCAGTAATTAAAAATCTAATAGCCATAGACATGCCATGAATTATTGCTTTTACCTGAAAAAGTCAATTTATATCACGAGAGAAGATTATTTTTCTTTCCAAGAGTCTTCAAAAAAGTCAAAGTTCCTGGGTACGCATTTCCGCTTGAATTATCTCCTCGAAATTTAACGTTATGCTTTATCGCATCCCTTACAGAAAGAAGCAAGGTTTTGAATACTCACTCCACAAACTTAACCCCGTGAACAGACGGACGAGCACTGCATGGGATCCAAGTATTTCTCCTGCTCATAAAATTGTTGTCTCCTTAGTGCTAACTCCAACGTCAACCTACTCGAGAGTACACACAGTTGGAAAGGATTATTCATACCTCGAGATTCATCGCTGAGTGGACAACTCCTCCTTTCGGGGCTGTTGCAGCAACGCTACAAGTCATTTATATTATTTTCAGTAACATTTAGAAAGTAACTGAACCTGGTGCTCGTTTTAGATGTATCACGTGTATCCAAATGGGAAGCCAGTAACTCAGTGGGTAACGCAGCAGCTGTGGTTAGAAATCCACACTTTGGGTGGTTCCAATTGTGCACTTGTTATTTATCGGTAGTATTATATTTATGATAAATATTAACTAATAAGTGGATTTTTTGCGTGGCTCATGTATTAATGCTATGGCTGGTGCTAACAAATAAGAAAATTGAACCCTATTACTTATATGATGGTACAGGTTGCAGAGTATAATATACCGGTATTTTTTCTTCCGTATCTGAAAAAATGCTTCGACGCTGACAATTCAACCAAGGAGCAGGAATGTATAGATCTATCTACATTAAAAACGTTATTTGAGTAATCTGATGATGTTTACAAGCAAATCCTGTTTCTTACTAATGCTATACGTCCATAATTCGACGGCTTGTTTTGCTTTGTGATAGCAGTGTCGATCTAGCACATCACAGTGCTGTTAATCGAATTACTTTATACTGCTAATGCACAGCATGACATGATAATATTTACGACATGAAGCACGCTGATTCCCTATAACTCATTTCATAAACAGTTTTCTGGGGTAGGTTCTTTAGAATTAGTTGGATTTTGTAGCGCAGATAAATGTTTATTAGACTATATATTTCCTATGATGTCAGCAATTAAATTATCTCTGGCAAATAAAATTCCATCTTCTCTACCATTGCAGAGCAAAATTGATGCTCCGGTATCTTAAATGGCATCAAATGCCTGCACACGACAGCTCATATCATAATGATTCTTCTTCTTCCTCTTCTTTTTGAAAGTCTATACCAAAACTTCGGATTAAAATGAAGATTTAAAATTACGCATAATTTCTCCAGGACTGTCACTTTAATCTCATCTCCAAGAGGGGATGGTGACCAATATAATTCCCTAAAATCTTCAAAAAACTCTCTGTCAAACACATCAAGCTACCATAAGAAGGCCATAAAACTCAGTTCACTCCAAGTGACATTTATCTTTGAAGAAATGTACTGTGAGTTCATTAAACACTCCTGTTTTCTTCGTGTACGACTGATCCTGAAACTTTCTTGTCTCCATAAAGTATTATAAACCTCACTGAATAATCCTGACTGATATAGCGGGTGAGAAAAATAAATTTAATTACATACTCCTTGGCACTACAGCCCCTGTAGGGCCTTGGCCTCCTGGACAATCTCCACCCTCTCTTCTCTGTTGACTGCTCTGGTTCTCCAACTCCCTGTGGTTTTCCATCTTTTTACATGTCCCAACCATCGCAGTCTACTACTCTGCTACTATATCCGGTTTATTATCCAGGTTTATTCAGCGTTCTTAATACCAATTATATTCCATTTCCGTTGCCAGGGTCGTTTATCCATTACATCCGTCCTTTGGCTCCGTAATGAGAGTTATCTTCCGGGGCAGAGTTGTTGAAACCACGCGCAGGCCCCAACCTGGAGGACCAGGGTACTGCTCTTAGTCTGGCCCATCGCCTTAGACCTATCAGCTTGGGTGGCCCTACCAGGAGCCGTAGCTCCCCATGACATAGCTCTAAGGGTAATTTGAGCACCCAAGCCTCCAAAAACACCCGGCAATACCATATTGCCTTCGTCAAGGTGGCAGTACCTGCGGGAGGTCAAAATAAAATTGGCTCGGAACATTTTTACATACATTCATTAATTTTCGTGTCCGCTCAGCATTTCCAGAACACTGCAGCTGCGATGGCCTCGTTGTTTCCTCTGAAAACATCTTGTGGTGTGCATTGGTTGTCCAGGAGAGAACAGATAAGTAGTTGGTTTCGGTCTTGTTCAGCACCACATTCACACAAGGTGTCTGCGTTTGCTGGGAGGATTCCTCGTTTCTTTAGGTTGGTCTTGCATCTAGGGACGCCCACTCTTAAGCGCTTGAGGGATCTCCATACTGGGTAAGGTAGGTCGGCACCAGGAGCTAGTTCTTCCTTTGGTTACATGTCTGAGGGCAGTGAGCTCGTCCATCTGTTAAGACGAGTTGGTGTTCCCTCCAGCGGCAGAGTCCTAGCAGGGAAGCTCTTGCAGGATCTGCAACTTGGTGACAATGGAGTGGATGTCGATGGTCATTCTCCTGCTTTTGTCTCTCGGCGTCCGCAGCAATGGTCCTCGGAATGTTGGGTGGAGCTATACCAACAATTGGGTACAGTGTCTGCACTGGCGTTGGTTTTAGGCATCCCGCGATTATCCTTGCACTATCGCTGATCACGGTATCAACCTTCATAGTATGTACTGAAGCATTTCACACAGAAGCGGAATGGGGGTACATGAAAGGAACCTCCACGAAGATTACGATTATTTACGTACAGTTAATGTTCAGCAATCGGGTGTACCCTGGGCAACGTCAGACGATGCAACGAAATTTTCTGATGGCTGATCCTTTCACAACCGGTCTCTACACAATAAAATATTTAGATAAGGACTGATGCGGTATTGGCCCTCGTTAATGAACATCACAGAATATGTTGGAAAAGGCCTCATTTGCAGAAATGAAAAAGTCTTGATGCCACATCACTCAGAAACCACCGGCAGAACTCAACACGCGAAGGTTCGTCTGGACGCTTTAAACCATGTACAGCAGCAAATATGTAAGGATACAAATGCAGCTCCTTTTTGATAAGTTTTCGACACGACGATTCCTTAATTCCCACTTGCAGAGACACATGGAGTTGAGATTTCATCGGACTTCGTTCCAGGCTTTCCGTCACTCGTTTCTGGTGTTCCAACTCTTTTCGGGTTGTTGCGGGTTTTATTCAATACAGAGCCCGTTTCACGCAATTCTGTCATCAAGTTTTGCATTGCAGATTTTTCTGGAGGTTTTCTCAAAACACTCCCACACTAAAACTCTTGTTCGAACAGTTCCGCACAGGTTTTTCACAAATCGCCCTTGGCCACTCGACAATGAACACGCGGTGATTTATCGTGAACACCATTTTGTGTCGCATTCAACTGGTCACTAAACATGTCTGCTCCTCTCAATCACTCACACGTAATGTCACAGGGACGTATTCGGGAGATGCGCATGCGCTGCCATGTGACCACAACCGATTGGTGCATCGAAATCACGGTGTCCAGTATTTCCTTTGATGGGCAATTGACTTCCAATCAAAAGGATTGATTAATTCAAAATAAATAGTCTGAATGATATTTATTGTTTCATTATTCGCAATCATCTTAACTTCACCCGAAAACAATAACTTAAATTACCAAAATCACCAGATAAAATACATCCCATAAAAAATAAAAAAACTATAATTCTCCTGTTTATTAACAAGGGACACTTCCGCGTCAGTCCTATCAATATTTTCTGGACCATTTTGTGTTTGCCCGCCCTGTAAATACAGTGCAACCTCTTATATCCTGCCCTCTGATATCCGGACCGGTTTCCGGATATTAATTTTACCGGGTGAGTTGGCCGTGCGGTTAGGGGTCCTCAGCTGTGAGCTTGCACCCGGGAGATAATGGGTTCGAGCCCCACTGTCGGCAGCCCTGAGAATGGTTTTCCGTGATTTCCTATACTCACACCAGGCAAATGCTGGGGCTGTACCTTAGTTGAGGGCACGGCCGCTTCCTTCTCACTCCTAAGCCTTTCCTGTCCCATCCTCGCCATAAAACCTATCTGTGTCGGTGAGACGTTAAGCCAATTGTAAAAAATAGATACGAATTTTTCTAATGAATGTATGATAAGTTAATATTTTCCTGCCGGGATGTAGTCAACTACTGTACTGAGTTGGTTTGTAGCATACTATGGAATGCAGGGTAGAAATTAGTGTTACCATAGCGTATCGAAGAGGAAGTGCGACATCTTCTCCGTTCGCCCGTACGAGAGCTCAAGAGGTTGGTGGGACACCCGCTTGGTGGCAGCACAGGCGATTGCGATGTCAACAGAGACCCTTGGCCATTAGCCCGCGTTATATTTGCCTTCAGATGTAGTAATTTTTATTGTTCATTATTGTCGCTGTCAGAGATATTTCGACAGTTTGCATTATTAGTGTATTCACGACTGAGTTGTATGAGAAGTGTTATGTTTTAAATACCTCGGTCTTTGTCGCTATTGTGCTATAAGGCAACGTATATCAGTGCGGGAGGAAACTCCCACATCACGCCCTCTTGTTTTGTACCCGGCTGTAGATCTGGATATGACCGATCGTCTTCAGGTAGGCATTTCTTTAGGCCCCCTAAAGAGAGTGGCGTTTTTTCTGAAATGGGAGAAGGCTATCCATAGAAAAGACCGAAAATTAACTCATAACTGTTTCGTTTGTGACATTCATTTTTGCGATGACTTTCTAGTGAAAGTAGACTCGTTTACGGTGAATGGTGAAAGAGTAGCGATACCAAGACAGCGCTGGAAATTAAAACTAGAAGCATTTCCTCACATATTTCCTGATCTACCCAAGTATATTTCTAAGGCAGTTAAGAAACGAAACTTCCCCACGAATAGGCAATCCACACAAAGAGATTTCTCTAATAAAAGCCCTGAACAGATCGTAAATATCAGTGATAGTGATCAACCTGTATGCTCAGTAGTTGAAGATAGCTCTAATGTCGCAGATGCTAGGAAATCAATTGCGCTATTAAAGAGGAGATTGGAGAATCAGAAACGTAATTTCATTACAACGCGAAATCAACTCAATGTCGCTAAAGCTAAGATACATTTGCTTGAAAAAGACATTTCTGATATAAAATCAAAAAGAAATTTCACTGAGTCAAAACAACTCGGTTCTCTCAGCAAAAAGCAGAAAATTATAGTCGATACAATGTTAAAGAAATGTCAAGCGAAAAGTAAAAAAAGAATGAGATATAGTGATGAATTTCTTCTTGATGCACTTCTTTTAAAAATAAAGTCTCCCAAGAGTTATCGGCACTGTTTAAATCATGACTTGCTGCCTTTGCCTTCTGAATCCCACTTGAGAAATTTGGTGAAGGGCCTAAAATGTTCGTACGGCATAAATGAGCATGCTACCGCTGCCATAGCAGATTTTTTTAATGGAAAGGAGGAACATGAACGCTTAGGGATGTTGATATTTGACGAGGTGAAGTTACCAGAAGAAATTCGCTTTAACTCGGAATCGTTGCAAGTAAATAGTTTTGTTGATTTGGGGAAATTTACTGAAGGTAAAAGCAAGGGTCAGTTGGCAAATCATGCTCTAGCTTTTATGTTTGTTCCTTTTCTACATAACTGGATACAACCCATAGCGAAATATGCTAGCTGGAACGCCACCCCTGGTGATATAGACCTAATTGCAAACATTCTCATTCAAGTCATCATACAATTAGAGCAAGTAGGTTTCCGAATCATTGGTTTCACATCGGATGGTAGCCAGTCGAATAAAAAGTTGTGGAAATGCTTAGGAATATCTGGTAACATAAAGAATCTGAAGTGTTATATTTCCAATCCAGCTGACTCCAACAGAAAATTATGGGCATTTTCAGACGCGCCACATATATTTAAATGTGTAAGAAATCATTTTCATGACAAAGGACAGGTTAATTATAATGGCAATATTGTTGATTATTCATTCTACAGAAAAGCTTACGAATGTGACTCGTCTCCTGAATTTTCCGGATTGAAAGTTTGCTACAAAGTGACCTCTGCCCACTTGGATTCTAATTCGTTTCAGCGAATGAATGTAAGACTGGTATTTCAACTATTCAGTAGATCAGTCGCTAATGGTATAGCATTCTATCGGAGTATTAAAACACAGGGTTTAGAAGACTGTAAACAAAGGGATATTTTCACAAGCGATTTAAACATTACTGTCTGATTGACGCATTAAATTCGTCTATTCCCACTCAAGCACTGTATAAAGGATTACAGGCACATGAAACATTAATTAAATGGCAGAATGTTCTCAGAGATACTCAAAATTCACTCGCTTCACAAAGGATACTGGAGTCCTTAAGAGTTACCGTGGAAAGTACCTTAGAAGTGTCTGAATATTTGTGGGAACGCAATTATAGCTATATTTTGACAGGAAAATTTAATCAAGATCCCCTAGAACGTCATTTCGGTATCCAGCGATCGCTAAGTTGTGATGGTCATCCGTCCAGTATTGACTTTCTACATTTACACACGTTGCAGTCTATTTACGTACCGTCTAAACTTGCCTTATCGTCTGGCGGAAACTGTGAGTGCAGAGCTGAATCCCCATTGACGTCTCTTGTTAATCAAATGCGTATTCTTGCAATAGAAATTGAAAGTAAAAATCGTTCAGTGAAGACACAAGCTGTAGATGAAATCAGGGAAAAAATTGTGAACATCGAAAACGACATTCAAATACCAGACTGGGAAAACAGTTTACCTGAGTTAAGTGGGCGGAATTGTAACAAAGAGTACTTAGTGTATCATTAGCCGGATACATAGTGAGGAATATTTCAAAAGTGATTCAGTGTGATTTATGTCGTCCTTTCCTTTTCGGCAAACCGACTGATAGTGTGCCTGCTTCCGTAACACGAATTAAAGATTACCGCTCAATGCAAAGCGCCACATATCTCACGTATGCGTCGGAAAGTGTTCATAATGTGTTGTTGGGAGTGGAAAATGTTGTTGCAGAATGGATAGTTTATGGGGTGATACTTTCTTCGAGTGCTTGGATAAATTAGATGTTATTAAAGTGAAGTCATCGCAGTTGGGGTGCTGTGAAGATCATGTGCTGTGTTTGCTACCAAAACTCGTATTTCACTACTTGAAATGTCGATTCTTCTTCCGCACGAAGGAGATAAGAAGGGAGCTGGTTACTTCGAAGGCAGCGAAATCATCCAGGAAATATTCCAAAGTGTCCAGCAGATGAAATCATTTTCAAACGAAAGTTGCATGCTTCAGTTTCTTAGTAGATTTTGAAGTAGTAGTCCCGACAATGCCTCTGTTATCCTCTCGCTCAAACATCACTGTGGATGGCAGTGCCATCTGTGCGGCGGTCCACGGTAACTCGTGAAGACGTCGCACTTCCTCTTCGATACGCTATGGTGTTACTATTGACGCATGATCGGAAAATGACTGCAGGGAGTTAAATAGGCTACGATAACAACATTCTGGAGAAAGAAAACTCTGTAAAATGAACATGAAATGAACTTTTGTTGTTGTGATTCTTTTAGGTTTCTTTTTATATTTTACTTATGTTTTATACTGTACTTGAATTGATATCTTTTTTTTCTTTTTTTCTTTTGCTAGTTGCTTTACGTCGTACCGACACAGATAGGTCTTATGGCGACGATTGGACAGGAAAGGGCTAGGAGTGCGAAGGAAGCGGCCGTGGCCTTAACCCATTTATGCCCAGCGGGTCGTTTGCGACCCACCCGAAAGAAAAAATTCTGCCGAACGTATTTTTTGTTGTTTCGCGTTGGTAGAGCATTCAGTGTGTGTAGTAAGATTGCCCGCACTGCCGTGTCTTGGTTGGAGCAGGTTTCCCGCCACAATGCAGATGCTGCGCGGCAGCTAGTTGAGTCGTGGTGGAACCTTCATCGCGCTCTCGCCGTTAATGGTAAGTAGAGTGGTTAAAAGTTTTAAAATGTAGTGTTCAGTGTGTTGATGTTGTTCGGGGATATCTGACACATCTTTAGATGCCCTTCCTATTTCAATATGTCAGTTCGTTCTTACAATACACCACGAATACCATAGTGTGGGTCGCAAACGACCCGCTGGGCACAAACCACAGAACAATATTACTTTAGAGTATTTTTGCATTTAGATGGTTGCAACACAAGGGATTGGCGGAAAATGTTCTAAATAAGTGTTTTTGAAACAATTTCAACTATTCGGAGCACTTTTAAGTCATCCATTCATTAACTAATTAGCAAATTACAATTTTTTAAATATTTATTTCGTGTTTTTCAGGCGAAAAAATTTAACTACTGCTGAAATTCTATCAGAGCTTGAGGTATTGACTGCCAGCAATATTCCTGGAACATTAGTGGATGTTTTTATCACTCCACCGGATGATAAGCCTATTCGGGCGACGAAGATGATTGCTGCAATCCAGACAAAATGAGTGGGTCCCAACTAGGGGCTGAAGCACAAGACTATTTATCAAGGTGCAAAAGCTAACAAAAACCGCTCTAAAGATGTTGGCTTAGGGGAAAGCGTTGTTTTGAAATTCTGCAATGTTTTATCTAAGTTTTACCACAGTGTATGCTTCTCTTTTTACTGCGATACATTTTTTACTTGGTCAAAGCTGTTGTCGGAGTTAAAAAAAGCGAGGAATGCGATGCACTGGCATGGTTCGGTCTAACCGGATGGAGGGCTGCCCATTGCCAGACAAGAAGACGATGTATAAAAAAGAAAGGGGATACTTTGAAAGTGCAGTTGACAAAAAAGACCAAATAGTGGCTGTGACATGGAAAGATAACAACGTCATGAACAGCACAGGAAAAAACCTGTGAATATACCACAGCCACATTTTGTTTCTAAGTACAATAAGAACATGGGAGGAGTAGATCAAATGGACAATAATGTATCTACTTTCCGCATCAACATGAGAGGCAAAATATGGTATTTGCCAATTCTGTTCTGGCTTCTAGACGTTGTGATGAGCAATGCTTGGATTTTGTCGAAATCTCACGGCATGAAGCTTGACGCCTTGGCGTTCCGACGATTCATTGTGACCAGCTTGTTAGAGAAGTATGGAACCCCTCCTTGCAATGTTAACACGAGTCCACCAGTGACTGAAGCCATGCAGGAAAGCCACGGTAGTCATCTTCTGGTGGACAATCAGCCCCGGTGACGTTGTCACGTCTGCAAAAGTAAAACTGTCCGAGCATGCCAAAGATGTGCTGTTGCCTTACACCATTATTGTTTTGGAGAATTCCACAAGAAGTAAAGTGCACTGTGTAAATGAGAACGTATTTTTAGCGCCATAGCTTTAGTAATTTTGACTGATTCAATTTTTTTTATGCAAGTCAAAATGTTTTATAATAATGATGCCAAAGCCTGTTGTGCCATTTCAGTACTGAGTATTCAAAGGAATGTGTAAGACAGACTAGGAAACTCGACTGATAGTATATTTTATATTCTTAATGTTAAATGTTAATGTTAAATTTTGATACTCTTTACATTTTTAGGAGAGATTCCTTCTTATGGCATTTAGTGAAGAGCGACTTCTTTTTAGCATTTTCTATGGGCTTTATAATATTTGCCTCTGTAGTAGATGTGTCATTTTTTCACTAATAATGAGTCACAAAATACACTAGTTGTTCTTATTTTATCATTAAACATATACCATGATGAACCCAAACATGAAAATAGCCAAAGCCGATGTTGGAGGTATGCCCCTGGGGTCCATGCCCAGTGGGTCGTTTACGACCCATGCTATAATTTTTAAACAAAAACAACAAATATTTTTAAAACAATTTTCGGGACATATTCGGACATAACTAAACTGATTCCAGTAGTCAAAACCATAAAATTCGAAAAAAAAATTCTTGGGCATAAATGGGTTAATTAAGGTACAGCCCCAGCATTTGCCTGGTGTAAAAATGGGAAACCACGGAAAACCATTTACAGGGCTGCCGACAGTGGGGTTCGAACCTACTATCTCCCGAATACTGGATACTGGCTGCACTTAAGCGACTGCAGCTATCGAGCTCGGTGAATTGATATCAATATATACATATATGATAAGTCTGGAACGAGATCCACTTAGCCTGGTAAGGTCAACTGAGAAGAGGAGGTTCGATTCCCACTTCAGCCATCCTCGAAGTGGTTTTCCGTGGTTTTCCACTTTTTCTTCAGACAAATGCCGGGATGGTACCTAACTTAAGGCCGTGGCCGCTTCCTTCCCTCTTCCTTGCCAATCCATTCCGATTTTCCCATCCTCCATACGGCGTCTGTTCAGCATAGCAGGTGAGGCCGCCTGGGCGAGGTACTGGTCTTACTACTCAGTTGTATCACGGATCAAATGTCTCACACTCCAGGACACTGCCCATGAGCTGATAGAGGTGGGATCCCTCACTGAGTCAGAGGGAAAACTCAACCCTAGAGTGTAAACAGATTAAATAAATAAATAAATAAATAAATAAATAAATAAATAAATAAATAAATAAATAAATAAATAAATTATATATCAAGTATTATTATAGTGTAGGCGCAATTATAAAATAAAGCTTTGTAGAGTCTTTTTATAAATTGGTGTGCATTTTATTTATAATCTCTGATATCCGGATTTTGTGTTATCTGACCATACGGCGCCACTGTAGTCAGGATATCAGAGGTTGTGTTGTATAAAAATATTATTGTTTTATTTTCCGAAAAATATACCAGAACTTGTGGTGAATATTTCAATTTCAGCCTTCAGTATTGATAATCATTTTCTTATTTCAGGTGGATGGAGAGTTTCCTCTGGATGGAAATATCATCAGCACCATTCCTTTACGTAACGTCACACTGAATCCTCCAGCAGAATGCACTGTCTCAGGCTGGGCTCAATTTTCTCCCGAAGTAAGTAAATATTTCTGACAACCTGCAGCGGGCTCTGCTCAGAAAAAAACATTGTCTTGCTCCTAGAAAGAAGTGCATAATATGTGCAAAACACACCGTATAACGATGTATCCTGAATATGCTTTGTTCAATTTCACTCAACACTAGCCAACCGCAATGATGTCACGTTGGATGTGAAAGGGAGGGTAACATCAATCAACCGATATCTTTTTTTAAGGGCCCGTTTAAGAAAACCGTACCACATGGTGAAGCAGCTCCGAAATCCTTGGCCTATCAAGCAACCTTCGCTCAGCCTAAGGCCTGCAGATTCAGAGATTCAGATTCTATCATTATCGTAGACAAAGGCTGCTGTATCACTATTTAGGTTGAGTTAAGTACGAACCAGCCTGCATAATCAGGCAAAATACACTGACCTGTCCAGGAATTAAACCCGGAGCCTCGGGGCACGAGGTTGGCTAGCTGACATTTGACCGCGGGGTCGTCATGAAGGCCAGTTATATTTTTTGAATATAATACATTGTACACAGTGGTGGATCTTCGACCCAACACTCTGAGGGCATGGGAATGGAAAATAATTTAAAGAATACATCTTGTATTGACCCAAGAACACCATTTAGACATTTCTAAACACTGTTTGTTTTTATATGTTTTAGGTAAGGTGACTAATCTGCAAAGCCAAAATTTTTTAAGGAGAAAAATTACTAACACATGCAGCAACATTTGTATAATATAAAGCACTGAAAAAATCAAGCTAAAATGTTAATATGCTTACCCTCCAGGGTTGGCTTTTCCCTTGGACTCAGCGAGGGATCACACCTCCACCGCCTCAACGGCAGTGTCCTGGAGCTTCAAACTCTGAGTCGGGGGATACAACTGGGGAGAATGACCAGCACTTCGCCCAGGCGGCCTCACCTGCTATGCTGAACAGGGGCCTTGCGGGGGATGGAAAGAGTGGAAAGGATAGACAAGGAAGAGGGAAGGAAGCGGCCGTGGACTTAAGTTTGGTACCATCCCAGCATTTCCCTGGATGAGAAGTGGGAAACCACGGAAAACCACTTCCGGGATGGCTGAGGTTGGAATCGAACCCACCTCTACTCAGTTGACCTCCCGAGGCTGAGTGGACCCCGTTCCAGCCCTCGTACCACTTTTCAAATTTCGTGGCAGAGCCGGGAATCGAACCCGGACCTCTGGGGGTGGCAGCTAATCACACTAACGACTACACTACAGAGGCGGACAGCTAAAATGTTACAAAATATAATTAAAACATAATTTAAAAGTTAATCTTCTATATATATTACTGTATTTAACTATATAACTATGTAAAAGCCAAATACCACTCACTGATCACTGTTTCTCCAGATCCATAAGACCTAGAAAGCTGAAATTAGAAACAGAGGTTCATCGTTTGCCTTAGAGGTGCATTAAGAAAGGATTTTTCAAAATTCTGTTTCTGTTCTAGACTTAGGCCGTTTGCCGCAATAGCTTTTTAAGGGGTTCGGGGGAAATAATTTGACATTAGCGATATTTAAATTGTATTGATTTCAATAGGAAGATATTTTGGAGAATTCTAGTCTTTCCTTTCTTTGGAATTATCATACATGATATATCCGATACTGTAGCAGAAGCTTTTCTTTTTTTATAGAAGTTGGTTTAAGTCGCACCGACACAGATAGGTCTTAGGCCTAGGAATGAGAAAGAAGTGGCTGTGGCCTTAATTATAGTACATCTCCAGCATTAATATGGTATAAAAACGGGAAACCACAGAAAATCATCTTCAGGTCTGCCGACAGGGGGGTTTGAACCCACTATTTCTCGAACAACAGCTCGCAGCTGCGCGCACCTGACAACACGGCAAACGCGCCAGACAAACGCTTATTTCTAAAAGGTACCAAATCAAAAAAGTAAAATTTCACAGTAGAGAGGGAAAACATGCCCACCTCTGTGGTGTAGTGGTCAGTGTGATTAGCTGCCACGCTCAGAGGTCCGGGACCGATTCCCGGCTTTGCCAAAAAATTTGAAAACTTGTGCGAACGCTCGGGCGGGGTCCACTCAGTCTTGGAAGGTCATCTAAGTAGAGAGGGGTTCGATTCGCAACTCAGCCATTCTGGAAGAATTTTTCCTTGGTTCCCACTTGTCCTCTAGCCAAATGCCTGCCACAGCCGTTTCCTTTTCTCTTCATTGTGTATCCCTTCCGATCTTCCCATCCCCCACCCTTGTTCAGCAAGTGAATTCAGTCCGCCTGGGAGAGATATTGGTTCTCTTCTCCAGTTGTATCCCCCGATCCAATGTCCCACTCTCCAGGACATTGCTCATAAGGCGGTAGAGGTGGGATCCCTCGCACTCAACGAGGGAAAATCTGCCCTGTGAGTGGGGGCGGTAGAATATCACCCACTGTATCCCCTACCTGTCGTAAGAGGCGAGTAAAAGGGGCCCCAGGGGCTCTGAACTCTGGAGCGTGGGTTGGCGACCACGGGGCCCTTAGCTGAGTCCTGGCATTGCTTCCACTTACTTGTACCAGGCTCCTCACTTTCAACTATCCTATCCGACCTCCCTTGGTCAACTCCTGTTCTTTTCCGACCCCGACCTTATTACGTATGGAGGCCTAGGGAGTCTTTCATTTTCACACCCTTCGTAGCCCTTGTCTTCCTTTGGCCGATACCTACATTTTCCGAAGTGTCGGACCCCTTCTATTTTTTCTCTCTGATTAGTGTTATATAGAGGATGGTTGCCCAGTTGTACTTGCTCTTAAAACAATAATCACCACCACCACCACCACCACCACCTGGAGGGCAAAACGATTAAGAATGTTGGTTGGAATCAAAATATTTGGAGAAGTGCAAACGTTTAGGTGATTCAATCTGTTTATACAGGCATATCGGCATCAAACACAAACATGCCGTTTCAGCCAATGTCACCGTAGTGTACTTATGGCACGATACTCTCAGCTCGGAGGTCTTTATTCAAACCCCTCTCCTGGCGAAGTTTTATTCTTTATTCTCATGTCGGTCATACGCCACGTAGAGATTTAGGAACATCGCCCTGCAAAGCCCATTTGATTTCGCCCTCGAAACGACCTGATTGGCTAAGTTCAGTAACTGAAAAAATTGCAAGGGCGCGGGATATCGAATTATTTATTTCAAATATTTATCATCATGACCAACCCTCTAACGCTGACATACAGGTTCAAGTTGTTTCAGACCATCCTGTAAATTTGTGTACATTTATCAAGTCACCTTACATTAACTTAAACTGATAAGGCAGACAATGTTTTATTTGTTGCAGTACACGCACCTCTTCGGGTGAAGATGTCGTCTCATCAAAACACAAAATCAGAGAGAAATAGGGAAGTTGGACGACCAAACCTAAAATTGTTGACTGATGTGTAGGGCATCCTTAGGAATGAATGGACGTAAAGGGAAAGCACAAACCGGAACATAATATTAGGGAAGGTGGTGGTTGCTATTTCTTCAGGAAGAGATTCAACTGGTAAAAATTACTCTCAACAATAATCAGAGGAAACACTGAAGAGGTCCGAGGGAACCGATAAAATGAAGGGAAGGACCACGAGGAGCGTGGGAATGAAAGACTCCCCATTCCTCGCAAATACAGTATAATACTAGGGAGAGACCCGGAGTTCACAAGGTGAGGTCGGATAGGGAAGACGAATGTGAGGAGCTTGGTACAAGGTTATGTTTTGTCGTGGGTCCTTGGTCCGGTCATATACAGTTCTTCAGTCTGTCTAATCATACTCCATGCCATTCCACTTTTCCAATTAATCTACGTACTCGTTTCCTACTACAGACCAACCAGTCTTCCAGATTTATACCTGAAGTATCTCAGAGGGAAGCACACCAGTTCTCCGTGCTTACCTAGATCATTACGCATACCACCTTGCCACGACTTAGGCAAACACCCATACATGTCTCTGACAGCCTTCTGAGGAGAACGTTCAGATATTGCTCGGATGGCCTAGATTGACATTGTTCACTTAAACATGTTCTCTGTAAATGATATTTTTTCAACAGAATCAAATTATTTATTTATTTATTTATTTATTTATTTATTTATTTATTGTTTATTTATTTATTTATTTATTTATTTATTTATTTATTTATTTGACAGCCCGTCGCATCCGACATTCTCCAGGAGTTGGATGAAACTCTTATCTCCCAAGAAGATTGCGTAAATGCCTACCAAGACTTCGCCATTCACATCCTGCCAGGCATGCTGTGTACGGACTTTCTAGAAGAAGGTCCTAGTGCTTGTCACGTAAGTAGTCTATCCAGGTGGAGGGACAGTACACTACATATTCTTCTTCTTCTCCTTACTATTACTGTTATTCTTATTGTTGTTAAAGACTGAGTTTTGCCAGCAATTTTTGATGCGTGGAAATGAAATTGAATTTTGTGGTCGCCTATAGAACTGATTAACACTGCAAACTGTACCGAAATATCTTCTTATTCTTATTCTTCCTAGTCTTCTTCAGCACCTTTTTCCATCATTGCAGGTCGGCTGCCTTCATTAATTTCATCCACATTTTTGGTCCACAGTATCCTCTTTTGGCACTATTTATTCAAGAGGTCCAAATCAGCTATATCTCCTCTCATTATCCTCCACCATCCCCTGGATTTCTTACCTTCTACAGACATCCTGCACGCTTTCTTTGTCTTGGCTCTTCCCCGCCTCTTCGCGAACCACGGTCATTCTTCTCCAACACTTGCTAGTACTGGAGCCTCCAAGCTGTACTACACTCAAAATAAGATGTTTGGCGCTGGAATAAAGCACCCATCGAGACAAGAAAGTACCACGAATCACAGCTTTTGTTAGCAATATACAATCAATGGGCGGCGTGTGATGTTGTTCCGGAAAGGAAGTCGGAGACACATTGTTCGCTTCCTTCTGTATAAGTGGTCTTATTTTCCATGTTGAAAATGCTATTTTTCATCTCCTTTAAAAGAGTGATATAGAGTTAGCTGCAGAAAAGTTCACTTCTCGCCGCAAACCACTTCTTGGTGTTTACTACAATGATAGTTATTTGTAAGCAGTGAGAGGGTTTTAAGCAACCGTATGGGAGGAAATGGATAGTTAATATTCTATGGATATCAGAAGTGGAGAAGCACTGTAGGTCTTGGAAACACCCAATGGCGGCTCTGGTAGTAACCACGCAACGAGGTGCGAACATCCAATGGGACCATACTAATTTCGTTTCCTACTGTTCTATGCCAAACGTTTACGTTCACACCAGGAATATGAAATGCATTCACTTATAGTGAGGAAGAGTGAAAGTTTGAACTGAGTATTTATATTTATATTTATATTTATATTTATATTTATATTTATATTTATATTTGTATTTATATTTATATTTATATTTATATTTATATTTATATTTATATTTATATTTATATTTATATTTATATTTATATTTATATTTATATTTATATTTATATTTATATTTATATTTATATTTATATTTATATTTATATTTATATTTATATTTATATTTATATTTATATTTATATTTATATTTATATTTATATTTATATTTATATTTATTTAGCGTATGGTTCTTATTTGGCAATAATGAATTTATTGTAAAGACTGCACTCAAGATATTTTTATACTATACTAAAGATAAATACATACAAAATGGGAATAAAATAGGTAAGAAGTCACCCAGGTCAATGACCACATTTTCAAACCAAACCATAGCTTAGGGGCTAGCATCCAGTAATTTATTCAAGAATCCCCAGAAATCATGGAGTGAGCATTCTTGGACGACACGCTGAAATGGTTGTGTTACTTCACCGCAACCACAGTTTGGGGTATCATTTCACGCCCAAATGTTCAGATTTGAAGCAGTTTTCCTCGTCTCACACATGAGAAGATTATTATTTTTACGGTAATAATAATAATAATAATAATAATAATAATAATAATAATAATAATAATAATAATAATAATAATAATAATAATAATAATCGTATGGCCTCAGCTACCGTGTGCAGACATTTCAATTTGACGCCATCTGGCTGTTTGCTCGTCAATTTCGACGTTCCGTTTTACTCTAGGCCCACTAGATGGCAGACCGAGTAAACCGAAACTCTCTATGGCTGAGATTGTAATGAATTTTGTGGGGTAAACACCAAATGTGTCACCAGAGATCTTTTACATGCCGACATCGTACGACATGGAGTGTCGAATGGACTTTTCTGCGCCCTTCAAAAATCCGACTACCTCTGCCGGGTTTGAACCCACTATCTTGGGATCCGACACTCTACCACTGATCACGGTGTAGTACGAAGAATATTGAAACTCGGAGATATACAGTGTGATTGGAAACTAGCAACGATCCCTGAGCCAGTAAAGATATCAACTCTGTCCTCCAAACAACCTTGGAGTTGAAACCACCGGATATAAACTTCAAGGCAGGTAGGCAGGTAGGCAGGTAGGCAGGTAGGCGAGACTTTAGCCTTGTTTAAGCACAATATCCTCATCAATGAGGAGTTTCTTATTCTGGGTAAATGAACAGTTTTTCCGTAGCTTTTCTTATACATTGAAATGTATGTCGGTAATTTTAAACTTGGTTCGTTACAGTAATTTTTAGCGTGGCCGTTTTTGTCGTTAAACTTAGAAGACTAATGTTATACTTATAACTTAACATTTGTTTCCTTTCGTCGAAAGTTATGTTAGTTATTATTAGGGTCAGTTATACGTGATTAATTTTTAAAATAGCACAGATCACCATTACAAGAACTCTCTCAAGCCTGTCTTAATCAACCATATGGTATTGCCCAATAGTCCTACTTTTACAACCTTCCTTTATATCACATTTATCTTTAACTACGATGATAAGAGCTTCGTGATCACTAATACCATCAATTACTTCAGTTTGTCTATGGAGATCTACAGCTCATCTGGTTATACCAGAACCATGTCCGGAATATTCTTCCCTCTAGTTGGTTCCATCACTTTCAGATTCTGCTGTTCTTCCTGGATCAGCTTATATAATATAGGACAACAGCAACGGCAAATTAATGCTGGAAACTTTCCCCGCTGATCAGGCTTCTATCTATCAGAGAATATAATACTTTAATGGTAAACGGGTGATAAGTCAGGTTATAAGTTTCACAAAGAGGAGAAGTCCTCTCAGTTTTAATTACTGTGTTGATGGGATGACAGTAATTCGCGAGGTTCATTGTAACTAACTAGGTGTTAATATACGGAAATGTCTTCAAAGGGGGATCACATAAATAGGGTTGTAAATAAAGATTACCGGTTCAGATCTCTTCATATGGTTATCAGGGTATTTAGGGGTTTTATTTAGAATGTAATGGTGAGGGCATAAAAGTCACCGGTAAGATTCGAATCACAGTATCGTTCTAGTATGGAATGTTTTTGCTATTGCGTTTTTCCTATTGAGGTTAGTAATTTTGGGTGTTGTATGAGGACGGATCGTATGACCCTCACCATAAATTCTTGATACAAGTACTGGAAAAGATTCAAAGGAAAGAAACACGATTTGTTCTGGGTGATGTCCGACAAAAGAACAGTTGCAAAAAAGAAGGTGCTGAGAAGAGTTGGAAGAAAGGCGACAAACAGCTCAACTAAGTGGAATATTTCGAGCTGTCAGTGGAAGGATGCATTTTAATGACATAAGTAAATGAGTAAGTTAGAGTGGAATTGTTAAACGTATGAAATATAGTAAAATAAAGAATTCAAGAAGACAAAGTGAGGCAAACATTTTATAGGAATAGGAATTGGGTATTTGGATATACAAAAGGAGAAATGAAATTTAATGCCAAAAAGAGCATGATAGTGGTCACAACTACAAAGAAGGAGATACCTACGAGAGGGATAATGCTTAGAGGGGAACAGCTTAGGAAGGTGAAGAGTTTCATGTACGTGGGAAGTATCATAGGGGAAAGTGGAAGAAATAATAAGGAAATAATCGAGCGTGGAAAACAGCCAGGATTATTACTGAAAAGTGTCAGAAGCCTCGTTCGGAGCAAGTATTTCCCTCAGAGAAGCAAAAGAGTGATATACAGGACGTATTATGTACCTGTTCTGACGAATGAAGCAGAAGCCTGGATAATGAGCCTGAGAGCTGTGACTAGAATATAGACAAGTGAAATGAAATTTCTGAGAAGCAGGGTAGGAGCGACAAGAATGAATGAGACACGAGAAAGTTACAGATATAGTAAAAGAAGAGCCCCTACAGAACAGGATAGAGGCATCTAGACTTAGACTGTATGGACACATGAAGAGAATGACAGAGGAAAGTGTACTGAGGAGGCTGTATGAAATGGAGATAATAGGAAAAGGACAGAGAGGAAGGCCAAGATACAGGTTGATAAATGGACTGGATGTGCAGAGAAGAGGAATGGACAGACCAAGAGTGACGAGGGAGAAGTGGTGGGAAGACAAGAGGAGATGGAGACGAAGCAGACCTGGCCAACAGCTGTGAACTACATGTAATGATGAAGTTCAATACATTTCCAAATTCTTTGTATTTACTTAAGAAAAGTCTAGGTGAACAAATGATAGGGAATCTGACACATGGGCGAAAGCCCTAAACGCAGATCAGTGGTGACTGATTTATTCCTATCAGTCGTTATATAAAGAAAGAGATGTACGAACTCGTCCTGTGTCACCTCGTGGACGCATTGAGAAGGAATTGATCGGTAAATATAGATGTCAAACTGCTGGTTTATTTTGCACGACATTGCACCTGCACGTTGGTCAGTCTCGATAAAAGAATACCTTGCTAGGCACAATGTAACGGCTTTGATGAAACCTCCTTACACTTCACCACCTGACTTAATCCTCTTCCTGCAGATAAGAAGTCATCTGCAGGGTCCACGAATCGTGAGAGCTGAAGAAGTAACTACAACCACTATGAGAACAATGAGAGTGCTTGCCAGTAAAGCATCCAAACACTTAACAATCGTTGGCAGCAATGATCAGATCGTAAAGGAGCTGCCCTTAAGGAAATTTTGTCTAAATAAATATTATTATTTTTCTTATAATTATTCTCCCTATTCTTATTCGCCTATTTCTTAAGTTGTTGGTGTTTACACTTGATATGAATTTGGCGCAATTTCATAGCAGGATGCCCTTCCTGACGGCGACCTTATATGGAGGGGTGTATTTGCTATGGTGGTTAGTATAATTGAGTATTGTAAGAAGACATTAATAAATACTCAGTATCCGATAAAGAGAAATTAACAGTACGCAATTAAAATCATCGACCCGTACAGGAATCGAACCTGGAGGTCTCTGAACTGTAAAACAAGTTTGCTGACCATTCAGCCATGGAGGCAAGCACTGTATAGTTGAATATATAGTGATTCATATTCTATGCTATTATCAAATTCAAAAAAGTTGTTGATGCTAGTATCCAGCTCCCTGGTGCGTGGAGGTATTTTAACTTATATTGTGGTTGCATACTGTGTTTAATGGATACTGCCCAGAGAACTTCGTCAGAATAATACTCAAAGGAATATTTTGCAAGCCTTTTATTACCTAGTACAGTACAACATACATTTCTATAAAAACTTTCTTCATCCAGTAAATAAATGTAGTAGCTTCTTCCATGGAGCATGATATCCCTCCATATCCGTCAACCCTTCAGAATAACGTAAACATCCATTATGAAAGCCACTTGTAGGCGTATAAATAAAAACATATCAAGATATCTCTCATGAATTTCTCAAATGTCATGCAATAAGTTACGTTATAGCCTTATTCAAGTAATAACCACAATAAAAAGCTAGAATATTGTAAGATGCTTCTGAAAGTCATCAAATTCAGAACGGTAAGGGTGAACGCGGCTGATAGGCTACATTGATTTCACTTCAAATTTAAATTACTTAATCAATATTTATTTGGCCACAGGATGATTCAGGTGGCCCTCTAGTGTGCGGAAATCAGCTGACTGGTGTTGTTTCGTGGAGTGGAGACTGTTCTACTGGGAGCTATCCAGCAGTCTACGCAGACGTAGCGTACTACAGTGACTGGATTCGAGAAACTCTGGCTAAGAGCATCAAGGATGGTGGTCTCTGAACTTCAACGTGCTACTGCATCAGTGTTATGTAACATATCTTATCTGTATCTAATATTATCAGTGAATGGCGAGATACATTCTCATCGGCTTTAAGGGAAGCAGCAGTTGAGACTAAATACATTCTTCTTCAGAAAGTGTTCTGGTTGTTTCTTTGATATGTCCTAGAATAATGTCCGATCCTTCACTCCTTCCTGATTTTCACAGTTTTCAACAAAATAATTTTGTGGGAATGAAATGTAAAATTCCAATATTTATTATCATCCAGGTTGACATTCTACTGCGGTAGCTGTGGGGAAGCGCTTGAGAGAACTTATGTTAAACCAGCTAGAAAAGTCGTTCTCCAAATGTTCACACTGTGTGCCTGTTGTAATCTGTCATCTGTGAACGGTATATCTAATATATGCTGTTTTTCAGATAATAAAAGTTTTGCTAACTTTTATCTTAAATAAAGATATCAGAAATTAGGTAAGGTTTTTGAGACTGAAAAATTACAATACATAAGAACAAATCACAGTTTCAAGTTTCCATATTCGTAACAAGGAAATAATTATAGCTTCGCATTAAATGTTGATGAAGTTAACGAAATTTCAATTTAATAACAGTATTTACTTTTGTTATCTGGAAAGTCTAATTATTACATTCAACACAAGACAGTGGAAATATTGTTAATTGCAAATTAGTTATTGCAAATTAGGAGTGGAAATCCAGCGTGCATCGGTCGAAAATCGAGTGTGCACTTGGCCAGCACACAGCTCACTTTGCACAGAACACCATGAGAATATTTAGGGTTAGCTTCAAGGCAGTCGGTACAGTTAGTTTAACTGGAAAGTGTGCTTACGAATTGTATGGTATAGGCCTACTTTCTCTTAAGTTGTTCTGAATTTCCTCTAGTTTCGCTGATATGATTTGTAGATCCGTTTATTCCCACCATTCCTAATTACTTTCCGCTTACTTCCGAACTCCAAGCATGCAACCCTGGGGTTACGCATGCCGTAGGTTGGGAAACGCTACTCCTGTAAACAGAAAATGTACGTTAGAATGGTTTAGATGATTTAATATTCTTTTCTTCTTTTTTAAAAATTGTCTTACGTCGCTCCATCACATGGCGACGATGGCGCTAGGAAAGGGTTAGAGGTAGGAAGGAAGCGGCCGTAGCCTAAATTAAAGTATAGCCCCAGCATTTGCCTGGTGTGGAAATGGGATACCACGGAAAATCATTTTCAGTGCTGCCGTCACTGGGCTTCGAACGCGCTGTCTCCCGAAAGGAAGCTCACAGCTGCGCGCCCCTAAACGCACGTCCCGATCCCTCGATAAGTAATTTTCTTGTTAATCACACCGCGATGATAATTTTTACCACCTTCAGTGGTTTTCACACCATTTTTATATCTAGAATGTTGAATTGATACGGCTTAAAAATTGGAAGACTATATTTTCTAACATCATATTGATTTTTGAATAAATTTGTAAATTTAATTTATCTGAATATTAATGGTGCCTGCCTTAGATACAATGTGATCACGGATGTCCGGATTGACAAAACAAAGTATATGGTACCTCACGGGACAATTTTATATGAATGTATAATATATCGAAAATTTAACATGA